>NC_045687.1:5193761-5499915 GCF_003331165.1 Xiphophorus hellerii
GAGACCGCGAGATGGAGCCCTGCAGAGAGAATGGAGTGGTGAGGAGAGAAGGAGGGGAGAGTGGAGGAATGACATGCTGACATTAGAGGAAGATGGATGATAAGAGAGGAGGGAGAGAGAACTGAGGGATCCAAAGAGGCATAATGCAAAAGGAAAACACAAAGATGGAGAAAGATAGCGAGCATAACTGCAGACCAGCAACTTGTTTATCTTTTAGTGCATTCTTTAAATGTCAACGTCATTTAAATGTTTCTGAGGTTTGTTTTTTGTCAAAGCCTTCTGGATGTTTTGATGTGACAGAAACAAAACTGTTGCCGTAATAAAATAAGATCTTTTTATGTTTATTTGATTACATACATTTTTCCAGAAGAGGTAAAAATGCCATCTTATTTCAAGCTCAAGTAGACGGCATGGTACAGTTACAATCATTCATATCTCTTTAACCTGAAATACTGGTCACATTATCAGACATACCTGACCAAAAACATTGGCCAGGAATAATAAATCTGCTCACTTGACTAATCCTGACACAAAAAAATATCAGTTTCTGAACATGGTTTTAGTTTTTCCTTCTGAATCCCAGTACAAACGAAAACAATCATGGAGTATTTTTGAGAAAAATATCCACAAGACAGAATGCAGCGCCACATAAAATGGTGTAGTAGGTATGCCGGGCCTTTAGGTGGCACTGTAAAACTGCCAGAGAACAATACAAAACACACAAAATGGTGCCACGTGGGAGAGACGTGGAACTAAAATGACTGCTTCCATATAACTGCACAATTTAACATTTCAAAAATAAATGTAATGGAAATGCCAATTTTTGAAAAATTCAAGTTTTTGAGAAAGATTTGATGCTAGCATGAGGTGGTTTTGTTGTTTGTTTATTTTTTGCAAAACTGCAATGGAAACACTTTTATTTTTCCATCACATGATCAGGAACTGGATGTGGCTCAAACCACATTTTTATGGTGGTTTGCGCCAGAAGAAGAAGACGACTGGAAGTAGTTGGAGGATTGTGATGGGCAAACCTATTCAAGTGTAAATTTCTCAATTGGAAACAAATGCGAAATTGTTTTGTTTTGTTTTCTTCTCTACATTTGCAGAGTGTTGACAAAAGGTTTGTAGTTACTGAAATGTTTCAAAAAAATGTCTGGTCTCCCAAGACGAGACACAATCTTACAACAATCACACACAACAACATTGAGGTTGTGTGTGGATTCACAACCTCAAGGAGAAAAAACTTATTTTATTTCTTCCTGTTGGTAGATTATCATCCCTCTCTGTCTGCCTGAACAGGAATGAGTCACAACCACAATCACCAAGAGAAATCTTGTCTCCAGTAAAACATCATCTTTGTTTGCTTCCAGTGTCTCATCCTTGATGTTGTTTTGATGCCTTTTACTAATATTATGTCTAATATTACGTTAATGAAGATAATGATGAAAAACACATTATTTACTGCCTTGACTTCAGCTGCTTTATATGTGCAGGAGTAAAAAAACAAAAACACATCAGACGCAATAAATCAGCTAATAAAACTGTCCCCTGACTCTTACTGCTGCCTTAAATGCGCATTGAAGGCAACGCGGCCTTGAGAGCAGTGGACCGCTTCCTTTGCTAGACTCCTTTTATAGATAGAGTTGGAGAGTGTTTCTGTGTGTGACACACTTGAAAGCATTCGATAAGAGGAAGGAAAACCTTAAACGAAACTGGCACACGAGTTAAAAACGCAGCTGTCCAAAACATCTTCCTGTTTTTAACCACCATCAGACTCTTGGATCTTTTTAAGACTCTGATGCAGCGGCGTCAAACTCGTTTTCATTTTGGGTCACATTAACGTCACAAATGCTCTTAAAGGGCCGTAAATATATCAGTTAACCTGATAAACAAACGATTAGAAGTTCTTCTTAAAATTAAATCATGTATAACAAATTTTCACATCGATCAATCGCTCCAGGATTTCTTTTTTTTTTTGTAATTATTTTGCAATAAATTGCTATTTTAAAAATATTTGCAGGAAATTTTTTTTAGGCTGCACAGTGGTGCAGTTGGTAGCACTGTTGCCTTGCAGCAAGAAGGTCCTGGGTTCGATTCCCGGCCCGGGGTCTTTCTGCACAGAGTTTGCATGTTCTCCCTGTGCATGCGTGGGTTCTCTCCGGGTACTCCGGCTTCCTCCCACAGTCCAAAAAACATGACTGTCAGGTTAATTGGTCTCTAAATTCTCCCTAGGTGAGACTGTGTGTGTGTGCATGGTTGTGTGTCCTGTCTGTCTCTGTGTTGTCCTGCGTCAGACTGGCAACCTGTCCAGGGTGACCCCGCCTCTCGCCCGGATCGTTAGCTGGAGAGGCACCAGCACCTCCCGACCCCATTAGGGACAAGGGTGTAAGAAAATGGATGGATGGATGCAGGAAATTTGGCAAATGTGACTTTTTATTACTCGCAAATAATCGATCTACTATAACTTGACATCAAGAAGTAAAATATACTGCCACCTGCAGGTGGGAGTTGGCATCACTTTAATCCAATGTTTTTGACCATTTTTCTGCAACATTTTCAATAAACTCACAATTTTGCAGTGGCACAAAAAATTACGCAAATTGTTGACTTTGTGTGAATTTCCAGAATTGTAGTAAAATTATTGACAAATAAAAGCCACTTTGATTTAATTAATGAAATGATATTCAAGCACACAACTGCTATCTTGAAGGTTTTATTTATGCATAAATCTGGAGTCTAGAGGGCCACATAAAAAGCTACGGCGGGCCGGATTTGGCCCCCGAGCCTTGTGTTTGACACATGTACTCAACAAGCTTCTATAGCTGTTAGAGAAAGGAAACATGAACTGCATTGTGCATTATTAACAGAATTACAGTCCCAAAAATGGCTTCAGACAACCCCTTTATATGTATAGTTTTTGGTATGTATGTAATTATTTTTATTCAAATTTCCCAAAAATTTGTTTTGAGTTTTCATCAGCTGTGAGCCACAATAATCAAACCTGATATAAATAAATGTTTGTGCTCCATGTGTTTAAGAATTTCACTTTATGAAGTGCAATGTCTTGATTATGCATTATTGAAATATTGGAAGATTAATACTTGAACACCAACTATAAAGTCTTAAAAAATGCAAACACTTTAAAAAGACTTAAATAAATAAGTAATACATAGCCTGGTGGGGGCACAAATAAAGCCTGGTGGCCCGCCAGGCTTACAGTACACTGGGGTAAAACCTCATATCTAATATTTTGCGCCATCTTGTGGGATGTAGGAAAGTACAAGTACCTTGTTTCTGTAATACTTTTTATGTATCTGAACTTTACTTAAGTAGATGTGATCATGGGTACATTTGACTTTTCTAAGTATCTGTATTTTCTACTCAACTACGCTCCAATAATGTGTTAAATCTACGTCACATTGCGTTATTAGCTTAAAATGACTTGTTAGAGTTAACCAGTTGAAAATGTTGTCATGAAATTAAAATATTGTTCACTACTGACAAAAGTTGAAGGAGTTGAAATGATCAGTACCTGTTTCTTTAAGTGTCTCTAATGCCATTTTTTTTCACTCAGAAACCTTTAACTTGAATGAGTTTATTAAAATCCTTTAAAGGTATATCCATTCCTCTTTCTTACTTTATTTAATGGGATTAAACTGCAGGAAATTCCTGAAATTCTGAACCAAAGGTCCAACAAAAACATGTATTATCTGCAGCATTGTTCATTAAAATAGCACAACACTATTGATGTATTAAAGAAAATATACATACAGAGGCACACTTGCTGATATTTTACACCACTGCATTAAGAAATGCAGTCAGCAAGTACTTTTACTTTCAATACTTTGAATATTTTTAAAAGCAAGTACCGTTGCTCAAGTAAAAATGTTAATGTGTTTGTTTATTTGTACTTTTACTGAAGCACAGTATTTGATACTTTCTCCACCGCTGATTTTGCGATCATATCAACCGGCTTCCTGAACTAAAAGTACTGCTGGATAACAGCGCCATCTTGTGGACAAAATGCGCACTTTTTAAAAAATATACAGCTGAAGAGCCCACCGCACTGGTTTTTCCACCAAATATTGATCTCTGAACTCTTCCTGAGTTATAACATTAGTTTTGTTGTTTCTAAATGAATATGAACTTGTTTTCTTTGCATTATTTGAGGTTTTAAAGTGCTGCATCTTTTTTTATTATTTCGACCATTTTTCATTTTCTGCTAATAAATACTAAATTTTCGTTTTTAATTTTGTATACATATCGTCAGTAGTTCATAGAATAAAAGAACAATGTTCATTTTACTAAAATGTACACCTATAAAGAGTAAAATCAGAGAAATTGACCATTTTAAGTGGTCTTTTTTTTCCAGAGCTGTTTAAGGATGTAATATATTTCCATGGAGTTAATTATAAGTTTGTGATTAATTTTCCGTTGCACTTTGGTCTCTGAGTTTTGTGTTGCACTCCAGGTTCCTCTTCACTTCTGCCAAATCCCTGCGGATCTCCTCCAGCAGCTCCAGCCTCGTCAGCTTCCTGTCGATGGAGAACAGCAGCTCCTCTCCTCCAGCATCCCTGACGGCAGCGTCCTCCACGGTGGCCGGAGGCTCGGACTCAGAGGCCTGAAACGAGCCCCTGGTTTGCTCCCACACCATCTCAAAGTACGAGTCGATGAAGGACTCCAGCTCCTCCAGGCTGCTGTGGCCCCACCGGTCGATCAGAGCCTGCGGGCCGCCAGACTCACACATCCTGCGGAGAGTGCGCTCTCTCAGAGCCGGATGGCAGAGAGGATGGACGCTAACGAGGTTTTCCTCTGAGGGAAAGCTGGGCGGACTCTGATATAAAACCAGAAGCATCGTTTGCTGCGTGAGGCTGTGAGGAGAAGGGAACCTGAGAGGTAACTCTATCGCTGACCAGCTCCGCTTGAGCACAGACAGGAACACCAAGCTGCTGCGCTCTGAAAACACAAATCCAGACTGTCTTCTCGCTCTTCTTGCTGGGAAAGCCACAACCTGCGTTGGGTTTAACTCCTCTGGATGAGACGAGGAAGATCCAGATTCAGCCGCTGGAAAATAAAACTCATAAAATATGATGTGATTTCAGGAGTTCAACATGCTCTGTCACGAGAAATGAATCTGCTTTTCTCTCCTTTACAGAAGCAGCACCTGTTACATTTTATTCTCTTAACTTGATTTGGTTTAAATTTACTTCATGTTTTCTTTCTGCGTAAATCATCTGCATAGATCAACGTGTCACTGAATTGTTCAAGAAACATTACAGTAACATTTAATTTCCCTTTGGATCAATAAATTATTTTTTAATTTGAATTAATCGAAAACTTTATCCACTTATTTGTCCACTGTGTTTTTTTTTCAGGTTACTTCAAAATGTATTTACTGAACCTGTTACATCAACAGCCTGTTATTCTGCATAGTCTTTGTCCCTGAATCTCCAAAATATTAATAAATTTTATTTCCTCAAGATGTTATAAAAAGAGATTCTTCAGAAAGCATGCCAATAGGATATTTTTGGTAAAAGATTCAAAACTTGAAATATATAAAAGTTAAATTTTCCTAGTAGGAAAGGAGCAGCAATATCTGAAAATAGATTTTTCTACTATTAAAATCTTTATTTTAAGATTCCCACAAATTAGATTGTGTTTGTAAAAATCAAGTTTAATTTATCTAAAAAAAGTTTAGCTTAAATGGATCATTTGTTCTATAGATATTCTCAATTAAATTCAGATTAAAGTTTTATTTTCTACACGTCTCACAGTTGATTGTACTTAGCTATCAGAAAAACACTATTTTAATTACCACATATCTTTAATAGCTAAAATACTGTATATGTTTCTCTCATTACTTCTTATTTTTTTTAAATCAGGAGTCTATTTCAGACAAGATATCTAAAATATCTTTATAGTCAGTCATGCCTACATGATTTCGTCCCCCTGCTATTTAAGGAGGGAACCCAGATAACTGAATATATTTTTCTGTGTGGAGAAAATCAAAAGTTTTACTCACAGTCAAGAGACAGTCGGTTTCTTCTCCTCATCTGTTTCGTTAGATTCCTCCTGCGCAGCATCACGTTATTCTGCTGTTGCTCTGCAGAACTGACCCGTCTCCACAGTCGGTCGTCTTTATAAACGTCGGCCCGCCTCTCTGCGGCCAGCATCTCCTCCACCAGCTGGATGAGTTCGGTGACCTGCGCTGCGTCTCCCTGGTTCTTATTGTCCAGGACGTGGTACCTGTTCCCGCAGCGCTCCACCAGCCTCCTCAGCGGCTCTCCTTCGCTCTCGATGCGTTGCTCCACGCTCGTGTCTCCCAGCCAGTCGCCGTGGCTGAACAGCACCACGGTTCTGCTCCAGAGCTGGCTTCCCCCAGCATCCAGCTGTTCCTCAATGGCTTCCCGGTGGAGAGCCGTGAACGAGGAGCTCACGTTGACGACCAACAGGACGGCCGAAGGAGTCCTCAGCACCTCCGAGGTTACGGGGAAACATCCTGGAGTGTCCAGCACAGAGACGGTCTTTCCTTCGATTCTGCACTGCTTTTCACAGCAGGAGACAGTTTGGGTGTTTGTGGGAAAGTCGTGTCTGTTGAGGATTGTGTTTCCACATGAGCTCTTTCCTCCTTTCCTGCCACCAACTAGAATCATCCTCAGCTCTCGCAGAGGGGCAGCATTCTCTGTCAATGTAAAGTTTTGTATTAAATCAAAACATGTCAACAATTAAAGCACTAAATATATACCAGATGTAAAATCGGACTTTTTTTAAACAGAATTCTGACTTTAATATCAAAATTCTGACTTTATTCTCAAAATTCTGACTTTTTAAAAAAAAAAAATTTTCAAAGGCAACTCTTTCCGTCTTGATTTAACGGTACTCTGTGTTTTGGCTGTTTTTCAGTTTTCTGGAAGTTTGTTCCAGTCAGAATTCTGGGATTATTGTCATAACTGTCAGGGGGTGAAAAAAAAATCTGAAATCTGAAAAAAAAAGTCATAATTATGTGATTAAAGTCAGAATTTTGAGTTTAAAGTAAAAAACATCAGAATTATTTGTATTTTAATCCTCTCTTCTATAACTCACCCAGCTCAGACTTTGCCTCCAGTCTTTGTTTCTCCTTCCGCCTCAGCCGGTCGGTGGCTCTCTCTCCCTCTTCTTTCATCCACCTCTTCATTTCTTCCAACTCTCTCCTCTCTATTTCGTAATGCCAGCTTCCGTCGCAGCCGCACGTCATCACTTCCTCAATCTTCCTGATCAGTTCTCTGACTTGGAATCCATCTCCTTTGGTTTTATTGTTCAGAACGTGGTACCGGTTGGAGCATTTCTCAACCAGCCACCGCAGAGGCTCTCCCTCGCTCTCGATTAACTCCTCGGTGGTGGTGTCGCCCAGCCAGTCCCCGAAGGTGAACAACAGGATGGTGCGAGCCCAGATCCACTCGCTGATGAGCTCCAGGTGTTCTTGCGCCGCTCTCCTGTAGGTCTCCGTGAAGGCTCGGTCCAGTCGGATCGCCAGCAGAAAGACGTGAGGCCCCGGAGGACACAGAGACGAGCTGAGCACCAACTCCCTCCGGTCGAAGAGGGCAGTCTCGTTGCAGAAGTAGTTCATCCACCAGCCCGGTGTGTCCACGGCGGTCACCTGTCTGCCAAACACCACAGCGTCTCCAACCGAACACTGAGCAGTTCTGCCGAGTCTTCTGCTGTTTTCTCTCCCCAGGATGGTGTTCAGAGCTGAAGTCTTTCCTGAACCCTTCGCTCCGAGCAGCACAAGGCGGATGGTAGTGACTGGCCTTAACTTCTCTACAAGCACAAAGAGAGCAGAGGGATGACTTGAGACTTCTTTGCTTTAAAGGTCGGGATAAGTCTATGGGCTCTGCAAAACATTCTCAGGTTCTGTCTGTTTCGTGCTCCTGTTTTTGGGTCTCTGTCACTTTAAATCCACATAAGCTGCTTCTGGCCACTCAAAATTCGCACTCGCATGTGAAAATGTCTGCAAACGGATGTGCAATTAAAACCATACATCTTTGAAAAGCAAAAGTAGAGCCTCCTGCACAACCAACAAGAATGCAACAAGTTGTTTCTGGATTGTAAGTCAACAAATCACTTGTCTTTTCCAGCAGCCATTATGCGGCGCATACAAGCGGTAAAACCAGCTGACCAAACAGGCTGGGTTGCTAGGTAACGGGGCAGTGTCTGTGGATTGTGACTCAACAATTGGGAGGATTTTGAAACAGCTCGTTTTTCAGACACCAAAAAAGATTAACTTACTGCCAAAAACTGGTGGTGTGTTTTATTGTTAACACTCTGTTTTTATAAGCAGTTGAGACCCAGATGGAAGTACAAAAGTACAAAAACATAAACAAAGTTTTACTTTATAGGTTCCCTTTAAGTCAGGGTTACAGGAATAGTTAGTCATTTTAAAATATTTGCTTTTTTCAATGCAACTTGACTATAAATGGTGTTCTTACATTTGTAATTATAGCATATCCTTAGTGATTTCAAAATGCAAATTGACTAATACAAGGATTTAGGATGTTGAAAAATCAAAATATAGAAGTTGATACATAAAAGCTGCACTGTTGAGTTTTAGGCTATATTTTTAGGTTGTCTATTTTGAATATTTTGCTGAATGTGTCAGAGCAAAAACTGTCATATGACACTCTGCCAAGCCAAACTATAGCCAATAAATGTTCAGGAGAGGACATTTATGCTTCAATTTCAATTGTGTAAACTTAGCGTTGGAGTATTCGGTGTGTTTTTAATTATATAAACTTATAATTTCAAATGTATTGACAGCTTTAGGTTGTAAATACCAGATAGAGCCATAAATTGGTGGTAATAAAAATAGGCCTAAGGTGCGTTACCACCAACAGCCACGAGGCCAGTAAACACATTTCTGAATGAAACTACTTAAAAAACACACACACACAACCTTCTGCTTTACAAAATGTTAATAAATATTTTTCCACACCTTGGATGACGTGGTTCACTATTCTGGACGTAGCTTTGGGTCCATTAGGTTTTAAAACATAAACTCTAACCTTCAAACTTCTTGATGACACCAGTAAAGCTCTTCCCACAGTCACAGTGTAACATTAAGACAACCATGTCTGAGTGTTTTCTTAAAGATTGCACAGTGATAACCTCCTGAGACCCAGCAATACATTTTTGTCCTCTGTGGAGGACATAGGTTTTTTTGTTCATAACTCTGAAACCATACATGCCACTGTGTTAAATCCTGTTGGTCCTTAGAGAGGACATCCTGGGCCTCAAAATGTGTTCATATTTGCCACAAGAGAGTCCCGATGTCCTCTCCAAAGGACATACTGTAATAAATAAATAATAACATGTTTTGAAACTTTTTCAATTGTAGTGATGTTTTTTCACTCCAAAGAGTCATGTAGTGAAAAAAAAAAAAAATTCAAAAACTTTTTTTTTTCTGGGTCTCAGGAGGATAAAGCGTACAGAATAAACACTGTTAAACTTTAAAGATCTTCACAATACAGATGTCATGTAAAAAAGATGAGAGGACACTTATGGATTTGTCTCTTAAAGTAATTTATCAGGCAAATGTAACCAATCTTGGCTCCTATCGACTTTCTAATCTTGGATCTTAAGCTGCAGGCTACGAAGCAACTCGTATATTCTTCTGAGCATATAAAAAGAAAACTTCTGAAGAACTTGGGGTTTGCAGTAATCGAGTTGTGGTGTGGGGTTTGGTTCAGCATATTTACAACATGTCCTCTTCTGCACTCCCAGATTTCTCAGATAAAACATTTACATAATAACCACATTTCTCTGTTTCCCACAGGTTTGAGGCTAAAAGCTGCTTTTTTCCTGTTCATGCATGAGGAAGTTTTGTTTTCCCTCTTTAAATAGGTTTCATGTGCTGCTGCAGTGAAGATAAGCTGAGGAAACGTCTGAATGCAAAACAGAAAGAAAAGAATCAGATTCATATCCAGCAGAAAAGCAATAAAAAAAAACGCTGCTGTGTTTATTTTGGAGCTGCAGAGGATAAACTGAGAACAAAATGTTGTCACATAAAAAGCAGGAAAAAATACAGGTGTGACTGCACACTGTACAACATTTCAAATTGGTTTAACTTGACAATGAAAGTCCACCTTGAAAATGAAATTAAAGTCGACAAGAAAACTGTTTTAGTTTTAACTCGGGAATTAAAGTTGTCAAGAGAAAAGTTGTCTAAACGTTGTTTTTCAAGTTATTTAATTTGAATTGTGAGTTTTAACTTAATGCTGCAGTTAAAACCAAATAACTATTTCACAATATACAAGAAAAAAAACTGCCTTCACCCAGTTAAAGAGACAGATTTCTCTGTTATTTTTACTCACAATAATTGAGTAAAGAATAATACTAATAGAGTAATAATATTCAATTAGTATTAATATAATATTATTAATTTAATACATTTATTATTAAATAAATTAAATTATAAATGTATTTAATAATAAATGAATGTAATAAATCTAATAAATGTATTATTAAATGCATTATTTAATAAAAAACTTAATAAAACACAAGAGTCAGATCAATGTAACGCACTTCCTCCTCAGGATACAAAAACATGTCGCTAAGCATTCTGGGAAATAGTTCCCACTCCTCTCTTTTTCTTCTTTCAGTTTTTTTTAAGTGCTAACCTAAAAACTCTAGTTTATTCAACTCTAATAAAAAGTTAACACAACTCACTGCTGTAAGTTTATCTTTCACAAACTCACACAAAATCTAAAACTCGCTAAATCTATTTGACTCAAAGAGTAGAAGATAGTAGAAACAACTAAATGCAGCTCAAATGTTTTACAGTGAGCTGCATGACGTTATAAGAAATAAAAAGTGGAGCTGAATTTCAACGTTTTTTAAGCTTTGTGGGACTCACCCCTCAGGAGAGATCGTTGACGTTTCGTTCTTAAAAACCTCAGCTGAGCCCTCTCAGCTGCTCCTCTCTTCTCCTCCGCAGTTTTCTGCAAAACATTTCCCTGCATCTCAAACACTCTGCCTCCATTTTCTGCAGCGAGTTTCTGTACCTTCACCAGCAGCTCTGCTATGTCAGCGTCGTCGTTCAGGACGACGCTGTGACACCTCTGGCCGCACTTCTCAGCCAGCCAGCGCAGGGCCTCGCCGCCTCTTTCCACACACTCTTCTGCGTGTGTGTGCTGAAACCTGTAAGCGAAGGTGAAGATGACGATGCAGTGACCCCACGCCCCTTCGCCCAGCAGGGTCACATGCTCCTCCACGGCTCTCCGGCGCCTCTCTGAGAAGACTGAGCTCGCCTTCACTGTGATCAGAAACGCGTGAGGGCCCGGTGAGCACAAGGAGACGCTGGTTATGATCTCCCTCTTCACAAGGTTGGAAGTGTCCTGAGCGCTGGAGTCGCACCACCAGCCGGGAGTGTCCACCACCGTGAGCCAGAGCCCGGACACCGCTCCCAGCCTCCGAGAAGAAGAAGTCCTCTCCTTGGTTACAAACTCCTCTTTCCCAAGAATCAGGTTCCCCAGGAAGTTCTTCCCACAGTTCCTTCCTCCAAGAAGGACAATCTGTAACTGTGACGCTCCCAGGGAGTCCCCTGGCAAAGCAAAACAACAAAATCAATCATCAGAAAGCTCTCAGAAAACTGAGAACAAATAGAAAGTAAATAAACTTACATATTGGAAGCTTGCTTTTTGCCATCTCAGACTTGTTCAATTTAAAAACAGTCACACATTTATATGTTGCGTTTGTATTTCCAGGTTCGGCATCTGGAAAGCAAAGTCTGCTATTGAAGGAGTGACAACAAAAGGTTGGGTTTTTCTTAGATTTTATGAGTCCGAAGGTCATCTGTAATGAGTAATCAGCTGCACCTCCCTGTAGGCAGACAAGGCTGAAGAGAAATACGGATCTTAAAGAGGCTGAGAAGTGAGAAATGTGTTTTTATTAAAATATTGCAGGACAGTAAAATACTTTTTGTTGCTTTTAAGTGCTATTTATCCATTCTCGTCGGACTCAGCACTACAAAAACACAAAATCGTACCAAATATTTTTGTCTAGTTTTTAGTGCAAATATATTAATAAACTCGAAATAAGAACGAACTAACTCACAAGTAACTTTTAAGCAAGATATAAAGGCTTATTTTATATTAGCAATTTCTTAGTATTGATAAAAGTTCTATTTGCAGATGTTTTCACTTATCAGAAGATATTTTTCCTGTTATAAGTGAAATGATCGACCAGCGTAGCTTGTACTCAAGCAGAAGACGTTGGATTTGTCCAAACCACAGGATGCAAGTAAATAAAAGTATAAGAACAGATCTAGTTGTTTACTTGTTATCTGAGCGTGAATGTTGCCAAGAAAAGGCCGGTCTACCTGAACTGATGAGTTCAGTTGAAACCAGATATTTACTTAAAAAGACACAATCTTTATTTAATCCCAGTCTAACACTAAAGCTTTCTGTTTTATTCAGCTAGTGGAGATTACCAAACTTATTTCTACATGTTAAATGTGATAATAAAGGAGGATATATCTTTGGAATGATCAACTTCAGTTTTTCTACTTTTTTTTAGTTTTTACTAGCCTTTGATTAAGAAACCACTGAGAATTTAATCTGACGTATGGAGTTATTTTTACTATCTAACATAGCAGCTCAGTAAAGAAAAGCTATATTATATTAACATCAAGTCTCTCTGACTCCAAAAAAGCCGGTGAGCACATCCTTTCCTCCACAAGATGGCATAGCTGTCAGTCTACTGTACATAAAAACAAGGAACTGGATTTGATGGGTTTTTCATTCAATTTGTTCAAATTAAATAATAGAGGTAAAGATTTCCCTATTACATGCAAAGCTAACTTTCAAGATCAAGAGAGAAGATGGCTTTCAATATTTTGATTAAATATTAGCACTTGCAATAAACTACTACACTAAACAAAGAGGAGTAGTGACACACACTGATACATGTGACTGTTATTTTCTTATTTCTGATGCTTTGTGCTTCACTGTTGCAATCAAATTGCCTTTGGATTATCGCCATGACAGTAGGGCTCCTTGTGACGTGCAGTTCTGACCATCACATGTTTAAACATCCACATCGTTTCTACTAAAAAAGAAAAAACAAATCAGCTTCTTGTTTGTGTCATAGAGCTGAAGGAAATACTTTTATATACTACTGGATTTAAGCACAAATAGTTTGTAAAATTCCAAATGTTTCGTCAGCTGTAAGACAAAAACAGTAGTCAAATAAAATAACAATTTTTATTAACTTATAAAACAGTGAAATGTAGAAAAAGCTGAGGTATTATAAACATTATATGTTGCAGAAATCTCTGGAGTCTATTTCTTCAGGTGCAAAATTAATCTACTCAAGTAAAAGTGTCAATAGTTTCAAATATTACTCCAGTAAAATTCAGAAGTACAGTGTAGTAAAACTACTCCTACCCTCACAGAAGTGAAACTGCTCACATTATATTAATACTTAATTTAAAGTTAACACATAAAAATGTGTTTGTGATGTTTAATTAATTAATTCTAGTGATGATAACATGATTTTGTCACATATTAACTGATCGAAATAATTTAGCTTAGTGAATTAGCACACCAATACCTCTCCTGACCAGAAGGGGGCAGTGACAGCAGCAACAATAAAACTGCACTAAAAAAAAAACCAGTTTAAACCGGAATAGCCTGGATGTTCATCCCGAAGAACAAAAAAACAATTTTTTGTTTTTGTTTTATTCTTTCAAAAAGTTGCTCAAGTAAATGCAACCGACCTCTGAACACAGATAACAACTTTCCTTAATCTTAAGTTTAGCGTGACGTGTTAGCATGTATTCATTTAGCTGACATTATCTGCATCCATCAGCATTACTCATCTTATTCGGCTTGTTTGGAGAAAAAACAGTGCAAAGATTTTTTTTGTTTTTTGTTTTTTGCTGCCATGATAATCACACGCAGCTGTGCAGGTCTGCACAGCAACGTGTCTCCGTTGTTGCCCCAGGTAAAACCGGCGCAGGCATCTTACCGCTCGGAAAAACATGTTACGACTTGTTAACAAACTGTTGTAGAGGCTGTAAAATACGAATACAGGGAGGGAGGCTCAATTGTATCAAATCGAGATAGAAATACTAGACATTTGGACACTCTGAGGTTAAATAAATAAAACAAAAACAAAATCCCTTTTTTTGTTATGTGATATGAAGAAGTCCAGAATAGTTTGCCTCATTGTTTAGTTTGTAACTTACAGATTCTCATAAATGCTTCTCTGGAGGTCAAAGCTCCGGTGTCAACTTGGATAATGTGTCAGTGCCGCAGAAAGGACTGGAACTGGGATGATATGGGCCCTTTCATGGAAACCAGTTTATATTTATTGCTCAGAGAAATCCTGTTTATGTTTGCAATAGGACAAAATTTCCTTGGCTGGACTGTCCCTCTCTGCAGCCATGCAAAACAATGCAGAATACTCACTGACTTGATATGAGAGAGAGCACAACACACTAGGACAAATCTTTTGCGTCACATTTTGAACTTGTTAACAGCTTGAGATAATATCATACTGTATACAGCAGGCTTGCATTCTAGAAGCACAATGACCCTATTCACACGACCAAACCAACAACAGGATGGCTTAGATTGATATCATGAGCTAAGCACCAGTAGACCTAATCCATTTGAGAATCTGTTGCATGTCTTGAAAATCAATGTTCACACATACTTTTCACCCAGACTGATAAGCTTTAGTCATTTTGCAAAAAGGAATAGGCAAAACCTTCCGTATCCCAATGTGTGAACCTCATAGAAACACAGAAACTCCAAAGGATTTGCAAAAGGGATTATAATAAAAGGCGGATCTACAAAGTATTGATCTCCTCCACTTCATACATCATACACTACTTTATTTTGTTTTGTCCCATAAAATTGAATACGCTGGGAACTGGTTGTTACACGACATTGTTGTAAAGGTTTAGTGCAAGTCTTCAAGTCTGCAATCTGAAGCTCCAGAGCCATAATCAATCAATCAATCAAGTTTATTTGTATAGCACATTTGAGGAACAAGGTAATTCAAAGTGCTTTACATGATAAAAACACAAAAATACAAAAAAAATAAAATACACCATGCACCAGTGGTTCTTTGGTCTTTATGCATCGCTCTTAATAACAGTTCAGCAAACTATAATGTTTATACATTCAAGTATAAAACAAATGTGTTTTAGCGGGGATTCAGCTTTTTTGTTAAATAATTGCGCTGAATTTCTAAACAGACTGTTTGTACCAGCAATATTTTTTAAGATCTATTTTCAGAAACTCTTTTCTTTTCGCCAAGTTTTATGTTAACTCTATTTTAAAACATACTTAAATGTAATCAAAATCATAAGTTGTCTCTTGTTTTTAATGACCTCGCAACTTTTTCTAATTATCCCAACAGCAGCTTAAAAAGTAAAACAAGAGTTATTCGGAAAAAATATATACTTTTTGTGAATAGAAGATAAACAAATCATTGTTTTGTTTGTTTCAGATTTGTAGAATGATCAATAATTGACATTAAGTCAAACAAGTAAACACACAGTTCCGTAACTAAAATGACTCTTCCGTGCATCTTACGCATACGTAGTTCTATTGCGTAATAGGACGTCCGCCCCTCTCACTAACTCAGCTTTATACAAGCGCCGTCTTGCAAAGGATAGTAGTGCAGAGCGGAGGACGCACACAGCTTAAGAAACGTCAAAAATGGGGGTGGAAATTAAAGTCGAATACTGGTAATTGTCTGTTTTTGCTGCTTTTTAAAATATCTCCTGTGTTATTATTGAACATTTGCATCCTATGTTATCGCTTTCGGTGTCATTTTTTGGCGGAGTTGTGGTGTCGTTTACCAGCTGTTAGCACTGTTAGTCCAAAGCTGCAAGTTTCTGCTGCGCTTCCGTTCGCGTTTCGCTTAAGATCCGTGTTTTGTTTGTTCCCTGCAGCGGTGGATGAGGTTACAGACCTCGCTATGCGGCGCTCGCCCGCTCCATTCAGGGCAAGTTTCGTGATGCGGAGGTGACGGGCTTTGTGGGGAGGAGAGGTAAATCACAAGTCATGCTGACGAGTCAAACTATTTGAAGCATTCATCTCGCAGTTTCCTTGCTCCTTTTCAATGCAAGGTTCTTCAAAGTGCTTCCTCTTTTTCTTCTGAAATTACAGCCAGCTACGAAGTTGAAATAAACGGACAGCTGGTTTTTTCCAAGCTTGAGACAGGTGGCTTCCCAAGCGAGGAGGACGTGAGTATCCTGCACACATTCAGTTTACTCTGAATCCAGAACAGCCTGGTTTGTGTTATGTATTTATTTTACCCCCTATTGTAGGTTTTGGCTGCAGTTCAGGCTGCCTATGATGGGAAACCTGTGCAGAAGATCACCAGAAAGCGCTGATCTGCTGTAACATCAGCAGCATGATGGAGGGCGCCTCCCTGCCCAGCTCCATCCATCCAGGATGAAGCAGTCTGACCACACCCTGTGTCAGCTGGCTCCTCTCTCTTCTCCTATTAGATTCTTCAGGCTGTTAATGATTGCTGTAGCTTAAAATCCTAAAGGTTATAGTATGACGAATGCCTTCCTGGAGTTTCATTCATAGGAGCAGAGACGAGGAGAAGTTGCCACAGATGGGAATAAGGGAGCGCACTTCTTTACCTTTGGCCTTAATAACTGGCATTTTCTCTGCCTTTGGTGTCTGGATCTTTTTTTTCCTCCTTGTTTCCTTTTTTCGCATGCAGGTTGGAATTTATATCAAACTCAAAAGATCTTGATGGGTGAAATGAATAAATAGGAAGAGAAACTACTGATGAATTTGCACAACTCTGTTGAGCAATTTAAATTTTGTCGTTTCCTCAGAGCTAGTCTTTGCTTTTGGGTATAAATTGTGGTTCTGTGGCTTGAATAGCTTTAAGCAAGATTGTCTTTCATTTGTTCCAAAACATCTATTATTCACAAATAATGGAGACATATTCAGCTGCGTACCTGAGAACCGTCATTATTACTGTAATGGGATTTCTTTTCTCATTTTCCACTTCAAACCGCAGATTCTTATTAAAGCAAATCCTTGTTAAAGACAGTAGTTGTCATCTTTTCTTTAATGCAATATTTTGTCTGCACCCACACCAGTTTTTATTAGCATTCCCACCTCGACATGTTAGTTGCTCGAGCCACTCCTTTGGGTGGCTCCTGTCTTAATCGACTTCTAATGTTCTGGTTGAACAGGCTGTTCCCGTGCAACAGGTTATGTTTTGCATAACATCTGCTGTGCAGGACACACCTTACCTGGCAAATAAACTGATGTTTATGAATACAGATAAAAAACAAAGCTGTGCTTCAGCAGAGACTCAGCTTTATCATGAAATAGTTGCAATGAATTTCCACAACAGATTGACTCAATACCAGCATTATTTTTTTTAGATCTATTTTTTTGTTCTTAGGTAGAAAACTATATTCTTTTTGCAAGACTTTAATGTTTTTCTTTATTTTTAAACCCTAAAAATAGAAACAAAAACTGGCAATTTCATATAATAACATTTATCAAAATTAAAAGTTGTCTTTTCTTTTTTCAAAAGCCAGTGCAACTTTTTCTAACTATACAAACAGCGGTTTTGCATAAAGGATAAAGCACAAGTTATTCAGAAAAAAAAAACTTTTTAGTAACATAATGAAGAACAATTTAAAAAAATCCTCGTTTTATTTAGACTGTGTATATTATTTGTCGAAATATGTATAACTGACATTGACGTAAATAAATAAATACGTTGTTCTGTAAATATAACGATTCTTCCGGGTATGATACGCATACGTAAATCCATTACGTAAAATAAGCCCCGCCCCTCTCGCTAGCAACGTCATACAGACGCCCTTAGTAGAAGCTAGTAGCAGCGAGTAGCGGACGCATACAGCCTGAGAAACGTCGAAAATGGGGGTGGAAGTTAAAGTCGAATACTGGTAATTCTCATTTTTGGTGTCTTTTCCCATATCTCCAAATTTATTATTCAACATTTGTATCTTACATTATTCCTTTGAGTCTAATTCAATGCGGAGCTGTGGTGTTTATTGCCGTTAGCATTGCCAGTCTACAGCTACAAGTTTCTGCTCCGCTTCTGTTTGTTTTTAGTTTAATCTCCATGTTTTCTTTGTTCCCTGTAGCGGCGGATGAGGTTACGAACCCCGCTATCGGGAGCTCGCCAGCGTCGCTAAGAGCGAGTTTCCCGATGCGGATGTGTCAGGCTTTGTGGGAAGGACGGGTAAATCAAATCATGCTGACTAATGAAACTATTTGAAGCATTTATCTTGATATTTCCTGGCTGCCTTTTATGCCAAGGCTTCTCTTTAAAGTTCCTTTTTTCTTATGAAATTACAGGCAGCTTCGAAATAGTAATAAACGGGCAGCTCGTCTTTTCCAAGCTTGAGACAGGTGGCTTCCCATATGAGGATGACGTGAGTATCCTGCACACATTCAGTCAACTCTGAATCCAGAGCATCCTGGTTTATGCTATATATTTATTTTTCCCCTGCCGTAGATTATCAATGCAGTCCAGGCTGCTAATGATGGGAAACCTGTGCAGAAGATCACCAAAAGTCGTCCTCCGTGCGTCATCTTGTAGCTCTCCCTCTGATCTGCTGTAACATCAGCAGCATGATGGAGGGCGCCTCCCTGCCCAGCTACATCCGTCCAGGATGAAGCAGTCTGACCACACGCTGTGTCAGCTGGCTCCTCTCTCTTCTCCTATTAGATTCTTCAGGCTGTTAATGATTGCTGTAGCTTAAAATCATAAAGGTTATGGTATGACGAATGCCTTCCTGGAGTTTCATTCATAGGAACAGAGATAAGGAGAAGTTGCCACAGATGGGATTAAGGGAACGCACGCACTTCTGCCTTTATGGCTGGCATTTTAAATGCCCCAATGTCTGAATATTTTTATTTTTATTTTTTTTGCATGCAGGTTGGAATTTATATCAAACTCAAAAGATTTTGATGGGTGAAATGAATAAATAGGAAGAGAAACTACTGATGTCTTTGCTCAACTCTGTTGAGCAATTTAAATTTTGTCATTTCCTCAGAGCCAGTCTTTGCTTTTGGGTATAAATTGTGGTTCTGTGGCTTTAAGTTTTTAAAGTGAGCATGAACCAAGTTCATTTTTCATCTGTTCTAAAACACATTATTTAATTTAAACCCCTTACATAATGAACAAATATTCAGCTGCTTATCTGAGAACCATCATTTGTTGCTGTAATAAAATTTCTCATTTTCCACTTAAGTGGAAACTACAGAATTTTAATAAAGCAAAACTTTGTTATATACAGTAGTTGTCATCTCTTCTTCTCTACACCCACACCAGTTTTTCTCAGCACTCCCACCTCGACATGTTAGTTGCTCGTGACGCTCCTTTGGGTGACTTCCTGTCTTAATCCCTCGACTTCCAATGTTCTGGTAGAGCAGTTCGTTCCTGTGCAACAGGTTTTGTTTTGTGTAAACAGACCACTTGACGACGGCTACTGATGATCTTTTATTTTGAAACTTCCGTGTCGGACACACCTTTAAATGTTATGATTGAATCTGTTTGTGGTTTTACCTGTTAAACATCTACAATGCTACCATCTTGAAGTGTGTTCATTCTGAAAAGAAAATCTTCTGAAACCAGAGCAAAATGTTGGTGTGCATATTTATATTGATCATCTAATAAAAGTTGTTAGTAAAATTACTTTCATTAGTAAATTTTACTAATTTATACACTGCTGTGTGTTTACAGTAAGGGGCGCCAAAATCAAAGAGGAGTTGGTGCGTCACTGCCACCTTCCCTCTGGTTACAAGTGGAGAGAAAACATTTATATTTTATGGGAAGGGCATTTAAAATGCTGAGGAATGAAACTATTTGAAGCATCGATCTTGATATTCCCTTGAGTTTTCTACTCTTTCAAGCCAAGATCATTTAAATGTTTTTTCTTTTACATCTGAAATCACAGGTGGAAGAACTGAAGCTAAAAAGTTTACTATAGTTTGTAATCATTGTAGTTTTACACAGTGAATGTTTCTAATCTCTTTACAAACTTCAATAAACTGAGCTTTAATGTGATAGATTTCATATTCTGTCACACTGGAAGGTCTAATTAGAAATGTATTTAATTTAATTCCTAATTAATTAAATTAAGTTTTGGTTTTCCAATTTTGAAATTGATGGTTTTTATTTGTTTATTTAAAATATAAAAGTGTATAAGACATGCCTTTATAATAATATAAAAGGCATGCGGTCCACCTCCGATGTGATTTTTTCTTACAGAACTGAACATGACAAAATATGTACACAAAGTGAAAAGATAAATAAAGAAAGAAAATAAAGATGCACTTATATATGCATAAATATGCATTTATATATGTATTTTTGTTTTATATTTGCAGATCAAACAGATCGCCAGAAGATGGCAGTATTTACTTCTACCCTGTTAACTGATAGGCGTCAAACTGTTGGGATTTTACCAAACAGCAGGTTTACTGATGATTAAGTCGATTTTTCAGTGTTGAGCCTTCTTGTTGCATGATCAATGCAACGTTAAACTGAATGATAAATTGTTGACATTACATTTTCATCAAATTATGTACATATTTACTCTGATTCCACGTGGAAATAAAAATAAATTGGTCATTGTCCAAGTTCATCCTTTCAATTTAGTGTTGTTTCTAATGATCAAATACATTTTAACATCAGGCAAAGCTGACACTTATACCATATGTGTAAGTGAAAAAGATTTTAAATGTCTTTTTTTTTAGTTTGTGATTCCTAGGATGTTTTTTTATTTCAGTTTTTTAAATAATTTTTTTATTTTATTTCTGTTTTTAATTATCCAGCAAGAACAGAACATTTATTATAGGAATAACAGCAAATGTGGCTTTTCCCCCCTCTTCCCATTCATCTCCACCTTGCTGCAAATAAAAAATAAATTAATATTAAAATAAAATAAACAAAATACAATAAAAACAGTAATAATAATAATACAGCTAAAAGAATGTAAGCATGAAAACTTTATTTCTGTTTATTTTAAAAAATAAAAGTAAATTGTAGCTTTCACTCCTAAGAAATTAAAATTGTTACTTTATTTTCAGTAGTGTTTTGTGTTGATGCTCATGATAAAAAATTAAATAAAATAAACAAATTGAAATGTGTAAATGATCATTTTCAAGGTAAAAAAAAAAAGATTTAATTTAATATCGATGTAATAAAAGTTTTGCTGAATTAAAATGAATGAATGGCGGCCCTCGCTGCGTTGACTTTTTGCTGTAGGTGGGTCTTTCATCCTGGCCCTTAGTGATAACTCACACCAGTCTGCTTGTTGAGGAGCTGATAGAGCTCATATTTGCATCTTTCCCCATAAAATAACCGAATGTTTTAAACCAGCGGTGTCAAACTCATGTTTATTTTGGGCCAAATCCAGATCCTGAATGCTCTTAAAGGGCCGGAATGTATTATGAAACCTGTTCACAAACTGTTAAGATATCAATAAATTCTTAAAATTAAATAATATTATTGAACATCTTTTTAGTTCCTCCAGAATTTTGTGAGTTTTTGTGATTTTTTGCAATAAAAATAATAATGTTTGTGTTATTAGTTTGGAAATATTTGCACTTATTTGCAAATTTTTGCATAGATCCTGGACTATAATCTGACATCATTTAAGGCTGAAGCAGCCGTTTAGTTCAAGTAAGAAAGTTTTTGACAACGTTTGAGAAAAATCTGCAATAAACTCCCAATTATTAGCACCAAAAACTGCGGGGATTTGTTGATTTTATGTGAATTTCCACGATAACTCTCAAGAAACTGGAGGAACTGACTGACATAATTTGGCAATAAACAGTTAAAAACTGCATTGATTTGATTGATAAACATAATATTTAAGCATATTTAGTGTTTAGTCTAGAATTTATAGGGCCACATAAAAAGCTACGGCGGGCCAGATTTGGTCCACAGACCTCGAGTTTGACACATTTTAAAAAGTACCTTTATGTACTACTAAGATCTATTTTTGTTAAGCTACAGATTTCATTCATATTCAAAGTTATGCGACTGCAGGAAATTCATAAAGTTTATGAAGTGAAGTTCAAAAACTTCTTTGATTTGAGCTGTTGGGTCATTCCCATCTTTGTTTTTGAGCTTTTTAAAAAGACTTGAAGGTCAGTTTACACTCTGTCCACATAAATGGCATTTCATTTTATTTACTTTAGAACTGTGCAGCAGTGAAACAATTTTAAATGTGAAGATGTGTGAAAACTGGGAGTGTCTGCGCTGTGAAGGTGAAGCCACATGGCCACCACAGATAGCTTGTACGAGACGCGATAACGCGCTTCTACCACACAGAGTCTAAAATTGGGCCCCACTGTGTTTCCTCAGCATGGATAACATTATTAAACTTGGTTGACTGTATTAGATTGTACCCTAGATACCCATATAATAGTTCTTCTGTAATGTGGATATTCTAAAAGAAAACATGTCATCGCTAAAGGAATTGATATTTTAGCTTAATGCAGTTAAATAAATAAATCATAAAACCTCAGATTAATACACATAGAATAAAAATGCATGCCAGAAAGGGTGGAATTATTTTCATGGTTGAAAATAAAGTGTTTGTACAGAAACAGTTTATGTAACATTGCAGGAAATCTCATTTCAAAAATCTTAAATACAGGTAAAATTTTTGTTTAGGACCACAATTAATTCTGAATTTACTGAACGCAAAAAAACGAATCAAAGCTTTGCAAGATAAAATCAGCAGAGAGGTCAACTGAAATTTCCTAAAAATGGACTTTCCTCCACAGTCTCACAATCTGAACTCTTCTAAACAAAGCCAATCAATCCTGACGACATGAGAAGCCCTTGTGACATGGTCAGGTAATGCTGGGATAGCGCGTTTTCAGCTCCTCTAGACTCCATGCAGCTGCAGTTTTTGGAGCAGAAGGAGTCCAAACACGTGCTAATTATGACACTACTTGTGTTTTTCACAGATTCTTTTCTTTTCCCTGTTTAAATCAAAGCCAATGCAGAACAGAGGCATTTTAACTGGTGTTTCTAGCCCTTTGGATCGAGCCGTGTGTCAACAGAAATGCAGGAATACAGAGCTGAGTTCTTCACGACCAAACCTTCAGGAGGTACGTTCTCAAACAGCAAGCTAATGTCAAACAACAGTTGTAATTGTAGCTGTCAAACTGCAAAAACACAACAAGCATAAGGAAAGCCATTGTTTAACAAGTTACGTTGAGGAAGTTTGCTTTTATTCTACTTGATAAAACAACAGTAACAGTGAGTGGCTGGTTAAGTATTGTTACTCAGCAGCTGACTCGGTGCAAATGAGTTTTTCTACCTGATTTTCTTGGTTTATCCTTATAGGTTTCTGTTTTTTCTCCAACTGAAAGCTTCAAACAATGAAATAATTCACAGGTATGCAATTTTACACCACAAATAAGTAACAATAATACTGAATATATATTCCAGTACTTATCCTTAAATATCATCCAACTGATTCTCACAAAAATCAAAACGTAGCGTTGGCATTGCAGAAAATCTTTGAGATTTTAAGAGCCAAGAGCTTTTGAGGTTTTTTTGAGGGCCGGTGAAGAAATGATCAGAATGTCATCAGTTAAGGCTGAGGCAGCTGTTTAGTTTTTGACCAATCTGCAATAAATCTGCAATAAACTCCCAATTATGTATTAGTACAAAAACGTGCAGGGATTTTTTGATTTTGTGTGAATTTCCACAATAATTCTCAAGAAACTGGAGGGACTGATTGATATAATTTGCCAGTAAGCAGATAAAAACTGCATTGATTTGATTGATACCATGATATTTAAGCACACTTAGTGTTTAGTCTAGAATCTAGAGGGCCACATGAAAAGCTACGGCGGGCCGGATTTGGCCCACGGGCCTCGAGTTTGACACACATGTTTTAATATCTTCTTTTCATTTGGCTTTTTAACTGTGCTTCATTTCTATCACATAAAATCCCAATCAAATGCACTATTATTTGTACACATTAAAGGTGTATGAATCTTTTTCTACTGCATATTCTCCTGAATCCACAAGAAATGTGAGCACCGATGTATATAAATGAAATAAATTAATGCACATTCTGTCTGCATGGATAACTTTACTCCTGGAAAAAAGCACGGTTGTTAATTTTTTATATTAATTAAGCTGCTTTCCATACTTTATACTTTACAGAAACAGCTTTAGCTTGTTTTGTGAATAATTCTCTGCATAATTAATGATATATTTCTGTTTTCTTCAGTCCATGGATCATCATGCGCCTGTGTGTGTCCCTAGCAACCAGCTACACCTCCAGCCAGCAGAGGAGGTCTCGCCTTGTTGCTCCTGTCCCACATGCACCCGAAAGAACCAAGTGAGCTGGACTGTTGCTATGTAATGTATTTAAGTTTAGATTAATGTTTTCATATCACATCACCAGGAACTACCCCCTTCAATCTCTTATCGCTATCATGAGGGAATCCCCAGTTCATAAACAAGATGACGTAAAGAGATATTCTCCTAACCACACTTTGCCCCTTTCTCGACCCCTGGGACATGATGAGGTCCAGAGCCTCTCTGGCCTTAGATTTGGTCCTCGCTGAAAGGGCGGTGCAGGCAAATTAGGGCTGGGATATCCCTGTCTCAAGGTGTCCGGGGCAGATAGAGATGTTTGTGTGTCATACACCACAGGGGTTGTGGGGTCCTGCACTTTAGCGCCGACGTACTTTCAGGTGGGTGTTCCCGCTCACGTCGGGCCCCTCAGTGAACTCGTCTTTTCGTCTGTGCCAGGTCAGTTTGTCTCCGGGTTCGACGAGGCAGACAGGGCGCTGATCATCCTGTTTCCAGTGCTGGAGACCAGGTGGGATTACCTGCACTCAGGTAGGGGTGTGGCCTCCTCTGGCCAGGGGTTTAGACATGTTTTTTTTATAGCATTACTGGCAAAGGAGGCAAATCTTAAACAAGACGACTGTCTTAAAGTAGAATGGGGACAAGAACCAAGAAGTCTGAGTTTAAATTATTTTTTGCAAACTTCAACCAATGGTTATAGACTTGTCATAAGTAATGCTTACTTTGCTTTATTTTTAACAAGAATTTCAACAGAGTGCACTTAAGACAAACACCTTAAGATTTGCTGTTTTAAAATATGCAAATAATTTGCTTTTGATGCCATAAATTTAAATTGTTGCAAACATCAAATTACTTTTAAGCAAAAGCATATTTGTGTGTGGATTTTAAAAGTGATAAAGTCCTTTTCTGTTAATGTTAGCAGGTTCAAAATCTCCATGTGCAACAGAAATTTTTAATTTTGCCAATCAAAACCTGTCCTTTTTCTGTTTGTCCAAAAATACACAAAAATATAATGTTTTTGTGTTTAATTGTATAATTCTGTGCAAAGTTGCAGAAGCTAAAAGTAATTTTTTTTACTGTCTTCCCACTGAAGAGAACATATGAGGCTGGTTGAAGGGCGTAACCCAAAGATAAGACTCTGTAGTCTCCTATTTAAACTATATCGCGCTTCAAATTGTCAACGGCCAATTTATTATCTGACCTGTGTGGCATCTTTACAGACAGACTCTGAATGAAAAATATGGTGGCAGATCATTTGTTTTTGAATAAAATTGGTGTCATTGGTAATGATACTCAAATATTATTAGAGAAAAAAATTTGTTTTGATATAATTATTGCAAAACTCTGTAAATTTGGGTTATCATGTGTCCTTTCCATTATAAGTTCATCAAATCAAGTCCCAGGTTTAACACAGCTGGTCTTTAATGAGAATTTGTTTAACTCTGAGTTACCAGAGAGAACTTCTGGGAGTCAATTCATTTGTTTTCTGCTTTAGGGAATGCATTAAGTAGCTGGAAGCTGAGGCAATTCAACATCCATGGAGAACAACTTTACTTTTGAGGAGGTTTGTATTTATTTTTACTGATTCAAACACTTGAAGTTGTTATCCAGAATTTTTAAAGTAATTAGTTATTTTCTAACTTATCCAGGGCAGCGACATGTCATATGAAGACAATGATCCAGCCTTCCCTTCTCCTTTAAAACTGTAAGTGCTTGTTCTCTAGGCCTCCTTCCTCAGCACTGCGCCCCAACAGAACTTCTGCACACTGTTTCTGATAAGATTATCATTCTAGCCCAAGGCCCAATTTTTAAATTATTGAGTTCAAGCCCTTTGGGTTGTAAGAGTGTGTAGTTTATGATGCATTTATGCACCATTTGATTCATAAATTTTTAATTTTTTTTTACCATTGATTTGTTTGAATTTGTTTTGTTGAGTAAAAACATAGATTATCTAAACAGATGCAAAAATAAAGGCATGAAATATATATGCATATAATTCTTAACTAGACTTTGAAATTACTCATTTATAGACTGAAATATATTTTATGAAACTGAATGGAGAATTTAACAAAATCTTCTGCTGTTTTTTAATAAACACTATGTAAACAAAAATAAATAACTTCCTGTTTTCAGAATGTAAGCAGCTTTTTATATTCTCCTCGAAAACATCCCCAGACATTTGAACTCAGATGGTCTTCTGGGCCAATCAGAGATAAGAATGTAGCTGATAAACAAGTCTCTTTGTGCTGCCATCTTGTGCTGATGAAAAGCATTGCACCAATTCTGGATCTTTTTTTAAACATGTACTGTATATTAGGTTTAGAAATTGAATTGAATCATTCCTATGATGAAGAATGGATTTGCGTCTTTGTGAAATGACAACAGCAACATTTTTCAGTTGTTTTGCAACATCTGAGTACAAAGTGGGGGATGTAGCTCATGTTTCTGTACCTCCAAACCCATCAGAACTTCAGAAGGCCTGAACGACAACTTTGATGTCGAAAGGAATGATGAGGAGAAAGAGAAAGAGACTGAGCCTCCTCCGGAAGCCATTGTTATTCCCAGTGATTCAGATGGTAAGCTTTCATTTTCAGCAAATTTGATTGAATTTTCCTACATTTAAACCACTCTTGTGCCTCTTTATTTTTAGCGTTTCTGAACGTGAATACCAATGCCACCACCAGGGGGGATGCTCAGGTAAGTGTACTCTTCTGGAGAAAAAATTGGTATAAAGAGGTTCTCCAAAGTGCACTTACTTCAGCTAAAAGTCAGGTTTTGTGATGTAAAAAGATGAGACAAGGTAAATAATTAAAAAGCTTTTTTCATATATTCAATAAACCTTTTACGAAATAAAAGTATATTGTAGGAGCAATGACAGTTTTCATTAAATGTGTACAGCTTGACTTTATTTGCTTTGAAACCAGACCCAATATAACTAATGGTAGAGAATGGTAAAGAAGACTAAAAGCTGAAAGATTAATCACATGCCTTTTGACAGTTCATTGCATCATTTTATGTATTTTACTCTACATGCAAACAGATATGTTTGTTTTTCAAATGAATTGTGCAAATTAAACTTCAGTGTTACGTTTGAGATGATTTGTGCTGTTTTTTTAATCATACAAACCTGATGTTTTTACTGGGGAAAGTACTCTTTTCACTGATTTAACACTAATTTGTTGGAAAGTGCTTGACCTACTGTTTCTTACAACAGGCCTATGTGGAGTTAAATGAGCTCCAGGGCAACATCTGGCAGGAAACCAGCCGATGGGTGGGCTATGAGGAAAACCTTGACCCCAACACCAGACAGTGGGGTCCATCTCATGTCTCCTACCTCACCTTTAAGAGCTTACTCCAAGTTCGACGAGCGATGAACTCAGGTGATTTCAGAGCTGTGACAGAGCTAGAAAATAGCATCCAAACACTTCTTGTGTCTGGTTGGTCTATTTGAAGCTGTAATAACCACAAGCCTTGGTTCTTAGGAGCCATCATCTTCGACATGAACGCCAGCACCCTGGCCTCTGTGGCTGAGAAAATAGCGGACGAGCTGGTCAGCAAAAGCGAAATCCGTCCCAGTGATCGAGACTCCCTGCTGAGAGCTCTCCTACTGAGACGCAGGTTTGAATGTTTTTGTTTTTCCTGCCATTGCATAAACTCTCAAAGCCATTCTAAACATGTTTTTATTTGTCCTTTCAGTCAGAATGAGGGACCTATGGTCACTCCAGCTGGAGACATTCAAATGCAAACATTTTCAGTCGTAAAGAAGGTAATTATTTTACCTTTTAGTCCATCTTTGTATAACATATAGAATATTTTAACATACTTCATCTACTTTATTTTGCAGAGAGACAGCTCAGACAACATGGAGGCTTCAGTTGTCCTCACAGGTATGTTTGTTTAAATGCAGCTTTATCCCTGTATGTTGTATATGTTTTTGGTCCATGTCTGACGTAAAGAGGTTTTCTTGCAGGTGTACTCGACCTCCTGCAGAAACCGGTGGTGGCTTTTGTCAGGCTGAGTGACACTGTGGTGATGGAGTCTATCCTCGAGTCTTCGGTCCCCATTCGTTTTGTCTTCATGATGGTTGGCCCTTCCAGCAGTGAACTGAACTACACTCAAATTGGGCGTGCCATGGGTGCTCTGCTGGCCGACTGGGTAGGAGAAAACTACAGTGAAAATCATAGGCTCTCACTGTCAAAACAAACTCAGATTAAAATGATCTGTCCCTCCTATCTGATAGGTGTTCAGTCTGGAAGCTCACCTTGCCCAAACTGAGAAAGAGTTGAACACAGCGATTGCTGACTTCATGGACTGCAGCATCGTGATCCCTCCCACTGAGATCCAGGACAAGGCAATGTTGGAGTCAATAGTTGACTTTCAGAAGAAGATGTTGCGTGAAAGACTCCGTCCCACTGACACCCGCCTTATGTTTGGAGAAGCCGCAGGTTAGCATCTTTGACCAGAACTGCAACAAGAATAAAGAAATTTTAACCCTCTTAGATTCAGACGTCAAAATTCAACTAATTTTGACGAATAGGCAGAACTGACCACGCTGAGATCTTGTTATCTAACAATGATTTTGTGCAAAAAATTTAATTAACATGTTTTGTGTAGCTCATAGACCTAGCTTAACCTGCTGAAGGAAGCATTGTAGGTCACCTTTAGTGCTTCACAATTGGATTTTGAGGTTAAAAGTAGCAAACTGAAAAATGTAAACCATGGTTGAGAACTTAGAATCAGACCAAATGAAGTAAACATCTGAATGTCTTCTTGTTTACATTTAGATGCGGCTCCTGAAGGGCCAAAGGAAGACCCTCTGGCCCGTACAGGCTATCCTTTTGGTGGCATGGTGAAAGACATCAAGCGCCGTTACCGCCACTACCTCAGCGATTACATAGACGCTCTGAACCCTCAGGTGCTTGCTGCCATCATTTTCATCTACTTTGCTGCCCTGTCACCTGCCATCACCTTCGGAGGGCTTCTAGGTAAATAGAAAAAGTCCACAGTGGAAAAATATCTCATGTTGTGTTTGAAGACCATAGTAGTTGCTGAAAATAGTCTCTGGCTGTGATTGAAGCTTTTGTTGGTCTCTTTAAATCCACTTTAGCGGACAAAACAGACAAAATGATGGGAGTCTCAGAGCTTATGATCTCTACCAGCGTTCAGGGTATGATCTTCTGCATCATTGCTGCCCAACCTGTCCTTATCATCGGATTTTCTGGACCTCTGCTCCTCTTTGAAGAAGCTTTTTTTGTCGTATGTAGAAACAATCAGATGATAAGATTTCTGAAAATGTTTTCAAAGCGCTAATGTTCTCATTGAAGTCTTCTTTTCTTTGTCTGGACTAGTTCTGCACAGCCCAAGGCATCGAATACATTGTGGGCCGTATCTGGGTGGGTATGTGGCTGGTAGTGATCGTGGTTGTAGTTGTGGCCGTGGAAGGCAGCTTCTTGGTCCGATTCATTTCACGCTTCACCCAAGAAATCTTCTCAATCCTCATTTCACTCATCTTCATCTACGAGACCTTTTCCAAGCTCATCAAGGTTACTATAGTTCATTCCTCCACCCTTTCTCACCAACAATCATTTCTCTTTTTCATCAACTCTAACTGACTTATAATCCCTTTTCTTGTTCAGATCTTCAGAACTCATCCTTTGATTCTGAACTACGAACATCTTAATGACACACTGGATAACCCCTTCCATCCAGTCGTCAAGGAGCACGTGGAGATTCATTCAGATGGCAATGTGACCATTAAAGAGCTGGAGGTTGAAAGGCCATACCCCAACACTGCCCTGCTGTCTATGTGCCTTATGTTCGGCTGTTTCTTCATTGCATACTTCCTTCGTCAGTTCAAAAATGGTACCTTCTTCCCAGGCCCGGTAAGAAGAAGTTCTGAACAAACTCTAAAAATCACCTCTACATAGTGACCTGGGTTTGATGGAGGGCTATGTTTTAATTTTCTCTCCAGATTCGTCGCTTGATTGGAGATTTTGGAGTCCCTATTGCCATCTTCTTCATGATCGCAGTGGATATTAGCATTGAGGATGCTTACACTCAGGTATGTTATGTGCAAATGTCTAAAAAAAAATCTGAAATGAACCACAGTAAGCATTACTGTTTGATTTTGTCTAACTCTATTTGTTTAAAAACTAAGGAATAAGTCTTGGACTCAAATTGAAGTTCAGTTGTGTACATCACTGGTCTGCACTGGGAAAGAAGAAGCTTGGCAAAAAAGAAAGTGTCTCCATTTACTAGTTAGCTTGTTTACCAACCTTTACACGTGGCCCTAAAGTATGGATTCAGTTCAGATCAGTTTAATATATATTAAACTGATATATATTAAACTGATCTCTATATATTGGATTTTGATATATATATATATATATATATATTAAACTGATATATATATATATACATATATATATATATATATATATATATATATAGCGCCAATTCACAACAAATGTGTTGAGGCACGTTTTAGAATTCCCCAGAGTATTATTGGAGAGAGTATATCTGATTTTCTTTCCTAGACATGTTTTCTCAGATTAGATGTTTTTTATTTCAGAAAATTTCACAAACTCTATATTTATAAATCCACTTTTGGCTAGAATAAAGAAGCCTGATTTTTTTTCTTCAAAAATGTCAGAATATAAAACAAACAAATTAATTTTCAAACTTTGCAAAAATAACCTTATCTTTACTTTCTTTTTTGTATTTATCAACCAATATTTACATTATTTTGTAGAAACTGGTTGTGCCAAAAGGTATTGAAGTGACCAACCCCAAATCCAGAGGCTGGATCATCAACCCCATGGGAGAAAAAAAACCTTTCCCTATTTGGATGATGGGTGCCTGCTGTGTTCCTGCTGTGCTTGTCTTCATCCTCATTTTCATGGAGTCCCAGATTACTACGTGAGTAAAGTTGGATACACTATACATTACCATTATGAACTACTTGAACAATGTGAAAGAAGTATCCATTCGTGTGCTCACAGGTTGATTGTGAGCAAACCTGAGAGGAAGATGGTGAAAGGCTCTGGTTTTCATTTTGACCTGCTCCTCCTGGTCACCATGGGCGGCATTTTCTCCATCTTTGGTGTCCCCTGGCTGAGTGCTGCCACTGTGCGGTCTGTCACCCATGCCAACGCTCTGACTGTCATGTCTAAGGGCCCCAAACCGGTGATTGAGAAGGTGATTGAGCAGAGGATCAGTGGTCTGATCGTGGCCCTTATGGTTGGTAGGTGCTGCCATCTAGAGTGCTAATGCATTCACAACATGCTTGAATGGAAGAACTGTTTCCTCCTCTTATAACCAACTCTCTTTCTTACTGTTCAGGAGTTTCGATTTTCATGGAACCGATCCTGCGGATGATTCCAATGACTGCCTTGTTTGGTATCTTCTTGTACATGGGTATCACCTCTCTAAATGGTGTCCAGATGTGGGACAGGATTCTGCTTCTCATTACACCCAAGAAATACCATCCATCTGACGCCTATGCTACCAGGGTATCACTCCTAGTCCTTAATATGGTTTATCTTACCCTGTGACACATTTTTCAGAAAAAGCTACGTATTTCTAAAGTGTATTTTGTATCTTTTGCATGTTGTTGTTCCCAACTATAAGTACTAATACTGTTTTAATTCAAGTTTAAGCTTTCAGGACTGTTGGCTTTCGTTTTTGTTGATTTATTAAAATCTACGAGCGAGATTTGTCAGCTTTAGTAACTTCATCCTGTCTGTTTATCTTTGCAGGTGAAAACAATGCGGATGCATATCTTCACTCTGATCCAGATTGTGTGTTTGGGCGTCCTTTGGATTGTCAAGCAGAGCCCCTTCTCATTGGCCCTGCCTTTCTTCCTCATTCTCACCATCCCACTGCGGATGTTCATGACCGGCCGGATCTTCACTCCACTGGAGATGAAATGCGTAAGTTCTGGGCTGCATCTCCAAAAACTCCCAACAAGCCTCATTCATAAGTTATCTTGAAGTTGTTTTGTTGGTGTTATTGTTAATGGATGGGTTTGTCTTGCAGCTGGATGCAGATGACGCCAAAGTGAAATTCGATGACGAAGACATGGAAGATGGATTGGCTTAAAAAGCAATATGCCAATAAGAAAAACCACTCACTAATTGTAATTACAAACTGTTGTCATTTTTATTTTTAAAATATAACTTTTCATATCCAGCATTCATGCAATGTTTCTGTTGATGAACCAGGCAAAGGCTTATATAGAAAACAGTATTTTAACTGGAGACATTTTTGTTTTAAAAATGAGGCACTTTTCCCTATAAAAACATTTGTCCCTTTTCGTTCCAGTACATATTTAATATATGGCTTTTCGCATTTGCCTTTGTTCTAACAGGATTTTCTTGCTCACGCTAATTTATTCTTCTAAGTTTTTGAAATAATCACAAATAGGAATTTCTGTGATTTCACTAGTGCCTTTTCCCACAGCCTGGAGTATTTTTCTCAATATGTTTTAAGTTGTTTTTATTAAGTTTGCTCCATTTGATTTCTTGTGTGTCATAGTATTTTCTGTTCTTGTTTGAAATGTGTATAAAAAAAGATGTGAGTTGCCTATATGAGATTTTAGAGTATAATTACTTTAAAAAATAAATCAAAATCAACGAACAATAAAAGGAAGCTAATAAAGAGATGTATTTTTAGTCAAATAGTCAAATGCTGGAGCATAGCATCAGGAAAGTATTCTTGTAAATGACCTAAAATACATTGTTCATCAAACGTGTGTGCTTAAACTGTACATTGCTTTGGATTGTTATTTTTAATACAAATAAAATCAGTGTTTAAAATGCTTGACTTCATAAGTGAAACTGGGAAACAGCATAAAACAAATCTATCGATTTATTTTCCGTTTTTATCCCGTTAGTAGACAGGAAAAGACTTAAGGATGGATGCTGCTTTCACGGACATCATGCATATATCAAATCCTCTATTTTGAAACTTTTAAAAATAGTGACCTCCAAATCCAAAAAGCATGAACGTTTCACTCACAATTAAACAGCTCACACTGCGTATTCACAATTTTTAAAATCAATTGATTAAGCTGCACTTATTTCTAATAATACCATCTTTTTTATTATTATTTTACAAAATGTAACAGAAAACAGTAAAAACATTTAGTTGAATTTAGCTAATACTTTAATAATATTTCGTGACCACAAAGACGACCTTTTAAATTAAAAAGTGAGAAATAAAAACCGGATAATAAATATATTTTATGCGGTTAGATGTTCTAAATGTACTAAAAGTTTTACAAAATTACTTATTTAAGAAAATAGCACCTCAAAGAGGTGTTTTGTTTTGTTTTTTTAAATAATGTGATTCCAATTTTTCCGACAGCAAGTGAACACAGCAAAGTTTAACAAGGCTGAGTGCCTGAAAGTCATTTGTTTTCGATGAATCAGGCGGACTGGATTGGACAGCCGGGGGTTCCGCCCACAAACACACAAGGTGGAGTTGAAAAGAAAAAAAAACACACTGGGCCAAAATGAAGCTGTCAAACAGCCGCTTACAATTCAGTAAAAGAGGTTTGGAGCTGGTGGAAACCGCCTGAGCACAGGAAAAGAGAAATAAATGCTGACAAACAACAAATTGCATTTGATTTTTATTTGATTTTAAATAGCAACAACATTAAACACGAGAACCAGAGAGCTGCAACTTTGGCTTTCCTGAGACCCGGAGTTGCCTGCTAAAACCCCCGCGGTGCAAAAATTTCGCCTCGGAGATGTAACAGGCCTCGGGGAGAAAACAGTAATCGTGCTCGGTTTTATTAAAAAAAAAATCAACGGTGCGCCACCGCAAAAAAAAAAAAATGGTGTTGAGCCGGCGCAGCGAAATGGTTGGATGGAGAGGGGCGAGCTGCTGCGCGTTGAGTGGAGGGAGACTGCGAGTGAGATGGAGGCGGGGGGAAGGACCGTCTCTGCGGGGACTGGAGCCCAGCATCGACGGCGCAGTGCTGGCTATAGTTCAACCCTCCCCTTCTTCCTCCACAGCGACACTGGCTCACAACGAAACAGGTAAGGCACCACAAAACTCGGTCGGTTTCACAGATATACTACCGAGAAGCTCGTACAAAAACCGTTGAAAAGTTTACAGTTGAGCATTTAGTTGTGGGGCCGGTTGTCATTTAAAGCCCCTCGCACGGCAGTTTCTTTGTAGCACCGAAACAGACCGACCGTTGTGGAAGGGTACAGACGAGGTCGGCCATACCCGAATTACTTATCCCGAACAGTGGGGAAGAACCGCGTTGTAAGACCCGAAGGTATGTTTCATTTTTACTAAAAAAAAAAAAAGGGCACCCGACGACTACTTTAAGCAAAAACACTTTCATCGAAACTGAGACATTTGTGATGTAACTGTGGGGTTTGCGTGGGGAACGAGCCGTGGTTTCCGCGCCGAGACCTCCATGCGGCTGTTGGCGGAACAGCTAGCCGCCGCTCTCGGCCAGCCATCAGGGATCTCGGTTTAATATCTCACCGTACAGAGACTCGCCCTCCCTCTCCCCCTCACTCTCTCTCACCGACCGTAGCCCAGAACCACCAGCGACGACCGAGCTCGAAGAACCCGCCTTCTCGTCCTTGCTTATGCGCTTTTCGGGTGTAGGGGAAGGGAGGCTGCAACGCCCCGGCTTTAGCTCTAAGCTCCGTTGTCAGTGTTTGCAGTGCGCCATTGGACCTTGTCACGGTAGGTTTCCTCACACAGCAGAGCGGGGCTGAAGCATGGCGGACCTGGAGCTGTTTTTGCCGCGCCAGAGAAGCTGCTCATACTCCGATCTTAGCGTCCTTTCTGAGATGTAACCGAGCATTTAGGATCCGCGTTTTCTCGGCAGTTATGTTCTGGTCCGTTTGCTGATGATACAACTAAAATTAACGAACAAAAAATTAGGTTAACGTGGTGTTTTTCCGTTTAATATTTAGATTTTTTTTGTATCTCTTTCTGCGGCTTCGCAGGTCATTTCAACTGAAAAAGGTTACCCAATCTTGGTTCTTGTTTGCCTATAATTCTGCGAGATATCACTGAAATAAAATTGATAATTTTGTAAATACCAACTAATGTAATCCAGATCATACACGGAGAACAGAAAAATCTAATTAAATGAAATTTATAACATAAAAATATGACTTTACAAGTCAACTGAATGTACATTTATTTTTCCACATGGTAAGCTGTCTGGTTGTGTAGTTAGTACCGTTGTAGTTCATTTTTAAGACATCCATATGTTGTACTTTTGGTTGAAATTGACGAAACTCGATGGCAGGTTTTATATAATTTAGTTTCTGGATTAACATACATGTTAATATAAGTGGTTTTAATCAAGCTAGGTCACGCGTTTGAGCTGGGGCCATCAAGGACAAGACGAACAACGAGCATCCGCCATCATGGAAGCACAGCTCGGCTACGCCTCGCTGGAGAATGCTCTCGGTTTTCCTCCACAGATCCGCCATGTTACGTTTAAAACACGACGAAAGTGTTCTCAAAATACGTAAAAGCGCTCATTTTTACCTCAAACGAACATTACTTCGACCTCCCTGTATGTTTTTGGAGGTTTACAGAGAACAAAAAACGATTAAAAGGTTCGCATGAAGGAGCTAGAGCCGCATCCAAGGTGAGGAGGCGCCTCTTCCGAGTGGCGCATTTGGCTGCAGTGCTTCCAAGCCACCATTCCTGCCTCTCGGAGACCGAAAGCAGATCCCCCAGTCCGTGGTCAGCTGGTCGCCTACAGCTGCCTGTCTGTCCACGTCTATTCGCTTCCTCCTTCCGTAGATCCTCCCCAAAAACTCCGCTCCGACAGAAAAATCCTCCATTACCGAGCAGACCGAGGGAGAAAATGGTCGCTGCTGTGTGTCCACGATACTTTTGTTGTGGAATAAGGACAGAGCTAATTCGCCAAATTCCGGTTAGGGAAAAAAAAAAGGATCGTCTGAGACTCCTGTTGTCGTAGCTAGTTGTGCTAGTTTGAAGCCCTCCGCAGTGTTATTTGAGATTTGAAGCCGTCACAAGCAATAGCCTATGTCTCACCATGTAGCGTAAACGTTTTAGGGGCGGTGTAATGAACATAAAACATCATGCAGAGGCAGATTTACATTCACAAAGAAATGCATTTATTTTTAATCCGCAAATTGATAACTCGCAATCTACTTTTTAAACAATGATTAGAAAAAAACAACTTATTTGACCACTTTTTTTTTCTTTTTCTAAGGGCTCTGAATTTTTTTTCAGTTTGTTCGTTTTTGAGATTCCACGGAGCCAATACACGAATGAATAAAAACAGTTTATTTTTTAATTAATAATTTATTCTCATATAAAATCACATTAGTTGGTTGAAACCCCTTTTGTATTCCAAGCATTTCTGCAATTTGAAGCAAATTGGATCTCCTTAAACAAAAGTTTGATGCAAATTAATTTTCTTACACTAACTGCCTGGACCTTTATTTAAACATTTACCAGGTCTGGGTAAGTTTGGAAAAATATTTTGATTTCCGGACTATTGAGTTTGTCCATGATCTTTCAATCCACCCGTTGATCCTTCTGATTGTAGTTTAGTAAAAAAAAAATCAGGTTTGGTATTTAAAATGGACATAAATTGCAGTAAATTCATTAAAAAATGAGCATATATGCTTTTAAAAAAAAGCTACACATAAGATGCGAACTCTGGAAATGTATGTAAAAAATACTATGTAACCAGCCTATTAAATCTTCTATTCTCATTGTTACTTAAGTGATTAATTGCCGTATTTAGAGTACTTTTGATTTTATACATAAATTTAAAGCAAAGATACAGTAAATATTGGTAGTTGAGCATTAAAAGTGAACTAAATACATCCCAGAAATAAATATTCACTAGAACCATGAGGTTAGTTTGTCAAAAAGTTGGTCTTTATTTGCAGATTCGAGACTGTATAATCACAAATGAATGGAGACATGGAGGTGGTGGCCCAGGACCAAGGTATGATTCTCCAACAGCTCTGTTGATTTCAAACGTTTTCATACCATTTTTTTGCCCATCCATATATTTAATAACATTTCTGTTCTTCTTTTGTAATGTGATCATAGTGTGGGCGCAGGATGACCTCCTAAAATTGCTGGACTCCATGAAAGTGGCTCTGCCTCAGAAGGATCTGACAAAATACAAAACCTCCGAGTCCCACCTGGACTGGCAGAAGGTAGCCTTCAACTCCTACACAGCAGAGATGTGCAAGCAGAAATGGCAGGAAGTCTCAAAAGAGGTGAGCCACATTAAATGACTTCAATCTCAGACTAAATGTTCAGAGGAGACCGCATTTAGAACCAACCTATGTGTTTTCATTTCATAAAGATCCGGAAATTCAGAACTCTAACAGAGCTGATATTTGATGCCCAGGACTACATCAAGAACCCTTACAAAGGCAAGAAATTAAAGGTGAGTTGCACTCAATACTTTTAACTACGAAGCTATGCAAGTGAAGCTCAAAATTCAGACTTTTTCTTTTATCTTGTCTTTACACAGAAACACCCAGATTTTCCCAAGAAGCCTTTGACTCCGTATTTCCGTTTCTTCATGGAAAAGAGGGCCAAGTATGCAAAGTTGCATCCTGAAATGAGCAACTTGGACCTCACTAAGATCCTCTCCAAGAAGTACAGGGAGCTCCCTGACAAAAAGAAGGTCAGTTAAGTGTTGTTGTTTTGTCTAAAGTTAACGTTTCATTTTTCCATTTAAACCTGTGGATTCACTTTAACCAAAACTTGTTCCCTTTTGTTTCAACAGAAAAAGTATGTAGAAGACTTCTTGCGTGATAAGGAAACATTTGTGCAAAGCATGATGAAATTCAGGTAAGAATTACTAATGCAGTTTTTTAAAAAGAATTTATTAGTTGGTTCATGATATCCCACTTTCTTGGTAAGCCTATAGCTCTTTTTTTTTGCAAATTAACTAACATATCAGTGGTTGTTTAACTTGCACTTCCCCAGATTTATGAGCAATAAGACCGATAAGGTATAAATAACCAATGAGGAATATAAAATATGCTGGCCTTTAATATTTATAAAATCTTTTATTTAAAACAAAATTGCAATAGTTTTTGCACGTTTATTTCTAATATATTTAATAAGAGGCTTATTATTTTTTTGTTGTGTGTAGTTTTGGGCCTTTAGTTATTAAATGCTTAAATTGATAATGTGTGCAAACAGGGAAGACCATCCAGACCTCATGGAGAGCATGACTAAGAAAGGCTCAAATGTCCCAGAAAAGCCCAAGACGCCCCAACAGCTGTGGTACAACCATGAAAAAAAGGCGTTCCTCAAGTCGCACCCTGATGTAAGCCAGAGAGTCTGAAACTCCCACAATCCAGTTTGATTATTGGAAATGTGCTTCCTGAAAGATGTTGACCGTTTGTGTCTCACAACCAGGCGACCACCAAAGACATCAAGGACAGTCTTGGTAAGCAGTGGACGCAGCTGTCTGACAAAAAGAGGCTCAAATGGATTAGCAAGTCCCTGGAGCAGCAAAAGTTGTACGAGGTGCGAGGATTTGGTTAACTCCAACATGGTGGGTCTGCACAATAGTTTAGGTTGGTTTTTATTAATGGTTGTACGTTTTGTTTTTCTAGGAAGCGATGCGGGAATACATCCAGCAGCACCCGGAGCTGAACATGAGCCAGGGAGACTTTGTGAAGTCCACCCTGACCAAGGCGGAGCGGCACCTCAAAGACAAGTCCGATGGCCGGCCCGACAAACCACCTCCGTAAGCTCCGACCGTACGAAGCTCTCCATCCAGCTGCTGTGACAGACTTACTCAGAAATCCCGTATGAATGTTTTAGAAACGGTTACTCAATGTTCTGCGCCGAGCTGATGTCCAACATGAAGGACGTTCCAAGCACGGAGCGCATGGTTATGTGCAGCCAGCGGTGGAAGCTCCTGAAGCAGAACGATAAGGATGCGTTCCAGAAACGCTGCGAACAGGTCAGTCCGACAGCAAATCATGAAAAATCCCCGTCCGAATCTCTTCACGGGTTTTTATTTGATTCCTTTTGCTTTTTTCATCCAGAGGAAGAAGGAGTATGAAATAGAGATGAACAGATTCCTCAGTGTGAGTTCCCAGTGTGTTTTTTTTCTGTTATTTTCTCGGTAAGCATTTCATTTTTAACTGGAAACTAAGTATTGCTTTTATTGTTTCAGACCTTGTCAGAGAAGGAGCAGCAGCGAGTTCTGGGGGAGGATAAGATTGGTCTTAAAAAGAACAGTGCAGCCAGCAGCCCTGCCTCTAAAAAGAAAAATGCTAAAACGAAGGTAAACCTAGCATTCTTTCTTTTGTTTCTTTTTTCTTTTTCTTTACTCATTTGCATTGAATTTGTAGGCAACTACAGAGAAACCCAAGAGGCCCATCTCTGCCATGTTCATATTTGCTGAGGAGAAGCGATCCAAGCTGCAGCAGGAGCGACCCGACATTCCTGACAGCGAGCTCACCAGACTCCTGGCCCGCATGTGGAACGAGCTGCCTGATAAGAAGAAGGTAGCGTGTCTTCTGCATAAAATTATTAAAATAAACATCTCGACAAATCATTGTTATAACATTTTCTGCTATTTTTCTTTCTCTTTGTGATTCAGGAGAAGTATAAACGAGTGGAGGCGCTTCTGAAAGCCGAGTCTGAGAAGAAAGAGAGGGAGGACAGAAGTCGCCTGCCGGATCCGCCCAAAACGGCTCAGGAAATCTGGCAGCAGAGTGTCATAGGGGACTACGTTGCCAGATTTAAGGTCCGAATGACTTCAGAGACACAACCTTCTAGTTTCTCTGTTACTTTTTCCACCAGTGAAATTTAAACGAGCCCTTTTCATTGCAGAATGATCGACCAAAGGCGCATAAAGCCATGGAAACGGTGTGGAGCACCATGGAGAAAAAGGAGAAGATCATGTGGATCAAAAAAGCTGCAGAAGACCAGAAAAGATATGAAGTAAGATGTAATTTTATTAACAACACAAAGTAAATGCATTTTATTTGGTAAGAAACACAAATAGTGCATAATTCTGAAGTGCCGGGCCGATACAGTGAAGCATTTCAGAGTTGATGACAAGATAGAAAGTCTGAATTTTGAAATCAAATATTCAAATTATACTCATTTATCATGTAAAATACATTGAAATTTGTGAACTTTTAGTGAAAACATCTGCAAATGGACCAGTAGGAACTAAACTGACTCATCTGTGTTTAACAGAGAGATCTGTGTGAGATGCGATCTCCTGCTAACGTCGTCACACCTTTGAAGAAGATGAAGTTCGAAGGAGAACCCAAAAAACCGCCGTCGTAAGTTTGCAACGTGACAGTTTTCTGTTTTAAATGACTATAAAGGGATGTAAAACTTTGATAAAATCTCATCCTGTTAGAAACGGATACCAGAAGTTCTCCCAGGAGATGCTGTCTAACGGCGAGCTGAACCACCTCCCGATGAAGGAGCGAATGACCGAGATCGGCAGCCGGTGGCAAAGGCTGCCGCTGAAGGACAAGGACCGCTACAAGAAGATCGCCGAGGAGAAGCAGAAGCAGTACAAAGTCCTCCTGGAACAGTGGCTCGCTGTAAGAACTGTTCTAAAATAAACATAAAACGTTTTAAGTTAGCTTTACAGATTTTTGCTTTACCTACATCTCATCTGCCAACAGAGCTTGTCTTCACAAGAGCGAAATACGTACAGAGAATACAATTCCCAAGTAAGTCTTTACCTCTCGCATCAGCAGTTTGCTTTTAAAGTGCTTTCTTTTAAGTTCTTTGTCTGAGATCTTAATTTTTTTGCATTTGATTCACAGAAAAGAAGAACTCCAGCAAAACCAGGAGGCGCCAAAGCAAAGATTAAGAAATCTGTGAGTCTTTGAGTTCGTTTGTTCGCCCGAAGTCATGAAGCTCGTTTTCCCTAGCCTAAAACTGTGCTTTCTGATAGGACACTGAGGAAGAGGAGGACGACGATGATGATGAGCGGGAGAAGGCTTCGTCTGAAGCAGACTCCTCCAGTGAGGAGGATGATGAAGATGAAGACGACGATGATGTGAGCGAAATCTTTAATCACTGAAAAGTATCGAGTTAAAAAAAAAAAACCATGAATGCAAATTTTTTTCTGTTTAAAGAACGATGAAGATGACGATGATGATGATGATGACGATGATGATGATGATGATGAGGTGGACGACAAAGAAAACAAATCGGACGATGACAGCAGCAGCGACTCTAACTCCGCCGAGTCGTCAGAGTCGGATTCGGACTGAAACATGGCCGCCGCCCAGAGACGAACTAAAGCAGCACTGAGCTGAGCCAAGAGTCCAGGGAGCTCTGCCACTGTGCCAACCCTGCTCTCCTCCCACTAGAGGGAGCTCTCCTTCCCCTCCGCATCGCTTCATCTATCCTACACCCCGTTTACGTTGCTGCTCCAGAAGGAAGCCCGGCCCTGAAGTCAGTCCGATTCCCTCCCGGGTGTGACGGTCACAGCTGACGTTATACCAAAAACAGCATCCCACTGGTTTGGTGATGTCATGAACATTTATTCTCCGAGTTTGGTTATTTTATTTGCAGGCTCTATAGTAAAAGTTAGAGTTAAATGTATCAGGCAATCAGTTTCCCTCCAGTATTTTTTTTCCTGACAAGGAGGTTGTGGACAGAACGGGCTTCAGAGCCAAAGAACACAGTTTGGTGGATCACTTTATGAAGAGGGGGGCAGGGAGCATGTGCAGGGCACTGAATAATTGCACTCTTTAGAATGTTTCTTTTAATTTTTACTTCTTTTTTCCCCCCATGTTTTCATTTGATGTAGATTTTGTGATTTGGTTCTTATAACGGTGGTATTTTGTTTAGAAGTCAAGCCATTAAGAATGTTTTTCTGTCACTGGAAGTTGCTTGTCTTCTCAGTAGATTTAGCATGTTTTCCGTCAGAGTGGATGGGCTCCAACTCATTTATACCGCTGGCAGATTTACAAATTAAAGGCATTTTCATTCAGTCGAGACGTTTGGCTTTGATTTGAACTGATGCAGGCATCTCTCGTTATGTAATGAGGACAATGTTTTGTCACATTTGGGCGAGGGGGGATAAAAATCTTTATTTCCGTTTTAACAAGACATAGCACGCTGAAAATTATTTATATCCTTTTTTAATAGCCAGTGGACAAATGTAATGTTTTGACATTACAGAAAACAAACCCCTCCAACAATTGCTGACTGACTTTGTGCATTAAATGTAAATCTGACAAGGGTATGAATAATTTATTTGGCATAACCTTTACTCCACATTAGTGAAAATACAATAATTGCTGTAAGTTTTGGTAAACGCATTTAGCTCAATCCACAAAACATTGGAAATTATCGCTGCAACAATCAGTTTTTACAAAATAATCTAACATGATCCATAAAATGTAAAAACATCTGTAAATATTTAGTAATTTCTTTATTTTTTTTTGCACATTTTGCAACACAGATTTTCTGTGTTGCAAAATGTGTTTTCTGTGTTGGAATTTACAGTCATATGTTGAAGTTTAATCAGAAGGTTTAAAATACATTCATTTCCAGGTGTAAATATTTGGTATCATCACAGCATCCAGGTCTGTCTCCAAAACAACGTGTCTCATAGAATTCATTTATCAGTCTTAAAACAATTCTGGTTGTTTCAGCAGTTTGTCTGGACCTCAAAGGGAGCCATTTTTGCAGTGGTCTACATTTAATTTTTAGTATTTTTTTAAACAATATACCTTTGGAATTTTTTTGATTATTTTGTTTATATGCTTCCAGGTTTTTGTGAGCATTAATCTTCTGCTGAGGACCTGAATGGTTTAATTTTTTTAAATTGAGTTTTGTTTATTTCAGTGGCTGTCATGACTTTGGGTTTTGTCTAATGCCCCCCTCCTAAAAAGTGTGCACTTAATGTAAATCTGTCCTTCTGAGTTTGTGTGCACGCATTCACATTACTGTGTATATACGACGATGTGTGCGTGTGTATTTCTCTTTTTTGCTTTAATGTTTGCTGTTGTTGCTGTTTCTTGCAAACCGAGATGTGACTACAGCGTGCATCTTCGTGCCTGTGTGGGGGCATCATACCAACACCATGAATGTACATATTGTTCAGTTTTTGGATCTCAACCTTCCCTAATTTGTGTCATTATTTCCGTAATAATGGACAAAACTTCCATCATTTTTATTTTGATTGATTACTCTGTTATTGATCTGTATGTGATGGAATATTTTGACTGTATCACAGACTGCAACAAAAACCAGCGTGGGCTATTTAAGTAACTTGAGGAGGGGAACAAGTGACTGACACAAAGGGAGTTGCTGGGTGGAGCTGAGTTACCTGAAAATTTGGGGTTAAAAAAAATGTAATTTTTCTGTAAATACTGTTTTGTTTTGTTTTTTTATTGAGTGGATTTTGTTTTGTTAGTACGTTAACTTCGCAATCCCTCTTCTGTGACTTCCAGGGCCAGTGAGTCTTCCACTCACGGGAGGAGAGTTTTTAGTTCAAGGTCACCTGTTTTACTTGTTTCTTCTCTTCCCCTATGTTGGTTTGTAGAGATATGTATGACAGCAAAGCTTTACAAGTTTGTACTGCTGATCATTTGACAGGATTTGATGTTTTATATAGCGGAGGATGTTCTTATGTCCTTGTAGTTTAAGTATTTGGGCAAATAAAAAGATTATCCTTAAACGTAAAGTCTATCGTCTTTAAGAGTGAGTGAATGGGCAGGTGCATACGCTATGTCTTGTTCTTTCTCTTGTTTTATTCATAAGTCTAATCCTTCTGAGTTTCTACAGAGAAAACTGGTGAACATTTCTTTAACTAGTTTTAAAATACTTCCTATGTCCTGAAACCATGGTTATTATTTTAGCGTTAGCTTGTAATTGAGGTGCTCAGACTCAGCTAACCGATTGTGGATACGGAGCAGCTATCTATTGTAGACTATCAACTATTGAAGTCTAATGTAAAAGTCACTCTTGTTACGTTAAAGAGGAAGCAGATGAGCTGAGCTTTCAAATTACAGCAACAAGTCCAGATGAAATGGGAATCCTATGTAATTCTGGTAATGTATGAATAAGAGAGCCAGCAATTTTCACCTGAACAGGACAAAAAGTGATACAAAAAGCATCCATGTGTTTTTCTTAGCCAAGATTCTTAAAGATCTTTTTTATTATTATTTCAAATATATACTTTATATATTTTTTAAAATAAATTACAAGAATCTTTTAGGGCAGTACTTAAGCAACGTCAGTGTTTGCAATGATTGTTTTTAATAAATCATAACAAATTGATTTTATCAAATCTCTAGATTTTCACTTTTTTTTCTGGTACATTTTTATAATTTTATTGTTTTAACTGCTTTTTAGATGTCCAAAATATGTTTCGAAAACTGCTACATAAAATGAAAGATCATGAAAAATGTAAGCATCTCACATTGGCAGGGTGAGGGTCAAATCTCCTCTATGCCAATGTGACTGTCAACTGGACGTGGATTGTCAGAGTAAAACATTGGATTGGATGTAAACAAATGTACAAATACAAAATTTTAAAATTCCTTTCTTTATATAAGTAACATTTGAAACTTTTCTGCTTCAGGCCTACAAAATAATACCAATACTGACTAGACTAATTCCTGAGTTGTGAGAAGTGTGTTGCTAAGAAATAAGATAATGAAAAAGAAAAATTGCTCAGATATAAGCTGAAAAATTCAGCTAGAATACACCCTGAAGCTAATAAAAGTCGGAGCTTCTCCACCAATCCCAGCAGCAAAATCCAATATGGTTGCTGCACATATAAAATAAATTGACAGAGTAGAAACCATATATTGGCTGGTGAGCACTTCTTGCTGAGATTACGGTAGTTAGGACTATAAATCTAAACATTTAAATCCTAAACATTAAATAGGAGCACATTTTAAATATTGCTGACAAGAAACTCTCTCAAAGTCTATTGAAAAGCATGTCAGTTTCATAATGAAGAAACTTTTATTTGTAAAATCGAAACCGGAAGTTAGTGGGTTGCTAATGTTTTTATCCTCTTCCTGTTTGTCAGCGGGTTTTTTTTTTTCTGTTGGCCTCTTCGGTGAAACTGGTTTCTTAACGTCTGAGTTTAGCTAGCTGACACCTGCGACGGTTTCCCCTTTAAACGCGGAAACTGTTTTACCTGCAGCATTAAAGATGGCGGCAGCCTAGGAGCAGTTATTTTTTATTTGCTCGTCGTACAGTTTATTTGGACGGAACCGGTTATGTTGGCTACCTCAGGAAAACTGCCAGATTCGGGCTGAGTTTCTGGTATGACGGGGTAAGAGGAAACACCTTCTGTTTAATTTGTAATTCGGTCTCCAGCTGCTTCATTAATTCGTCTCGCTTGCGTCGCTTAAACCCTGTCAAAATTAAATCCTAATGTATTAAACTAACAGGACTGGAAGATAGTAACGCTCATTTTAGCCAATAAACGGCGATGACAAGCGTTTAAAAACCATAAACGACAGGTAAGTGACTTTGTTGCTGTTAAAAATGCATCTATTTTATTTTTGGAAACGTTTATGTGATTGTTGTTATTGATTTTGATGAGATAACTGCCGTATTTATTATTTTAGGTGAGTTTTGCGTTTTATTTAAATGAATGGCAGGCTTTTATTGTATGTTAATCGACATAATGCAGTATATATGATTAAACCATCTCTTATGTTTGACAAAATGAAGCAATTTATTCATCTTTTTACTTTAAATCTAGATATCCTGATGTCAATTTGACTTAATCTGTGATTTCACTGTAAATTTAGGACTCTTAAAGCTACTTATCAGACATATCTGTTGAATAAATTAAACTGACTTAAGGTATAGTTTGACACGTGTGGAATGATATTACATTAATGTCAATATCTAATGTAAGTTGTGATTTACTCAAAGAAATCTGTCATCTTATAAGCACTCTTTAAAGCACACATGTCTCTGGTGACATCACAGGAGGTAGCATTCTTTTGAAATGACCTGTTTTCTTTTTTTTAATGATCTTGGGAGTTAAATGGAAAAAGTCAAACAAGAATATCAATTTGTGCCATTTAAAGTTCTGAAGGCTTTAGTTATCTTTAGGTTCACCATGTATGTTGGCAACAATAATGGTTTGAACATAATCTGAGTCAAACACATAAAGTTGACAATGTTGTAACAAGAAAGACTTTCACTCTGCAAACAGCTCGATTCAGCCTCTGGTGATTTCATCAGTAAAATAAATCCTAAAGCAGCTTTGATGGTGTTTTGAAAATATTGTATTTAAAAAAAAATCCTGCTTTGTCAAAAGTCAAGCTCCAATGCTCAGATGTTTTTTTTTTATGGGGTCAGTGTGGATTTATTATTGGAAAAAAATGCATGACTGCAAAGTATCTTTAAGTCTGACTTTATGTTCCCAGGTCAGCATCTTAAGGTCCAGAGGTCCATCACAGATTTTCAAATGAAAATGGAGGAAAAGCCCCTCTCTGGCCCAGACAACACCAGGCTGGAGGTGATTCTTCCTCGAACAGATTTCTTTGTGTTTGTTTTTGAATATTTAATCCCTATTTTGCACTTTGTATTGTTTATTTTGCAGGCCCTCATCCAAGACGTGTACTCTGAGCTGGTGGAAGATGCGTGTTTGGGCCTGTGTTTTGAGGTGCATCGCGCCGTTAAACAGGGCTATTTCTTCTTGGATGAAACGGACCAAGACAGCATAAAGGAGTTTGGTTGGTGGCCAGTCCTTCTAGTGTTTTCTGGTAAAAAATTTTCCCCCTCTGTCACCAGGTTCTTTTACCATATATGTATCTGTTTATTCCTTCAGAAATAGTGGATCAGCCAGGAGTGGACATATTTGGTCAGGTGTTTAATCAGTGGAAGAATAAAGAGTGTGAATGTCCCAACTGTAAAAGGTTAATAGCAGCTTCTCGCTTTGCTCCTCATCTGGAAAAATGTCTCGGCATGGGACGCAACAGCAGCCGCATCGCTAACCGCAGGTCAGTCAGTAATGATTGGGACTGATTTGTGTCTCATTTTAAATTCTGAACTTTTATGTTATCTCATTAATTGTTTGGTTTTAAAAGATTAGCCACCAATAACAACATCAGCAAATCTGAGAGTGATCAGGAAGATAACGACGACCTTAACGACAATGATTGGTCGTACGGAGCGGAAAAGAAAGGTGAGAACCTAAAAATCGTCATAGATAACTCTGTTAATGCTGATACATACTAAGCACATTTATCATGCATCTTTTGCAGCCAAGAAGAGAAGGCCAGATAAGGTAAATTAGTTGTAGTGTTTAGGCACAGAGTAAACGCTTTCTGATTGCAGGTAGAAGTTTAATTATAATATTTTCCTTTTGCAGAATCAGAACTCTCCAAGAAGATCCAAATCTCTGAAACATAAAAATGGTGAGTGGCTCAAAAGATTAGATTCTGTTTTAGTGGAAAAGATTAATCTCAGTTAATAATCTGTAACCTATCTTACAGTCAAGATGATATGAAAGAGAACAGAAAAGGTTTTGCTTTTCTTTAAAAAATGCAAACTAGTTTATAAAGCTTGCGAATTAAAAAAAAAAAAAATTTTTAGAGCGTTGAAAATGTTTTTGTTTGTTTTTATTTTAAATGCTGATTAAGCATGAATAATTTTTTACTTTGCTAATTGTTTAAACCCCGTTTACACACATTTGTTTAGTTTGACTTTCAATTTTGCTTATTAAATACCGGAAAATTTCTGTCACAAATTTAAGAGTCACAGTTTTAAAACAAGGGACCATGAAAAAGTTACATCTTTGTAAAGTGAAAATGGAGAGCTACTTTTACAAATTAAACGTCATTGAACACATTTTTTAAAATTATAGTACATTAAGATGTATTTCTTGTGTCATTTAGGCGAGCTTGGGACTAGCCTTAGTTCGGATCCCTACAAGGTAACAAATCTTCAGACATTTGTGACTTTTATTCTATATTTTTCCGTCCTGATTTCAGATGGTTTTGTCTTTCTCAGCAGTACAACTACAACGCTGGCATCAGCTATGAAAGCTTGGGACCAAATGAAATCAGATCTTTACTAACAACAGTGAGCATCTTTCATGGCACCATGCACTAATGTTTCTGGTCACTGTTAACTTTAATTGTTAATTAAAGTGATGTGTTTCTGCAGCAATGTGGGGTGATCTCTGAGCATACCAAGAAGATGTGCACAAGGTAGTCACTGTGTGGGGGGTATTTGTTTAACCGATGCATTTTTTGCTGCAAAGGATTCTCTAAAGGAATGCCGTTATTGGATTGTAGACAACATGTTTCATACTTTAAAAAAGTAATTGAATTATTGATGTCTGTATTTTTTTAATGCATTTATAATAAGTAAGCGTAAATCGTTAAATGAAAACTCTGCAGATTAATCGTCAGAATAATCGATTATTCGTTTACTAAAATAATTGTTAGTTGCAGCCCTAGAAAAGATGAACATGAGGGGACATGTTGGCGAAAAGAAAAGCACTTGGATTGATTGATAATGCCGCCTTGTGTCCCTTCAGGTCTCATCGATGTCCACAGCACACAGATGATCAGAGGAGGGCCATCAGGTTGTTCCTCCTGGGGCCGTCCGTGTGAGTCTGTCTGCCTCCTTCCTCAAAAATATTCTGTTTTTATTCCCCAAGTGACAATTTTGGGGATTCATAAAAGTATAAGCTGACAAAGTTTTACTTAAAACCCTTTAAAGTATGTTTTAATTGAATAGCATTTTGTTTTATACAAAAAAAAAGGCAAAATGTCACCGGAAGTACTCCATACTTTTAAAACAGGTTTGTTTGGCTTAATGATTAAACATGTTTGCCTAATTTATTATTAAAGAATAGGGGAAAATATTATGTCTATGTATTTTTTAGAAATGCACCGATCTCTACAAATATCGGTGCATCTGTCCCAATATTGGAAAAAGAAAATTGTGACATTTTGCCCAATCCATAAATGCAGATCTACCCAGTCTAATTCTATGCGTTATTATTTATTTTTGCATTGTATTTAGAATTCCTAATTGCACTTTCTGAATCATATGAAAGAAGGTTTGTTGCAGTTTATGCTTACATGTTTGACCACGGTATTTTTTTTACAGTTTCAGTTTCTTTATTATTTATTTTACATTATCTCTTATAGTCTTACTTACTAATTAAAGTTGTTTTTACATGTATGACCAGCTTATGAAGCTATCGGTGTATTTAAGTGTGCTGTTCTGGTGCAGAGTTATCAAATGCATATGTAATTTAGTACATTTATGTCTGTGTTTAAAAAAAGAAAAAGTCTCAATCCAGACGTGTCAAACTTGAGGCCCATGGACCAAATCCGGTTCGCCATATCTTTTTATGTGGCCCTCTGGATTCCATACTAAACACTAAGTGTGCTCAAATATTGTTATCAGTCAAATCAATGCAGTTTTTATCCATTTACTGCCAAATTTTATCAGTCGATCCAGTATCTTGAGAATTATCGTGGAAATTCACGCAAAATCAACAAATCCCTGCACTTTTTTGCGCTGATACATAATTGGGAGTTTGTTGCAGGTTTTTCTCAAAAATTGTCAAAAACTTTCTTACTTGGACTAAACAGCTGCCTCAGCCTTAATTCTTGTCAGATTATAGTCCATGATCTATAGGAAAAGTTGCGTTTACCATCATAAATGAGCGCAAATATTTCCAAATTAGTAGCACAAACATTTAGATTTTTATTGCAAACAAAATTGCAAAAAGTATCACAAAATCCTGGAGGGACTGAAAAGATGTTCAATAGTATTTAATTTTAAGAATTAATTGATATTTTAACAGTTTGCGAACAGGTTTTATCAATACATTCTGGCACAAGCGGCCTTTGAAGATCATTCATGGTCTTGATTTGGGTTTGACACCCCTGCCTTAATCACTGTTTTTCTACATTGGATCGGTATCAGTCGATACTAGAACTTAAATCCCTGTATCGGCATCGGAAGTGAAAAAAGTAGATTGGTGCATCCATAGTATTTTTCTGACATTTTCAACGCAATAACTTGAGTGTTAATAAACACCTGTATTTATGTTTGTGACCTGTTTAGTTTCTAAAAGAAATAATAGTTTTTCGGGCATAAAAAATATTAAATAATTTATTTTTACTGTGTGTGTTTTCACTGTTTTTGTGTGTGTACAGGCCGACGCTTCCTGATGCTGATGTGGAAGGCGACAGCTTTGACATTCCCAATGGTCAGGCCTTACTGAGCCGCCTGCAGTGGGAGGACTTCCCTGACGTCTCCCCCACTGACTCGGCCTCATCAAAAGCCAGTAAGGAAATGTCAACGCCATCAATCAAACTTAAACCTGAGGATTTAGGTTTTATAAATAAATGCATCCGTTTCTCTCACAGGCACCAATCATTCAGATTCCAAGAGGCCCAAAAAGAAGAAGAGGTTGGATCTGAGCTTGAACAGTGGAGGAGGAGGAGTAAATATGACTGGAGTCAGCAGCAGCAGCAGCAGCTGTCAGAGTAATATCAGCTTATCAACCAAAAAAAAGAAGCCCAAAACAGCAGCACCTTCTGTTTCCAGCATCTATGATGAATTAAACTAGCATGGACCTGCTTTTCATGCACAGGTTTAGGATATGACTTATCTTTGAATGTAGGGCTCCTCCTTCTTCATCATAAACTCTCACTCATCTACTTCTATGGGCCAGTTACATTGAATTGCAAATTTCCAGTTATATACAAGAAGCTTCAGATTTATTTTTAAATTAATAGGACTAGAAAATCAGGGGGTTTCACAATCAATTTCAACCCAAAAACAACTTTGCTGATAAGTTTTACATATTTCTTAAAAGAAGAAAAAAAGAGACCTGGATCAAATAATTATGATTTATTACATAGGGAAAAAAATATTATGTAGCTCCTTGTCAGAGTTGTCAAACCCATTTTGACATCTATGCAGTGAATCTGGATTTCAAACTTCTTTTCACCTTTAATGCGACACATATCTTGTATAATTAGAAATGTAACAAATCTTTAGTAGAGGTCATTATCAATCCGGGTCCTTGCTTGAGAAGCACTGTTTTTTGGGGGGGAATATAAAAAGTAAAGAAGTTAAAACAGTATGCATGCACCCAAAATTTTACTTGTTTTTTTTATTTTTTTAAAGCACCCTTTGGTTAACTTTCAGCATGCCACATTTCTCAGAAAATATGGATAGAAAAAAATATATGGGTGCTGCAGTAAGTGCGACGCCTTGCAAAGGTTCTCTAAATCCATCAGGATTACTGCAGGACTTAGTTCTGCTGTAATCCCTTTTCGGCTTTCTATGTTTGAGCAAAAAATAATTATTATTCAATAACAAAAGCTAATCCCAGATCATGATGCTGCCACCACTGTTTTATGATGGTTTTTGGTTATGTTTGGTGTTTGTGTACAAAGTAGCTGTTTAATTGAAGTTTTTATCAGTTGAATGCAGGATAAATGTCACATTTAAGGAGAAAAGCCTTTGTGCACTTATAATTTATAACATCATGTTTCCTAAATATACTATGTAGAATATAAATAATTTATAATTTGTGTAAAAATTGAAAAAAAATCTAATATTTTTAGTGAATTCATGAAAAACTTTTTTACTTTGCTTTCTGACATCTTCAGTTCTTTGTGACTTCCTGCTATTATTCTGCTCCATTTAAACAAAAGTACTGAGGAAGCGTTCTCTACTCATCAGTGGCTCAATACTGGCCTTGTATTGCACAATTGTGTGTATCTGTGGGCTGATTTGCATTCAGTGTGAATGTCACTTGGATATGTGTGTGTGTGTGTGTGTGTGGTCTTTTCACAAAATCATGAAATGTGACATTTTATGGAAGGACTTTGGCCATTTTAGATATTTACCTGCATTTACGTGAATGTGGTTTTGTGAGTGCCTTTATAGTGATGTTCATGTATTTCTGAGGGGCTTTTATGGCACATGTAAAAACATTTAGTAGCATAACTGAACCAGGAATCCAGTGTATTTTTTATGTTTATATTTTTTCAGGCACTGTTTATGAATGTCAGAAAATATATGGGTGCTGCAGTAAGTGCGGCAGATCTGTGTTCTGTGATTATATATATATGCTTATGCTGTTTTTTTATTATTAGTAAACATGCTGTAGTTTTTAACCAACCTTGAAAGACTTTGGTTTGTTGCTGTATTGATATTATGATACAGTTTGACCAAAAAGTCAGTTATGGTGGAGCTGGCTTCACAAATAAGGTCCATATCGTTTTCAGTTACAGTTCTGATCAGAGACTTGCATCCCATCATTATCGGAGTAACTGGGTAATTAATTATGGACTTTTAATGATTTGTCGAAGATTCTCGTTATAGCTATTCCTAAACCTGTTTGGAAATGTGTGCTGTTGAAACATCCAATTGTGTTGAGTTTTATTTTTACCATGTTGCTGTTTTTTTGAGATTGAACAATATTCTCAACACTTAACTTAAATTTTTATGTAAATCACATTTGTTTGATACAATATTAGAAATGCACAGGAGTGCACATAATTCCGTTACTTTTAAATAAGAACACATTTTCTGACTAAAATCCAATAGCATAGCTTTTTTGTAGCGAACGCAAATAATCCATCTGCAGCTTAAGCTTAATTTGGATTATTTACATTAACTGATTAATAATTGCAAAAGGTGCTTGATGTTTTTTTTGTCTTTTATGTGCTCTGAAGGTGCTGTTTTTTCAGCAAATTGCACGTTTTAGCGGTTGTGTGCTAAATTTAACAATCACTAAATTAGTTGGCGATTATTTCAATTATCGATTAATCACAATTGTTTCAGCCTGAGTGCCTCGTTCTCGCTTTGAAAAATTATGTTTCCGTTTCAAATGCAAAAAGGACCGAGAGCATGTCAGAATGATCAGAACTGTATCTGGTTCGTATGTGAAGGCGACAATCAGATGAGGCTCGTGATGTGCACTATTACACAGACGTTTGAAATTTTTGCTTCTGGCGCTTTTGTGAATGAAACCAACAGCTGATGTGCATTAAAATGATAATGCAATATTGACTGATATTTATCAAGCACAGATGAGTGCCATGTATCTAAATGTGACTGTTTTTTTCCCCCTTCAATGCTATGTTTCTAAATAAACATTTAGTGCACCAACAGATTCAGGCGAATGAAACTGACTTGGCTGGAAATTCTTTAATTCTAGATACAGCTGAAACAAGACAAGTCCAGTATTGATCAGGAAGAATATCCCACTGCAAGTCTGTTAAGTGCCAGATGTAGTTTCATCAGATGTACTCTATTTTATTTACAGAAAATACAACATATTTACAGTCTCTCTCATGTCATGTCTAGCAGATGTTTAAGGTACCGATGCAAAGCAGCAAAAAGAAATGTCTTCGCCTCAATCGGAGACGGCTGGACAGTTTGTTTTCACCCACAGAAAGCTTTTATTCTAATATTATAACATAGGAGTCAAACTAGTAAAGGGCAATAGTGTTTTTAGATGTTCCTTTTTTTTCTTGAAGCATAATTTGTTTTTCCAAAATGAAGAGTAACACACGAGAGATTGATAAACCTACCAACAAAAGACGAGATGAAGCCAGAGTGTTGCTAAATAATGCTCCAGTTAAATCCTCTGCGCTTAGACCGTACTTTTTATTTTTCTTGGTATGTGCTCAAACAGGCTCACTTTGCCCCCTGCCAAACACACACACACATTTAAGCAGCTGCAGCCTTGTTTTTGTACTCGAGCCTCTGTTTTTTATTTAGTCCATCTCTTTGCTGCAGTTATTTCTTGTTTCCGCACTTCGTAATGTGCTGCAGCCTCGAGCCACGTCGTGTCTTCTCAGCGGCTGTGCATTCCGAATATCAGAAAGCTAAAAAACACAGTGACTCCCACCAGGGAGATGGTCGCCGGGGCTGTGAAGAACTGCCTGTAGTTGATGCGGAAGTACCAGACCACAGCCAGGATCACCACGAATACGGGCACCACCAGGCTGCTGGTGCTGATGGCCACGCTGGCCGACCTGAATCCTCCAGACGCCACGGGGCCGGCCCCGGCCCCAGGCTGGGACCCTTCCTCCGGGTTCGGTCCTTGCACGGCCTGGGAGATGTGGCAGTGGATCACGCTGTTGTCGGTGATGTTTAAGGAGAACAGTGTCTTCTTGGGATCCTGCAGCAACTGGCCTCGGTAGATTAGTTTCACCTGATGCTCCCGTCCTGAAAAACATTTGCTGGAAAAGGAGAGAAAATGGATAAAAGATGCATTAGAGGAATTAATGCATATTTGGGAAACCTTAAAGGTGACCTATTATGCTTCCTTGAATATGTTATGAAAGATCTATATGCTTTTCAAAATATGTTTATTACATTTTTTGCACAAAATCATTCATGGATAATGAGATCTGTAATATTTTGAGCTTCTTTCAGAGTGAACTGTTTTAGGATGTCTTGTCACTTTAAATCCAAATAAGCTGCTGCCCCCTCTCCCCCAAGCTCAACGTTTACATTGGCACGTGAAAATCGCTGTAAACAGCAGTGCAATTACACAACTGTACATCTTTGAAAAGCAGAAGTGGAGCCTCCTGCACAACCAACAACAATGCAGCAATTGGTTTCTGGATGGTAAGTCAACAACAAAGCATTTTTTATTTTCCAGCAGCCATTGTACAGTACATACGGCGGTAAAAATCAGCTGACCAAAAGTGCTGGAGCTCAGCTTGGGTTGCTAAGTAACGGGCTGGGTTTGTTGCGTGAGGGGTAGTGCCTGCTGATTCGTTATGTTACATTGAGAGGTTTTTAAAATGGGCCATTTTCAAAATACCAAAAAACATTAGCTTATTCCCAAAAAACAGCCTGGTGTTTTTATTAAGCACTTGATCTGTTTTTAGAAGCAGTAGAGACTCAATTGGAATTACAAAACGTGCATAATGTTAATTTTGCATAGTACGGCCCCTTTAAATGTTTTTTGGCAGGCAGACTCGAGGTAAAACAACAAAGAATGAGTTTGTTTTTGTACATGACAAATATAAAATGTTGAATAAATGAAATCCTCATGATTAAATAAAAAAGTATACTTGTCTCTCCCTGTAGGCATGTCAATGTGGTCTGCAGAAAACAAGCTCAGCTTTCACATTTTTGTGTTAATGAAGCAAAACCTGCAGTCGATCTTGGTTTACCAAAATGTTAGAGCATTTCGGCATCTAAGCTTGATGTTTATCCTGTGTTTTTTTAATGTGCCACGTATTTATGTGCTTATGATTTTGTCTGACGTACTTGCTGTTCTGTTTGTAATTTTATTTGATTATTTTAAAGTGTGTTTAGAAAAGCGCTATACAAATAAAATGTATGTTTATTATTTTCCGTTAGGTATTTTTAGTCCATCCATCCATTTTCTGTACACCCTTGTCCCTAATGGGGTTGGGCGGGGTGCTGGTTCCTATCTCCAGCGAACGTTTCGGGTGAGAGGTGGGGTCACCCTGGACAGGTCACCAGTCTGTCTCAGGGCAGGGTATTTTTAATCAACAAACCTTTTCAGTATTCCCACTGTATCTTCTGGTTCTACAACGGCAACCTCCTCTGTGTCGTTTAAAAATTTGAGTCGGACGGAGATGGAAGTGGTGGTGGAAGCACACGGGACGGTGGTTCTCAGACTCAGAAGGGCCTTCACCGGATGTCTGTCTACCCCTTTTAACTCCTCTTCCTCATCGTCATTCTCGTCAGCTTCGTCCTCCTCTCCGTCAGAGGAGTGCAGCGCTCCGGCCTGAGGCTGTTTGCTCCGTATGTCCAGCCGCAGGTCCGTCCAGACGTCCTCGGCTGCCTCCGCATCACCCTCTCCCCTCTCGTTCGCAGGCTCCCCGTCGTCCGGCTTGTTCTCCTGTGCAGGTTGGGCGGCCTGCTGTTCGGGGGCGTCGGCGCCGTTGGGCCCCCCGCTGTAGTTATCGTGGGCTCCCAGTCCTATTAGTGAGGCATGAGCGCCCACGGTGAGGATAGTGCCCAGGATGTGGTCTCCCCGATCTGTGACGTGAGTCGAAAGCCAGGCTAAGATGAGGGCCAGGGCGAGGAGCAGAGCGCCGCCCGTGGCCACCACCTCCTCCTCCACCCCCTCCAGCATGGTCAGTGCACACACCGCCATCTCTGTTCTCTGAACCTGAAGAAGAAGATGGACAGGTAAGGCTCAAGTTATTTTTTTTTTTATTGTAATGTTTATATTTAACAGGAAAATACTCAAAAATTGAGACCTGTCACGATAGCTAATTTTGCTAGATGTTATATTGTCCCAATAATTTTTGCGATAAATGATAATATTGTTGTTTTGAGACCATTTTCAAGTGATATATTTGTAATATGCTGTAACATTATTTTGTAAAAACACTTCTTCCAAAATGAAATGCCACACCCAAAAACAATAAATAAAATGGGGAAAACCCACTTACAACCAAAATCAGAAATAAAATTTCCCTTGAAAAGATGTTTAATCAGAATTTAAATTATTGAGCTCATTTTATCATGCGATTAAGTGTGCATTGTGACAGGCTTAACTAATTTTAGTTCTTTTTTGTAACTTTCTTGTAGTTTTTTTCCCCTAAAACTGAAAATTATTTCTACTCACTCAAGAATTAATTGATTGTTGCTTTTAAACTAAGAAAAAAAGAAAAAACAACGACTTGACATTAACTAGCATCAAAGTAAACTGAAGGTTTAAGACCATTTTAAAAATTGAAATCTGTTTTCATCATGATTTAAAGTCTTTTTAATGAGGTATAAGAGAGATAAAGTATGCATCTGTTGCTGTGCACTGACAGTCAGACATCTGAAATAAGGCTGCTAAAAACATTGAAAACGAGCATATTTAGCAAATATTTTGTTGTTTTGTTTAGGCCAATCAAAGCAAATGTACATCAAAATATTAGAATTGTAATAACTGTTATAAGTTAGCTGCAGTAGTAATACATTTCTGGGATCTGGATAAGAATAATATATTTAAATCAAAATTAAATCACTTCTTAGTTCTTTTTTTTTTTAAAGCAAAGACACTAAGATAATTTAACTCAAGGTTATTATACGGTTATAGCGGCCCAAACCACAACCCTAACATATGCAAGAGATGTTAGGGCAATATTTGACAATATATGGCAATATATAATTAGAAAAACTAAAAGTAGCAACAAATTCAGACAAATTGTCCCCATTTGCATTAATGCGTCTTCATGTTTATTTTCTGCAAATACACTATTACGACGTTTTGATAGCTTATTATTACTTCATTCTCACTTTTTGACAGGACCAAAATGTGGACTAAGAGCAAATGTATTTAGAGGATAATGACTGCATATAAAATTTAAGACCATTTAATAAATGAAAAAATAGGGATTCATGTTTAAAAGAAAAAAACAAACAGGGGACGGAGAAGTGGGGGAAAACTGGAGAAACCAGTTAAACTGCTGACATTTTTAAAACCTTACGTATTTAGAATACTCCAAACACACACTCAAAGACTGTGATATAAATATATTCAAGCAGACGTAATTTATTTTAAGACCACTTTACAGATTAAAAAGTCGGGAAGAACAGACTGGTTCCCTTTCAAAGCTCCGCAGCAGCTGTTTTTTTAAGCTACATTCAGTGACTGTCAACATCGTTTGAAGAGCCGTTTATATTCTCCTCCATATCCATCTTTTATTCCAAGCATAAGGAAACTATGCTTTTGTTCTGCTTACTTGTCAGACTGTCATTCTGCTCTTATTAGCTCCTTAGCTTACCAGCTAGCTTTCCTAGCTTGATGAAAAACGACCTTCCGCTGTTTACGTGCCGCACAGCTAGCTTCCTTCTGTCGCAACAGTTTTCACATTGAATGCAGTCTTCGAGCAAACGTATAAAAGTCCTTGATAAACTGTATTTTGGGTGGCCTTACCAGACAGCTGTAAAGTCAAAGCATGTTGAAAGACCAGGCTCGGTTTTAGTTAGCAGCTACGGCTCAGAAACCACAGAATAATAACAGTGCAGGCTCGGTTACGTCACCAGCCGGAGGTGGGAGCGGTTGTTATGGAAACGGGGCCCGCCTGTTGCTCCTCCCACTCTTACATTTACATTACAGCAGAGCAACAAGTAAAGATATACTAAACTAAAGCATATAACTTCAAGGAAACTATACTTACTAACCAGTCAAACTTCGATTAGTGTAAATTGTTGCTTTTCTGTTTTGTTTTAAACAGAAGTGGGCAGTAGCTAGTTACATTTACATGGCTAACTGTTTTGGAAAAAAACTTTCTTTTAAATATTAAATCAGATGTTATGATTGATTACTCAGTACTGGAGTTGTCATTTTAACCATTTTTTAAAAACAATTTCTACCATTGGAATAGTTACTTTTGCTTAAGTGAAAAATATGTTGAGGTTGTGCTGGGTTTAGCTGGGTACAATTTTCAGGTACTCTACCCACCTCTGATAATAACTGCTAACTTGAGTAATACTATTTAAAAGTAAACCTACTCTTGAGTACAATTTCTGGATGCTCTACCCACCGTGAGTTGCTTCATTTAAAAGGGCAGTATTATGTAAAAGCGACTTTTTTGAGCTTTACATCATATTATAACGGTATTCCTTCATCAAATATGTACCTGGAGTATTACTTTGACTCTTTCATGAATGTTTCAGAAATTCGTTAATCTCCCATGTTGTTAACGACTTAATGGAGAAATGTTTTTGTGATGACATCCTGAAGGTAGAGTGTCAGAAAGTAAGTATTTACGCCTCTTCAATTGAGGAGGAAACTTATGTTCGGGATAAATAAAGGAAGTTCTAAAATAAAATTTAAAAAAATCCTAAGTAACATGAAATTTTTAGATTTTTTGCTCCTTGCAGAGTGAAACATTTGAAAATGTATTTCTTGTCATTTGATTGTTATGGTTCGCAGATAATAAAAATTCAACATGTCAGAAAATTAGGACAATAAATTATGAAAAACAAATATTTCAAAACTAATTTCAGAATTCTAAAATATTAATTTCTATCCTACTAATACTTAATCCTTTTACATGAATTAGTTCACAAAAGACCCTGGCTCTTCAGAGGCCAGTTTCCAAGCATACTTATAGAAAGTTAAGTGGAAGGAAAACGTGCACCAGCAACAAGAACAATCAATGCTTAATATTTTATTGTCATTTTTTTAAAAAAGCATATAACATCTGAGTACTTTATTGTGACATAATCTTTAAAAGAAAACTTGCAATGTAGGAAATGAGAATCTGCAAAGCAAACAATGCAAAACAAAATAGCCTATTGCACAAAAATGATGCTGCCAAACAAATAATTGATAATAAAATGCAGTGAGAACCCTGCAGAAGTTATCCTGCAGTATTTGCAAATGCACACCACTTGAATCTTTTCATATTTTGTCCTTTTACAACCACAAACTTCAATGTAATTTGTGGTTTTCAATACATTAACCCAAAGAAAAATAGTCTTTAAAAATACAGCCAGAGGAAAAGTTTCCATTTTTCTTTTTGTTTCTCAAGCAAAAATCTGAAACGTGTGGCATGCATTTGTATTGACCCAGCTTTATTCTGGTAGCTCTAAACACCACCTAGTGCAGAGGTGTCAAACTCACTTTTTTTTCTTTTTTGCCAAATGAAGATCATGAATGCTCTTAAAGGGCCGGTTGTGCCAGAATGTACTGATAAAACCTCTGCACAAATTAATAAAAATCAACGTGTTTGTGCTACTAATTTGGAAATATTTGCACTTATTTATGACGGTAAGTGCAACTTTTTATTACTCGCTGTATCGATCATGGACTATAATCTGACATCAGTTAAGGCTGAGGCAGCCATTTAGCACAAGTAAGAAAGTTTTTGACAATTTCTGAGAAAAATGTGCAATAAACTCCCAATTATGAATTGGCGCAAAAAAGTGCAGGGATTTGTTGATTTTGTGTGAATTTCCACTATAATTCTCAAGAAACTGGAGAGAGTGATTGATATAATTTGGCAGTAAACAGATAAAAACTGCACTGAATTGATTGATAACATGATATTTAAGCAGATTTAGTGTTTAATCTAGAATCTAAAGGGCCACAAAAAAAGCTGTGGCCTTGACTTTGACACGTGACCTAGTGTGACCAACTCCAACTTTTCAGGCAGCATCTTTTATAAGAACTAAAGAATAATTTACATTTTGAGGAATCAGTGTTATCCACTGCACTACCAAGCAGCCTGCGTGTGACAATTTGGATTTAGAATCAATAGTAATAAGTTTTAAGATGATATGACAACATCAATATTTATTGGAGTGTCTTGTTGTCACACAGCAGCAGATATTCCCTCACAGAGCCAGGAAGGTTCAGCTCACATACAGCTGAGTGACAGCGGGCTCCTAAATGCTGACGCACAGCACAACGGCAGAGATGCTGCAAGGATCGAGGCTGAGTGCTCCTCTGACGCAGCGAGCGGAGAAACAACAGGTGCTCCTGGGAAAGCTGCAGGCAGGAACAGAGACATGAGAGCAAACGACAAGAGAGCGGATTTAACACCTCAGAGAGCTCACCGTGTCAGGAGGCAGGGAGTCTGACCAATCACAGGGCGGGATGGATGTATACGAGTTCAGCATCAGGCCCAGAACATCAGGATACAAGGCCAGCTGTTTCAGCATCTGGAACGGATCAAAGTTCAGTCAATTCATAAACCTGACACAGCACCAGAGGAGGTAAATAAACCCTATTTATTTCTGTAAATATGGAATTATTTTAGTCAGCCAAATAAGGGGAACAATCTGTTTCTTTGTAAAGCTTTTTTAATTTTTTTATTTTTTCAGAAATGCAAATTTACAACTTAAAGGGGCAGAATTATGTATTTTCCAGTCACATTGTCATTTTACAGCCCAATCAAGTAACTATGTTGCCTTGAGATGCTATAGAAATACTGTAGATATCAAATATGACTTAAAGGAAATTTGATTTAATAATTTATCGCCTTGAAATTGGGAATCTGTCTCTTTAAGAATCTCCTGCTCTTTCTGAAACTCCGCCTTCAGGAAGTCATCACAACATGGCTCCTCTATTAACCCTTAAACAATGTTTTAACCAGCGTTGCAGAAAGAAGTAGCTGGTATAATAAGCAGATGCGCAGTTCCACCAGGTGTCTGCTAATTGCTGCTGGCTAGTCTGAAGGAGCTGAGATGGGGAGATGCTTGGGAAGGGTTGCTCTAAGAGGCAGAAACTTTTGGGCATTCCCAAAAACATACCAATGGTCCACCCCTGAACGCCACACAGCCTCCAACAATTAGCACCAGTTGGATCATAATGTGGTTTTTGCTTTGGTGTTTTAAAAAAGCAGGGTGGCCAATAAAGGTTTAACAACTTAAAATAAGTTATTTGTTAATTTATCTGTAATATATGGACACAAAACTGGTTTTAGAGTTTCATAATATAATCCAAAAAAAGGAAACTGGTGAAGCAGCAGACTCAGAAAGTTTGGAGAACTGTCAGTCTTCAATCTGAAGGAATAACAATGACTTGAGAGTTTTTAAGAATCAGAAGCAAAGGTCTAAATTTTTATTCAGTTTTTCATGAAAATAAAAAGCAGACATGCATATTTGTGTGTATATCAGCTCAGTGTCGGTTAAACCTTTGGTGAAACAGGTTTTGCTCCATAGTTCAGAAGGGATCGTGCTATAGCTTCAGATTGCTGAGTTGGGTAATCTTCCACAACCTTAAAAAACAACAACAAAAACAATGCTTATGCTGCTTTCTGCCTTAAAATTAGTATCTATCTCGTCCCTGCTGTTATGCAAACTGGTACCTGCAGCAGACAGTCCATTGGTGTGTATCCTGCACAGTTCTCAACATCAGCCTTCGCTCCATGCTGCAGGAGGACGTCTACAATCCTGCAGCAGCAGTTTGCGCAGGCGTTATGCAGCGGGGTGTGTTGCTTCCTGCCTGCAGTTTGGGGATTAGCTCCTGCATCCAGCAGCTTCTGGCTCACACGGAGGTATCTCCCAGCTTCGGACGGCCTCTCGGCTCCAGAGCAAGCAGCATTCAGGGGGGTCTCCCCCTCTCGATTGGTGGCTAAAACATCAGCGCCGTGGCTGAGGAAGAGCTGGACGTGCTCCTCCAGGCCTCGCTGAGCAGCCACATGCAGAGGGGTGAGCCTCGACTCCCGGCTCCGCACATTGATGTCCGCGCCTCCTTCTAAAAGCAGCTCAGCACAGCTGGGAAACAGTCAAATCCTGATTATCTATGCATTAGAGTTTTTCTTAACATCAGACACAAAAGTGTTGCCATATTTGGACATACATGTTTACATTCTCCTGTTTTTATATGGTATAAAAATATGAGACCATAAATCACTTTAAAACTTCCCCCTGCATAACTGAAACACATCCTGTGCAATTCAACTTAAAAACAATCAAATATGTTAGGGGAAAGTAAAAAAGAAATCTGCACAACAGTAAACATATTTTCTTTGATTCAATTTCGGCGTTCAATCTTCTTGGGATCAGTATCCCACATCTTGATTTGATAAAAAGTTATGAAGTCAAAAACTTTCCAAAAATTCTCAAATTTCCTCACATTCATAACTAAAATTTGATAGATGTGAATCAATTTCATTACTTCATTAAAAAAGTTATTGATTTGGCTGGATGTTCGAACTGATTCTGTTGTACAAAAATGAACTGTTCCTCCAGCTTTTGAGCAAACAGCTGGATGTTTTAACAAAAACTGAAAAGTAAACCCGTAACATGATACTGGTATAGTGTTTTTTTTCCCCTTGTTCTCATCAAACAGTAACTGGTCATTAACCCAAACGATGCTGGAAGATTTTAGTCATGTCTGGATGCTTTTCTCAGAAAAAAAGCTCTATGCTTTCTCACTTTATGGAGGAAATAATACTTTTGAAGCTCCAATCTGCACTGTGCCGTGGAGTAGATTTGGAAATTGTCAGCAAACTGTGGCTGTAGGATACAAATGAGAAAATTTCACAAAAACAAAACAAAACGAATCCTAATGTTTTTCAAAGTTGATCAGACTGATTCAGAATCTAAAAGCTGAAACTGAATCACAAAGGTGCTTCAAAAAAGGTTTAGTTTAAGTGTGTGCAAACCAGATTACGGCACCTTTTAAACTTTACGTACTTCACATATGAATAATTTTGATTTTCACTTAAGTATCAGATTTGATCTAAAACATATATTTTTACAGGTGTGTAGATTTAACAGCATCTGTATATATTTAGGTTAAAAGGAAACTATAATTTACAGTCCAATCACAAAAACATATTTTTTCCAGACTTTCATGCATAATTAATTTCCCATAGTTCTGTTGTTGACGATATATTTCGAACTATAAAGGCCGCTTTACTTTTTATTTACATTAGCTGTCCACTAGGTGGCAGTCTATAGAGTGGCACTAGTATCAAATAAAGTGCATTTTATGTAAGTACATAATCACATACAATCAAACAGCTTTTAAAAAGGTGTGTGCCTTACTGATTTCTAAGCATAAAAAGGTTAGCTAATGATTTACAGCAGGGGTATCAAACTCATTCTGGGCCATATAAAAAATCTGAACGTTCTTAAAGGGCCGGTTGTGCAGGAACGTATTAATAAAACCCACTAAGCTGTTAAAATGTCAATAAATAGCTGTTTGTTTCAGTATTCAATAAGCGTTTCTTAAAATTACATATTGAACATCTTTTCACACTGGTCACTCCATCCAGGATTTTGTAAATGTTTTTGTTTTGTTTTTTGCAGTAAAAATCACAGATTTTGCAGTGCAAATTTAAAAATATTTGTAAGGAATATTTGTGATATTTGCGCTAACCTATTATGTTAAATGTGACTTTTTACCAATTGCCGTATCAGTCACAGACTAAAACTTGACATCAAGTAAGGCTGACCAACGTTTCTGGCCAATTTTAAGCAATATTTGCAGTAAAATTCAGAAGAAAATGTGGGGATATGTAGATTTTGTGTGACAAGCTGAAGGGATTAATTGATGTAATTTGGAGTCTAAAGGGCCACATAAACAGCTTCAGTGGGCCAGATTTAGTCCCTAGACCTTGAGTTTGATGCATGTGATTTACAGTATAAACGGTTTGACCACTCACTGGAATGACTGGGCAGAGGTACAGAGGTGAAGAGGAGCACTGCCATCTGCTGCCAGCACTTCAGGATCTGCTCCATGGGAGAGCAGCAGCTGGACGCAGACAGGGTGGCCGCCTATGCAGGCGTCGTGGAGTGCCGTGTTGCCTCCAGGGTTGGCGTTCACCTCAGCACCACGAAACAGCAGCTCCTCCACACACGCCGTGTGACCCCGGTTGGCAGCCAGGCGTAAGGCCGATGTTTGTTTCACCTTGGAGCTCAGCGTCCACATGCCTGATGAAAGCAGCAGCGTTACTGGCACTGCTAGCACTTAAATTAACAATATAAACTAAAATCTCTGGGGCATACCCATTTCTGGAGCCCACACCATCTCCTCATGCACCGTCTCCATCAGGGCGTTGACCATTGCAGGGTCTTTCAGCACAGCGTAGACTCCCTTTATGTCTCCGCACATGAAGGTGTTGTGGATGCTGGTGTCTCTGCAGCGGATCTGGGGTGGAGGGGCTCTGACCTCTTGGAGCCGCTGCTGCCTGGGAGGGAGTCGGGGGGCCCGAGGCAGCGGAGGCCGGATCATGGCTCTCCTATGAGCCAAAGCTCGCCGTTCATCCTCCCAGTCCTGGACCTCCTGCTCCAGTCTGAGAGAGCGTAGTGAGGTAGAGGAGAATGGAAATGTGTCCTTGGACATAACACCCTACAATCAATCCCATAAAGTAAAACCAATGAGATCATGGCAAGCAAACAGAAGATATTAACTTTATTCAAACCTCTTGTGTATAAGAAATGAACAGTATTGCTTATAGAAATGTCAGCAAAGAGCTTTCACTCACCCTCTAATGGAAGTGCCTCAAGTTTCTATGGAATCCAAACAAATATAAAGCAATTTACAAAAACTGAACCCATTTCTGTTTTAAGTTAAACTCATAAGAAAAAAAATCTTCTGAATCAAATGCCCTTCGTTTGTGCCCAGTCACAAGATAACTGCTCAAATAAGTTCTACACTGGATATTTTTAGATCAGAATGCAAACTGATACTCGCACTATTTGATGTCACCACTAGATGGCAGCATTAGCCTTACGTTTATCTCCAGTAAAAAGCAAAGAGCACAGATGTTGACATCTAATACACCACACAGAGGACTAGATGAGCTGGACTGAGTGATTCATAAAGCAGCTTACCGTTATTATTTATTCATTTGTTTACTTTGGGCTGGAAAAAATAAATAAAAGAAGAGTAAAATAAGACGTGACAGCAATAACGATTGTCATCAAGTAAAAAGCTAACACCTAATAATTAGAAATACCGAACAATTAAAAAAAATTACGCTCCTTATATTCGGAAACGACGGGCTTTTCAGATTTATTATTTGTTGACAGAAGTTCTGTGCTCTTAAAAGTTTGCGCTTAAAAATGATCAGAAAGTACTGTAGATGTTAGATAAGCTTTTATAGCTAACCGACGCTACCTTACGGAGCAGAGAACGCTCTTGACCGACGTCAACTGAACGCGTGAGTGATCGTTACGTCAGCACGTCGTGTTCGAACGTATCGGCGGGGTACCAAGAAGCAGCAAACTGAAGGAAAGTTGCCTTCTGGTCGACCCTGTTTAGTAATGTAAAAAAAAAAGGAGTGTTGGGGAGAAAAACGACTCTTTTATTATCTGTCCTTTATTGAATGGCATTCGATTTCAGTTTGGTGTATTTATCTGAACTCAACAGACTCGGCTTTCATCGTGATATTCCTTGACTGCCATGGTGAGTTATGCTCCATCAATCTGAGCAGCTAACTGAGTTAACAACAATGCTAGTGGATATTTTACGTTTGTTAAACCCGTCCCTTGTTATTTCTTGTGCTTGAAGACGTTAAATCGCTGGACTCTGTTACAGACCTGCAAACTGAAAGGCCTGTTCAGCCTGGACGAGGACTTTGATGATGAGGTAACACACCTGATTCATGTGTCTGATTATCGCAGTGTCCTTTTTCCATTCGGTGATCTGCTGACCTCAGTTTGCTTCCTGTTGTCCCAGGATGTGCTGGGGACAGACTGGAGCCCCTGCTCGGTGGCAGGGCCATCCAAAGCGGCAGCTGCCGCGTCATCCTGCAGCCTGCGGGCTTCTTCTGTTTCTCACAGAGACCAGGAGGAAACGTGCCATCAGCCAACGGGAGAGAAACTGGCTGAACTGTGCAATGGCGCGGTGTCAGGGAGCGCCATGCACAGTGGTGCTGCACAAACTGTTGCTCAGGGGTTGAGGCAGATGTCCTCTTCCTCCGCGTCCTCTAACACAGCCTGCACAGCTCAGGATGATTTTGATGACTGGGACGTTGACCTGGCAGACCTGGATGAGTGTGACAGCCAAACAAGGCAACTTCCTACGGCTGCAGCAGCTGAGCCTCCGTCTTCAGTGAAAACACTGAGACCTTCTACTTATGTCACAATCCAAATGCCTCCTCCTCGGAGCCTGCGGGACACTTCTAGCTACTGTAGTTCTATTGCAGCTCCACAGAGTCTTTCTTCTGCACATCTGCAGCCTCTGAGTACCAGTCTTACTTCATTCCCTGCAGCTCCTCCACAGACTCCCAGCAGCTTTTCCAGGACTCCTGCCGTTTCCCCGGCACCCAGCAGCTTTTCCAGGACGCCTGCCGTTTCCCCGGCACCCCGCAGCTTTTCCAGGATTCCTGCCGTTTCCCCGGCACCCAGCAGCTTTTCCAGGACTCCCAGCCATCCTCAGCAGCTACAGAAGCTGTGGATGACTCCACAAGCCGCCTCTCAGGCTCGGAGTCTCTTTAATACGGTCTCCCCGGGGCCTCCCGCCTCTGTGAACTCCTCCGTCTTGAGTCCACATCCTCTGCACACACCGGTCCTCACCAACCGCCTGGTCCAGCTGGTGTCTGCGTCCAGCAAGCTTCCCAGGAAGAGGCAGCGCTCCGAGGCGCACCAGCCCCAAACGAGACGCTTCCCTGGTCCTGCAGGACTGCTGCCTCAGCAGGTTGGATCCTTTCCTGATTTTTTTGTTTTTGTTTTTCATAACTTGTATTTTTAAAGACTTATTTTGTCACTCCTCTCAGCCTCAGGGGCGGAATCTGGACGAGATCGTGGTTTCCGTTCCCAACACTCCTTCTCATGGGGCTGTGGCTCGACTGCCGAGTCAGGTAAAGAAAACCCCACAGGCAACCCACCGGACACATCAATACAAAAAGCAAACAACTTTTAAATAACTTGTGTTGCAGAAAGTGAAAACTATTCTCTCAAGCTAACAGAATTAAACATTTTTCTCCAGCTTGCAAATATTCCCCCTAGAGGAAACCCAAATCTCACACCATTTAGAAATTTAATTAAGTTGATTTTGGATTAATGTTCTTTTTAGCGCCTTATAAATAAAAGAAGTAATTGCAGCAGATATAATTTGGTCAGTGTTTACAATGGGGCATGACCAGATTTTCAATCTTTGCTGTAATTTATTGCTTAAATCTGTAGAGTAGAGCTGCACCAATAAGGCTTTTACAGATTTTGAATCCTTACAAATATAAACTTCTATGTTTTGACTTGGTTTTATATTAAATGCTACAAATTTTGACCATAAGATTGGAGTTTGTAGAAATGGGAAAAGTGGTGAAGGATGAAAACTCATGTTTCATGTTTACCATGGAAACCTGTCAGGCTATAATCTGGATTAATATCAGCAAATGAGTTCTGGTGACTAATGCAGACTTGTTTCTAAATTTGGTTTTTAGGGTTGCCATGCTTGGGTTTGATCTGCATCATTTATTGTTTTCCCTCATAGATTAATAACCACAACAAAAATGCATTCAGCATCAAAATGATTTAAAATCTGCTTCAGTAGAGTCTGCGTCTCTTTGGATATGTATTTTTTCCTTTTGGGTGTTTGTCAAACTTTCTTTATCGCCAACCACTGAATGACTGCTGCACGCTTTCATTGCATTCTGGGAAATTGCTGCTTTTAAGTTGTTTTTCTCCTCTGTCACAGCTGCTGGTCTGTTGTTTTTCTCCATCATTAGTGGTAGCCTGCGCTCTGCACAACACGACGGCGGCCTTCCCCTCTGACTGATTAAGAACATTTTCTTCCTCTTTACAACACAGAGGATGTAAACAAAACAGATTTTTAAAATTAATTAATTTATTTTTTTCTAACCGATTCCTAACTTGTCCAGTTCCTGGTTCTGGTTTGCAGAACAGGGCTGTTTGGTTAGTCAGATTTCATTTCCATGTACAGTTTTGGCCTCTAGCTGTAATGAAGTTAAGAGTGCTGCTTTGTGTTTCACTGCTGAGTCATTACGCATTTTTATAATATTAATTTTTCTCTATCTTCAAGACTGTCCTGTGTTTACTCAAGCCAAGGGGATACATGTTTCAGTTATATTGCTTTCAGGGTTTAATGAGAATAATAAGACAAAAAAAGAATCTTGCTTAATTTATTTTTAGTCCCACAGGCCAGTGGTTCTGAACAGAAACAGTTTTAAGATTCTGACTGATTTACTGGATCGCAGTTTTAGTTATTCTGATTGGTGAATTTTTTCTGACTGTATCAGTTGTGATGAATCCAATTTATTTCTCTCTCTCTATCATTTTGATGCTTCCAACTCTTCTTTAGCATCTGTGACAAATATCTGCCTCAGTTGGGGGTTTACTGTAGTGAGATTCAGCCAACAAGAATTAATATATTATTAGCAAATAAAATGAATTGGTGACAGTGGAACTTCTAACCGTCCTTTGCACACTGAGATATTTGATATTTTGGGCTAAATACAAATCCATACCACACTTTGAAGGGAACATATTGTGCAAAATTCACCTTTTGCACATTTTTATACTTCAATTTGTGTTTTTACTGCTTAAAGAAACAAGCGCTTAAAATAATAAAATAAAATGATTTTTGGCAAGAAGTTAATGTTGTTTGGTGTCTGAAAAATGAGCCTTTTCAAAATCCTTTGGTATGTAAAGTCACAAATCAGCATGCACTGCTCGTCACCTGGCAACCCCGGCAAAGCATAACCCGTTACCTAGCAACCCAGACTGAGCTCCAAGCACATTTGATCAGCTGGTTTTACCGCTCCATGTGCTTTACAATGTCTGCTGGAACATACCATCCAGAAACCACTTGCTGCATTCTTGTTGGTTGTGCAGGAGGCTCCACTTCTGCTTTTCAAGGATGTACTGTTGTATACTTGGAGGGTGTGGCCAGCAGCAGCTAATTTGGATTTAAAGTGACAGGAGGCCCTAACGTAGCTCACTCTGTTATTATCTATGAGTGATTTTGTGCAAAAGAAACTGTAATGAACATATTCCAAGCTGCCCATAGACTCATCCTAACCCGTTCATGATAGCATAATAGGTCACCTTTAACAGTTTTGCACCTCTTTGTGTTGGTCTACACCATCTGAAAGTTGGAAAACCTTCAGATTTACAAATACTTCTGAAAGGCACTGAATGTGTAGCAGCATTAAGGACGCCGTCCCATCTGTCGTTTCAGTGTTCCAGCTCACAGTCTGAGGAAGAGGAGTTCAGCGGCCGCGCCTGGGCGGCGATGAAGGCTGAGATGGGACTGGATGAGAGGAATCCGTCGTGCTTCCTGCACACCTACAGCGTCGTCATGGTGCTCCGAAAGGTAGCGGACTCATGTGCTTCCTGTCAGCGCTGCCGAGTATTTAGGTCAAGCGCTTTTTAACAATGATTCATCATCTATAATAACAGCCTGTGTGACTGCTGGGGGTCTATTGGCATAATCAAGACAAACGGCGGCGCGGCTCTTGAGGTGTTTTATGATTATAAAAAGTATGATCACTAATCAGTCACACTAATAGGGACTCTGCTGCGGCTCTGTTCCCTCTGTGGGTAGAAATCACTGGAGGCTGCGTCTGTGAATCTGAGCACACACGTTGGCCTCTGCAGCGGCCCTCGTGCGCCGATCGCATGCGAGTACAGAGTCACTGGGAGGACGCCGGCTGAGCTTGATGAGGTTAAGCTCCTCACAATAATATCAGCTTCCCAAAATCTGTGTTTGCATCACTGAGCAAATTAGCGCGCAGCTTGAGCTTGTTTCATCTAATGAAGTGGAAAGAGAGGATCATCCCAGCGGTAAATCCTGCTCAGATCTGCGAATTTATATCAGGACATCCTTATAGCTGCTGTTTGTGTTAATGAATCAACAGTGAAAGCAGTGATATTTAAGGCCGAGGTGATTAAGATGCTCACTCTTAAGGAGATGAAAGCAGGAGGAATTAAAGGGACGGTTTTCCTTGCAAACAATTTGTCACACTGATAAAACCTCTCAGCGTAAATATGAAGTAAATAAAGCCGCAGCAGCACCTGAAAGCTGCTGCGTGAGGAAATGTTGAGTCAAATCAATCACACGCCTCTGAACTTACAAATGTGTCTTAGCTCTGATCAAGGAAAGGAATTACAAGAACGCAGACTCAAAATAATTTCAGCTACTTTAATTAATCGGCAGATGAGATGGTGAGAAATCTGCTCTCGCTTTTTATATCTTAACAAATAGCTTGAACTTTAATGCCACTATTTAATCTAACAAAGATATTATAGTTGCATAATGAGAAATATAATGTTAGTTATGGGCAATGTAGACTGTTGAAATATTTTGTGGTACTAAAAAATTCTATTCATTATTTTTTAGTCTGTGACTGCATGACACAGCATTCGTAGTTCAAGAACATAAATATTTCTCTCAAAAAATATTCCCATTTGCACTGTTTACGGAAAAAAGTGTGATTTATTTTATTCTAAACTGCACGCTGTCATATTTTCAAATTTATTGATATTTATTGATGGAGCAAACTGTGAGAAAAATAGCAACAATAAAATTTCTGATCATTTTTTATTTATTGTCAGTAACTGAAATCTATCATGACTGCAATAAATTAAAATTCTTATACATTTTCCACAATAAATAATAAACTATGCAGTAAATCCCCAATCCTACATAATCAGTTGTTAAAAGCTTTAACTGTTTATTATGGAAATTACATGACTGCGACTGTGTTTTACAGTAATTATAGCCCCACAAACACTAATACTGCTCTGTAAAAACATTCTTGTTTCTGACAAGCTTCCTTTGGACACAAGTCACAAAGAAATGCGATTTCTTTTTTAATAAACTGCATTTAATCTTATGTAACCTTTACAGAAATGCTACACTTATCTTCAAATTTATTAATGGTTTCTTTGAACAAATAGTGAATAAAATAATAAAACTAACAATCCCTGACATTGCAAACAGTTTTAAACATCCTTAACTGGAATTTATTATCACGACGATAAATTATAAACTAAACATAAAGTAAACATAATTCAAATTTGAATTATCCTGGTTTCTAAGAGCCTTTTTAGGGTTGTACAACACACATGCAACATGCAATATTTACAGTATGGGAACAGGAAACATTAACCTGCCTTCTTTTTAAAGTCTTAAGGAAAAAGAAAGTTAAAATGTTTGATTTTTCTTCTTGTCCAATCAGGCTGCTCTAAAACAACTACCCAGAAACAAAGTGCCCAACATGGCCGTCCTGCTGAAGAGCATCATCCACACGAACGCCGACGCTAAGGCTGTTTTTAAAGACCCAACAGGTAAAACACACGGAAATATATATCGTATCATAAACATGATAGAACACCTGTTACAAACATGAAGGAGTTTTCATGAATGTGTCTGACTGTCATTTAGTAAATAATGAGCCTTTTAATGCAGATTTGCATTAAACGTTTCATTACAAGTGCATTAAAAGTGTCAACTTATCATTATTTTGTAAATAATTACATGTTTATACAAAGTTACATTAAATGTGTCATTATGTACCAAATGACACTTCATGACAAAGTCGTAAGCATTCATGAAGACTCCTTCATGTTTATGGCCGTTATGTCAGGTATAAGTCTGTAATGTTAGTCTTATAACATTACTTCAAATAAAGTGTTACCAAACACATTATAAACCAAATCAGGAGTTTATATGAAATGTGAAACATGTTCTTTTGGGTGTTGTTGAATCTGGAGAAACACTGTAAAACACTCATTCCGGTTTAAAAGAAAGAGAGAAGAGATTTCAACCCACAGAGAGAGCAGCGAGATGTTTTTTTTCTCTTTTTTTTTCCCCCCGACTTTTGACATTTTCTCTTGGAGCATTGGCCTCGCTCCACGTGGCATTGGCAGCAAAAGTTCAGCTGCTATAACAAGCTTGGCTGCACACACACTCATGCATGCAGGGCACATGCAGGCCAGTCCACATGTGTCCCACGTCTGGAGCAGGAAGCTTCCTAATGTCCTGAACTTGTCCCCTCTCCTGCTCCGTCCAACTCCTTCCTCTGATCCAACGCAGAACAGAGTCTGTTGCCATGGGCTCCTGAGCGCTGCCGCATACGGTGGAGCTGATTATCAGCAGGAGTGGATGTTTTTCAGCTCTGGACTTAAGTGCCTATTAGTGATTCAGTTATAGTGGACTGGCGTCGGTGGTGGGTGGGTATTAGGTGCTTCTGACACCAAGAGTGACTGTTCCTCTCCGTAATGAGCCTCCCGCCCACTGGAAGCTCTGCAGCTTGTTTCCAGAAGAGCCGCAACATTTTCTCACTCCTACAATCTGATTTCTAATAGTAGGATTGTAATTCTCAGTTTTTAACTAAATAACATCTCAGCGCCTTCAGCTGCACAAAGTATCATTGTGGAAGTGGAAAGTAACAGCTTGTGTAGGTCAATGAAGTTAAAATATGAGAAAAGGAATGTTGAGAAAGTTTGATTTTTTTCAGATCTTTGCTTTGTTTTGACACGCTTACATTTTGTTTTTATATTTTAATATCAGACAAATTAACCCAGGTAAAAACAAAATGCAATTTTGAAATTATTACTTCATGGATTAACTGAGGCCCGATTACATCCAGACCCATAAAAGCAAGAAATCCTCAGGTAGAACCGGCATGACGACATGAAGTAGGCTAAAAGAAATTTAGAGTAGGGCTGCAAATGACGATTATTCTGATGATTAATCTGATAGAAATTGGCACATTCTGTAGATTCTTTTATTTAACTACCTAAATCACTTTTAAACAATGTTAGAAATACATTTAAAAATGCAAATAAACATATGAATTCCTTTTAAAATAAGAGAAGCATTTTACTGCCTAAAATGCAATAACACAGCATTCCTTTATTGATTATCTGCTACATATGTCAAACTCGAGGCCCGTGGGCCAAATCCAGCCCACCGTAGCTTTTTTTATGTGGCCATCTAGATTCTAGACTGAACACCAAGTGTGATTAAATATTATCAATCAAATCTGTGCAGTTTTTATGCGTTTTCACCAAATTATATCAATCCAACACCGTCCCTCCAGTTTCTTGAGAATTATTGTGGAAATTCACGTAAAATCAACAAATCACCGCACTTTTTAGCGTTGATGCATAGTTGGGAGTCTATGGCAGATTTTTCTTTTCCTGCTGTTATTTTTCTCTAGAGGTGATATTTAAAGTATAGTTTTGTCATTCCTGAAGTGCTGTAAAACACTTTCTTCAGGGTGGCTAGAGGAAATCCAAATGTCCACCCCACTTGCTCTGGATCTTTGCTGAGATTTTCCACCCAGCAGCCAGGAAAAGTAAAATCTGAGAGAGATCAGCTGGTGAAAAAGCAAATCTTCCTGAGCTTTCCCAGCAGGAGAGCAGCTGCTCCTTCTTATTTCTGTTCTCCACACTGTGATCCCGTCTCTCACCTCAGTCTGGTGGATATGTTGTATCTATGCATATCTAGGCTGTAATTCTCAGTCATTGAGGAGCTGAAGTGTTTCAGAAAGGTATTTCCACAAGCCTGTTTTCTAAGAAAATCCTAATTTTAGAGCAAATGTTCAATTGAAAATGTCCCACTGTGAAAAGCTGTCAGCAGCACTTATTGTAAAGGCCAGAAACAATTTGTCAGACTGTTTTTCTGAACTTTTTTGTCTTAATGCATGAAATTTTCTTTTTATCCCCCCTAAATTCATCCCTATTTCTAAAGTTTAATATTTGTGTTGTGCTTGTGTGGCTGAATAAGTATCAGAACAGTAGAATAGATTTATTTTGCATATTATTTTGGCTTCTTGCAGCTCTGTTATCTTTTTACATCTGATTTACGTCTCATCTTTACAGTTGAAACCAGAAGTTTCTCATCACTATGGCATTTAACAAATACCACAGGAAAGAGAAAAGCTGAGGTCTGACTAAACAAGAAGTACATTTTAAATTAATAGAATACGTCTTTAAGGACACATAAAAGGCATTTGAATTGTCTCTTTTAATGCCACTAGTGTGTTTTTTTTTAGTTATACTTTATTTATTCTTTATTCTGGCATATACTTTTATTTCTACTTGTTTGCTTTCTTTTCCTCCATTTGTTGTCCACTTCTTCCCAAATATATCTCTGACGCTATTTAAATCAGAGAACAGAAAAGTAATGAAAATTATTGTTAAAAGATTAAAAGAAAAAAGCGTATTCTAATCCACATGTTTGTCAATTAAATTTTTGTTGTGACACTAATTGATGATGATCTGTGTTTTGTTTTTGTTTTCAATGTATTTATTTTAATATACCTCCTTGTTTGTTTTTGTAGGTTTTTTTTTGTTTTATTGCTGCTACTCATTCTGTTATCTGGTTAATTATTTTATAGATCAATACCCTTTCTTGCTTTTTGCCAGTTTGTAATGTTTGTTTGTTGCATACACACTAATTGGTGAATTTAAAAAAAGACCTCAGTGTTCAGATTTAGCTAATTTTCTCTTGATCAGCTCTGATCTTTGATATATTTAGTTCAAATCTGATTCCACCCTCCAATTTGATAGTTATGACAAAATTGTCACTAGTTGTGAATGTAAACACTTCAACTAACAGCATTTTGTTTGAAGAAAAAATCTGAGTGTAAGCTTTGCTTTACAAATTGGAGATGATTGCATTTGAAATTCCTCCATTTATTTATTAATTTCTTTGTTTGATTTAAAGCTGCTGCCTCTATCAAAGCAACGGCAGCACATTTTCCTCTTTTTTTGATCATAAACTTCTTTTCATCTTTTATGATTTGTGGTTAAAGGGGAGATTCAGGGAACGGTGCATCGGCGTCTCTTAGAAGAAAGATGTGAGGAGTTAAAAGCCGGAGCTGTGCTGCTCCTCAAGCAGGTGAGACTCGTTAGAAAACGCTTCATATGCCTGACCTGAAACTGATCGCAGCTATTAATAATCAGTTTGGCTTTCTTTTGGTGAACAGGTGGGTGTTTTTTCTCCTTCCCATCGCAACCACTACCTGAATGTGACGCCCAACAACCTGCTGCGGATCTACTCTCCTGCTGGGGTCAGTCTGTCCACTCAGCTCCCTCCGTTTGTCTTGGTGAGCACCAGCTGGAGATGGGAACCACAGCAAACCCATAAAATGTTGTTTTAAAACCTTCCTCACAAACCCCGTTTGTCCGCCTCCTGCAGGAGCCAACGGTGTCGTCACCGGCCCCGGCTCCAGGCGTCACTCGGGACCCGGTGTCTCGGATGCAGCTGGAGTTTGACGAAGAGGATGACGAAGGGAAAAAGGACAAAGGACGCGCAGAGGGAGGCGAGGCCCCTCGAGTGCAAAGGCTCAGTCAGGGGAACAAATCGGTTAACGACAGCAGGAATCCAGCACAACAGGAACAAGTCTGGGACGAAGGTTGGGCATGGATTATAAAATTCTGAGTTATGGGTGAAAAACAGAAATTTCTGCCTAAACATGATTCTCTAGGTCACCAACAACTAAAGACAAAAAGTTACTTTGGTGTGCTACTTTAAAGTTTTTTCTCTGAGCTGCAGGAAGCCAGTGTAGGGACTTCAGAACTGGGTGATGTGCTCTATCTTCCTGGTTTTAGTCAGAACACCAGCAGCAGCATTCTGGATCTGATTGATTTTTTAAACCAGACCTGTAAAGACACTGTTGCAGTAATCAATGCGACTAAAGATAAACGGACGGATGAGATCTTGCTGAGATTTTGTCCTCCAATCCTGAAAATGTTCTTCAGGTGTCAGAAGGCCAACTTTGTAACTGTCTTTATGTGACTCTGACAGTTTAGATCCAGATATCGGGCCTGATCGCTGGTTTCCAGCTGTAATAACTGAAGCTGTGCTTTGACTCTAGGTCACGGGTCTCAAACTCCAGTCCTCGAGGGCCGCAGTCCTGTAACTTTTAGATGTGCCTCTGCTGCACCACACCTGAATAGAATAATTAGGTCATTAGCAAGGCTGGGAGAACTGATCTACACAAGGAGGAGGTGATTAAGCCATTTCATTCCAGTGTTTTGTACCTGTGGCACATCTAAAAACTGCAGGTCTGCGGCCCTGGAGGACTGGAGTTTGAGACCCCTGCTCTAGGTCATTCCTCTTTAGGTCCAAAGACAATAACATCAGTTTTGTTTCTGTTCCGCTGGAGAAAGTTACATCCACACATTTATCTGCTCTAAGCGTCTGTCCAGTGATTGGACGGATTCATCGTAATGTAGAGCTGTGTATCGTCCTCGTAGTTATGCTAGCTAATCTTATTTCCTGTTATAACCTCAGCTGGTGAGAAACACAATACAAAGTTTCTTCCTCTGGATTTTTGTTGAGAAAAAACATAAAATGTGATTAATTCCATTAAACATTTTTTAAACGTTAAAATCTATGCTATTAATTCGTCAAAATTAAACATTAAAGTTCCAGTCCTAAGAAATATATTTGTGCTGCTCCTAAACGGTACCAACACTTCATCCACCATGCTGAATGTTACATCTGTATGCAAAGACTTTATGACGCTTGGTAAAAATGGGCAACAGCTTTTATACTTCAAACCTTTGCAACATTAATCCAATATTGATCATATATGAGAAATGTATTGTGAAGCCCTAATTTGCTGGATTTCCAGGCATAAGGTGATTAATTTACCTGCATTGCTCCAATAATTAAGCTAAACCTGGATGTTCCCATTGGCCGGTTGCTTCTCCTCATCTATGCACAGCCTGCAGGTTTCATAGATGTCTCGGTGTGGATTCAGGTGTACAGAATTTGTTCTGTTGTCAGGTATTTTTCTGCCCTCCAGCTCATGCCTGCAGGCTCACACATGTGGTTGTTTCATCACAACCACTTCATATGTTGCTGCCTGTAAAACAGCATTTGTGTGAGAAGGTACTGTACATTCACTAACCTTTGAATGTCACAACCTTCAAGCCAAAATATCAGTGCTCATCTTTAACAGCAGTTGCTGCACTATATGAGGAGACATGAAAAACTTTTTTTTCTCCTTTCCTCTAATTATTTAATTCCAGAAAACATTGTTGCAGTGCTGTGTCTGCTGTTTGTTTGCAGATGACGACCTGGACGAACTGCTGGGAGAGATACAGGAGGACACCTACAGCTTTTGACATCAACTTTCCTGTTTTTCTGCCATCGCAATCCTAAAAATCACTTTTCAAAGAACTTGAAACTAAATATGTATATTTTATGTTTACGTTTTTTCTTTTTGCAGACAATAACGCCTGTATTTAATTTAGTTAACATTCCAGGATAGACTTGTGTATCACTGATTTTTGACTTCACTTCAAGGAATTTCACTACATCATCTTTGCTTATATGACAGACAGAAGATTGTTCTGGTAATTGTGCAGCATTAAAGCCGTTTTGTTGCCTGCCTGCTGGTATTTCTTGTTGGTTTTCTTGTATTTTCTTTCTTCTCATGTAACGCAGTGATGTGTCCCCTGACTGTCCCTTCCAGGGGTTTGTTGATGGAGAGGCATTTACTCAGTCCTGTCTGCATCAGGGTGGAGCCTCACTGTGACTAACATGCTCTTGTGGAGGGATTTCCTCCTCACGCTCCGAGTCCTGCACTACGTCTGGCTCACTGTAGCAGATTCAGGTTAATCCTCAGCTGCTTTGTTGTTCCAAGGAAGGAGAAGCAGCTTAAGTGTCCTATTTAATGTTTAAGAGGGAGAGGAAGTTGGATGATAAAATGTGTCTAGTCTGCAGTATATGCTCTTTGTTGGAAGGTGTTTGTACATTTAAACGTCTTCTGTTTGGAGCCAGTGTTTTATGAAAATACGAAGACTTTCAGCGTGAGTCTCAAGGCTGATTACAGATAAGCTCTGTTATTGTCTATATGTTTTAAATGGGTATGAAATCTGAATATTTTCAAGAAAGTTTTCAAAAAGTTAAAGGATATATAGCTGGTTTTATTGTTGCGTTTCCCACCACAATTATGTTTTTCCATGGAAAACCTCCACTAAATTCCTTGGAATAATATATTTTATTTGTATAACACTTTACTAAACACCGACACTTAAAAAAAAATCAAGTAAAATTACAAATAGAACACCAAGTACATCACACAAAACCATAAAAGAACATTTAAATATGTAGCACATAAAAAGTAACAGCATAACTAAAAATATAAAAACAGGATAATGGTCAGACATTCAAAGCTGAATCAATACATCTTACTGCTGCAACTTAATCTTACAATGGATAATTTATGAAAATCCAACTATTTAGGTAAAATTTAGTAGGAGACAATTACTCCACAATAAAAAAATTATTTAATTCAGTTTACTCATGTAGCGCTAACTCATAAGTCAATATACTTTGAAAAAGATCCAATTATACAGTATACATAAACATATAATCCAAAAGACTACTTAGACTGAAGCCACTTTCTGACTGAATCAAGGAAATGCTACTTACCCTAAACTTGTCCTTATCTACAGTCGGAGCAATAATGAATAAAGTTACGGTGGATGGGAATTGTTGGTATGAGACCAGAACTTTATCTTCAGTATATTTCTTGCTTCATAACCAGCAGAGGGTAGCATTTTACGCTCTCTTTTTTTACAGTTCAGGTCCTGGCAGACCTCGTTAGCCTGCTCATAAGCAGATCAGATCTGGTTTATAAATCTTTGAATTAAAAGGATCTCTGAAGCTGTGTGCTTATGGAATTGATTCTGTATTTTATTGTAAGTTGGAGCAAATCTGCACATTTGACTAATTTACCTTTTGAAAAAACACCTGCACCCCATCTGGTCAAAATATGCATCATCATTTTAATTGTCAAGGTCATAATTTTCCACGACAGCTAAACTGTAACTAGTCCAGTTTTATTACACATTTTGTATTGGTGCAGTCAGGTGACACCTTCTAAACAAGCATTTTCTTTGATTTATTGAGATTTGGAATAACAAAAAGAAAGCACATTTATTTCTTTTGTAAACTACTGTGAACTCCCTGAAATGGCTTAAAGAAATCCCACTGACACCAAGCAAACCCTGCAGCTGTCTGGGAGAACAGCAAATTTGATTTGGGAAAAAGACTGCGTGATCGACAGACAATGTGTGAAAGAGTGTGTGTTGGATGCAGAAGCACAGATTATCTTTAAACTTTCTTTACTTTTAATGAGGGCTTTGGTGTTCCTGCAACTGGCTGAACCCAGATGAAAATTCAAAGTGATGTAAAAAAAACAAAAAAACAACCTCTAACAGCTTTTAAAATCAGCATGTGACGACGAGCAGCATTCATAGTTTCCTCCTATTTATTTAAATACTTTTTTTTCTACGATCCATAGTAAATATTGATATTATTGATTGTGCTTGTCACTTAATATTTATCCAGTTTATTTATATAATGCAAAGTCTGAAAAACTCACAAAACTTAGGTTAACCCAAGTTCAGTCCAAATTAATTCAATTCAGTTCCATATATTTTGAGATACTAATCCAATTACAGAGTAATAATCTATCTAATTATTTTTTTTAAAAAAAAGTCAGAATCAATGTCAACAAGTAAGACATTTTTTGAAGAAAAACGGGGAGCTGAACTCTCCAGAGAGGAAAGACTATTAAGAGAAAATCATTCCTACTCTTCTAGGAAGCTAAAGTAAGCCTGCTTTCTGAGAGCAAAGTGCTTTTTTGAACATATGAATCTGGGGAATTCTTTCAGATAATGTGGGTTGGTTTTTCATCTAAGGTGAACTTTTAAAAATATCTGTTCTGCATTTAACATCTAGAAAATTGAAGAAACAGGATTTCCCTCTGATTTTCAAAACAACTCTCACTGCACAATTTTGGATCGCAATGGATTTTTATTCAATTTATTTTTTGGGATTTCTTGTAATAAACACCAGTCCAGCCTAAAAAACAGTCTGTGGAACAGTTTCTTCTGCTTCTTTAAGTCTTGGACGAGATGTTTGTAATTTCGGTTTAATCTTAACTAATTTTACAAACAAACAGCAACAGTTATGAAAGGGTAATTCTCAAATAATTTCAAGCATGAAGAAAAACATCGAGTTTTTCGATCATTAGATTTCCTAATGATCCCAACCGCCATTTTTTGTCGTTCTTCTTCTTATGTTTTATGGTGGTTGACCCAGTTATGAAGGTGCACTACCGCCACCTACTGAACTGGAGTGTGGACAGGAGACGAACTCAGGTGAAACCAACTTAATTTATTTAATTGACAATTCAACTAAATTATCTCTTAACAGCTATTGTTGGATCCAAACTGCAGTTGAAAACTAAAGAAAAAGATTTAAACCGCCAACAAACTAAAAAACGTTTCCATTTTTCCCGTCTTGCGCATGCGCAATACTCAAAAGAGTCACCAGAACACCTGTTAGCATATGGTTAGCATCGTGTCGTTGTTTTCGCCAGTAAAAGTGACGGTGAGTGTTTGTTTACGCAAGTTCTTACAGTAAAGTAGTTAATAGTGTTTTGGAGAGTTTCTTCGATAAGCTTTAGCCTCCATTTATCAGGAAAAAGATGGAAAAGAGGTTTCAAAAGCGGAGTTTTGGCTAAGCAAATTCCACAGCAACAGGTGAGTTAATTAACTCAACCGGTGTAGAACATTAATAATTGGATAACTTCAATAGACTACAAAAACGTGCAGCAATTCTTTTATTTTTAAAACTAAAATAATTTAAACCTACACAACAAGCTGCTGTCCCCTCAATGTTTAATTTTATGTGATTCTTCATTAATTTACCACCCGGACTCTCTGTAGCCACTTTTCATGTGCTGCATTTCATCAAACTTTACAGCTTTAATTAAACTGTCGAAACTTTTAGAGAACGTCCTAAAGGTATTAAGACATAATTTTATAACGCACTGTTTCATTTGGACTCCTCATTACGTTTTAATCGCCTAATTATGGATATATAGTAATCGCTCAGTAATTGAAGAAAATGAGTTAAAAGCATGCAGGGATTTGGCAAAAATTGTATTTAAATTCAGAACGCAGTTTAAAGGTAAAGCTCATTTCCCGACTTTGTGAAAGCTGCTGACTGCTTAATAAAGTGATTATGTGTATCTGGGATTTAGATGTAATAATCAGATGTTGTGTAGTTTATATTGACATGACTAACTTGATAAACATAAAGGAATAGTGAGGTTTAGTTAAGGTTATTGTAATGTGTGTTAAGGAGTTTAATTCCTCTATTTTGCATAGTTATGGTGTTGAACCAACCATCTACTGGCACATACAGTAGTGTATTTGTATTCTGACTGCTAACATAGCAATAACAATAAAACAAAAATGTGTTTAGTATAATTAGTTTTTTGTTGTAGGCATTCTGTCTGCCTTGTAATTTGTATTTCAGATTGTTTGTTTAATATCTCCTTTTATTTTGTCCAGTGTTGGTGACAAATTTACTTTCCTAAATATATAATGGCCTAATTTGGCAGCCACACAGATGCTGTGTTTTGCAAAGTTTGCAGCTTTTTCTCATTGTTACACTTTATTGCTGATGCATCAGTATGCATAATGTCAGATCCCTCATATTTTGATGCAAAGACAGAGGACGAGTGCTATACAGCATCTGTTTCTTGGACGAACATTGCAAGATGTATGTATATATATCAACCATTGCTTGTCATCCAGGGAAGTGGGCTTTCTTTCAACAAGAATAAAATCAAAAGTTTTAAAAAAAACATCTTTGTGGTGCTCTTACTAGATAAAGTTGCTACAAATTACTTAAAAACATTATTTTTTGGATATTTGGTCATGAGAATATCCCCATCCCAGTCCCATCACTTTTCAGAGAACCATATAGAGAAAAAGACGCCACCAATCTATGATAAACTCCAATTGCTAACAAGATAATAGGTCATTGTCAGTCAGAATTTAAGCATTTGCAACAATGGATTTGATGGAAAACTTGCTATTTTTTTGTATTTGAAACATATGCAATTTTTAATTGCTCTTGAATAAGCAGTTGTAAGCAATCGATGGATGGGATTGAAATCCAAAAGTGAAAATATAGTTATTTGGTTATTTATCTTTGAATCTAACATGAAATGAAAAAAAAAAGCATTGTTTTCCACTTTCTCAATTCTAGACAAAGATCAAAAATGCAAAGTGGAGAAAAGAAAGGCTGTGTGAGACTTAATTGAATTTTAATATTTGATAAATCGGGTTTGTGAAAGTGCAGATACTGGCAAGATGTCTGCCCTGGAACCACACACCAATTTGATTACAGACTTATTGAACACTGGAGTTGTGTTGTTCCACCACTCTGATGGATTTTCTCTTTTTCCTCTGTTCTGCTCGGTTGTTTTTCTGCCTCCATAATTACATCATGGTGCATCAAAATACATGTTATACTGTAGATTATTTCTGTTGGGATACCTTTAAAATGATTCTGTTGACTCTTATCAAATGTCACCAAGATATTCAACAGCTCACAAATGGCACCTAAATCTCAACAGTTGTTTTATATTAGTTTTATTACAAAAAAAAAAATCAAATGTAGAACAAACTTAGCATCTACTTAACAACCCAAAACAAGAACCAAACATGGAGAACCAACATTTAGCTTTGTATAAATGTAGAACTCAACCCAGAACAACTGGAACCAACATCTAGTTTTACCAGAACCAGAATCCAGAGAAACCCCTGCTAGTTTAAATTATGGATTTCCTATTCTTATTAAATATTGGGAACCAATATGTAGTTTAATACTTTTACCGTTTTGTTTTTCTTTTGGTTTTGTTGTTTTGTTTGTATTTCCTTCTAATTGCACTTTGAAGTGCCTTGTTGCTATATAAATAAAATTACCTTGCCTTCAAAAGTAAAATTGTCCCGCATAGTCTGAGATCCATCATCTTATCTATATTTTGTAGCATTTTGTCCTCAGTATCTTGATTTGACCAAAGGCTCCAGAGTGAAACCTTTTGGAAACTAATGCAAAGTAAAACCATTTCTTAAATTTTTGTTAACTGATGAAGATTGGAAAACATCTACCTTACTGAATGACATGTTCTCTTGTTTTTCCCCATTTTAAAAGTTGCTTTACCAACTTAAAAAGGAAAGTATTAACAGAGCGGCAAACTGTTTCTGTTTACTGCTCTGTAAAGCATGAAAACAAGCAGCAGCAAAGGAAACTGTGCGTCTATCAATGGGCTCCAGCCCTCAGGCGGTAATTGACTGTTTGGGATTTGCATACATATTCCTAAGTATTGTACTTTTTCTAATTACTATTGAGTCTATCAAATTGAGCTCATAATTAATGCAATGTTTTTTGTTTTTATTGCCTACATCTAGACGTTTCCCCCCTCCCCAACCATTACAACGTAACCATTTGTAATGGTTACGTTGTTTACCTTTAGTGTTGCGGCTTTGTTTCTTGTTTACCACCATTTAACACTCTCACGCTCTTCTGTTATTTCTTTCCACTTCCTCCTCAAGTCTCCTCGTATCACTTCACTTGGGTTGCTTTTCGTTTTCTTTCTTATAAATAGTCTAAGAAATATAAATTCAGTGTACAAATCTGGGCTCAAGTTGTGTGTTCCCATTATTGCGCTTACATCGGTGTCCCTCACCTCTGCTTGTGGGTCTGAATACCTTTGGGTGACATCCTTGTGACCACATTTCCCTGCTTGCCCTTTTTTTTTTTAGTTTCCTGTCTTATTTTTGTCCTCAACCTAGATCTCCCTGCCTTTACTCCTCCATCTCCACTTCTGCTTCACCACCCATGACACGCACCCCTCCCAACCTACCCCACTCCACCACTGTTCCCCTCTCCTGAATGTGTCTCTCCAGCTGATTGTCTCCCGTTTTCCACTCGTCCGTCACTCCGTTTTTATTTTCCTTTTTTGTGGCGGCTAGCAGCGGAAATATGAAAAAGATGGAGACAAATGCGAGCGGGGGAGGAGAAAAACATATTCAATAAGAGACTTTGCTTTGGGGAGATCAGGCGAGGAGAGTGTTGGCTTCCCTCCTGTCTCTCCCCTCTCCCCTCTCTCTCGCTGCTCTGGCTCAGTGTAAAGCATGTGTGTTGGTGTGTGCGTCTCTCCCGGCTCGGCTGTTGTTCGCCGCCGCCACAGATGAGCAGGGAAGAGGAGGTAAAGCGGATGTCTGTGGCCAGAGGAAAACAGGAGGAGTTTGGATCGACAAGCGAGACTAACCGGCGGCTCTGATCATCAACGGCTCTCCCTCTGTCTTCCCCACACACACACACGCACTCACGTGCGCTGTCAGGCTCACTCACACACACTCACGCCAGCTGGATGTCTCCTCGCTAGGCTGAACGAGAGAGAGGTGCTTTGGCTTGTCATTAGTTGAGGGCACGGGAGAACATGAGAAGCCTTGACGCGTGTTTGCATGCATAGTGTTTCTGAATGGAGATGAGCCGGTACTTTGTATACACAGGGGCTGCTTTTATTTGCTCGCGGCTGAAGTGACTCTCACCTCCTCCTCAGAGTGTCACACAGGACTTAACTCTGCTATTTTTGTCAATGAAATCGAGCAGCAGCGGGGGGCAATGGAGGATGAAAAAGGAGGAGAGGCATGTTGGGATTTGGGTGTGTGTATTGAGTGGATGTTTGGGGGTATAGTGGAAGCCACAGGCGGGCTGGCAGCCACAGTAACTCTCAGTTCAGGGGAGTGAATAAGAGTGGAAGTGGAGAGGAGAGGGATGTCCTGAGGGAGCATCTTTCTCCTCATTCGCTGATTCTCTGTGGTACTTCCTAAAGTCTCAGCTTTTCGCTTTATTCACCCCTTGTTTGTCATTTTGTTTTTAATTTTGCTGTTATGTCAGTTTTCTGTTTGCATTTGCCTTGAATCTCTACCTTTTACAGTATAGATACTAATGCTTCGTCTCTCGGTGCAGGTGTGATCCCACAGAGGCTCCCTGGCTGACCAGGAGGAGGGCTAAACATGGATCTAAAGGAGGGTTGTGGCAGTCAGGGGAGCCACGAGAGCTCCAGTTTGCGCCCCACCTCCTGGCAGGCCTTTGCTGGTAGCAGCACGCTACACGGCCTGCGCTTCATCTTCCCATATGGTCATACCGGCGTTCGCCGCTTGCTCTGGGCTGCAGCCTTGCTGGCCTGCCTGGGACTGTTCGCTCTGGAGAGCGCAGAGAGGCTCGCGTACTTCCTCTCCTACCCTCACCTGACCAGTTTGGACGCCGTGGTGTCGAGCAGTCTGGTTTTCCCCGCCGTCACCATTTGTAACCTCAACATCTACCGCTTCAGCCACCTGACCAGCAACGACCTGTACCATGCTGGAGAGCTGCTGGCGCTGCTGGACGTGGACCTGGCCATCCCGCAGCCACACCTGGCGGAGCCGGATGTGCTCGCTTTTCTGCAGGAAAGGACCAACTTCACAGCCTACAAGGCCAAGGCGTTCAACATGAAGGAGTTCATGGATCGGGTCGGCCATGACCTCGAGGAGATGATGCTCTACTGCAGATACCAAGGCCAGGACTGCAGCCATGGCGACTTCAAAACTGTGAGTGATGCCCATTTTCTTTTTCCTCTGCTGGACTTTGTCCAAAGTTTCCCTCCTCTGGAAGGTGCATGACCAGTTTTTAGTGCAAATAAAAAGTTTTGATGTATGCTGATAGCTGTGCTTTTCCTCCCACGGTGCACAGCTGGGAGTTTACTAACTGTTTTTCTCATGTTTTGCTTCACATGCTGCTTGCTAAGCTTTGTTCTGCTAACACACTCTGTGCTGCTGTCTTGTTGTCCTCACCCTAGAAATAATAGCGTTTTTTTGCTCTCTGGCAAATCTGAAGTAATTTAATCATTGGAGTAAAATTAGAGTTTTCTCCTGGACCATTTCTATTGTGAATTCCTTCAAAACATCACGACACTTACTTTCATTTCTGCAGTGAAGGATTTTATTTCAGTTTTTAAATTGAAGCAAACAAATGGTGTTTTTTTCAAAGCTTGATTGTTTGCAGGAGAAAACAAAGTATTTGCTGTGCACATTGTGATTTCTGCTCTCTCTGGTTTTTGTTGTGGGTAAAATTAAAGCCTTGTTTTATGCCAGAGCGAAGTGAGCAAGTTTCTGGCACCAGCTTGGTTTGGTGCTTCACATCCACTTGTTGCACACTTAAACTCCCTCAGACTGAGGGTTAATGGAGTCCAGCAGTGATTAGTCGAGCTGCTCATGGAATTGAAGATTAGTATGCTGCAGAGGAAAATATTAAAACTTTTGATGCCTCATTTGTTCCCATCAACTTAATAAAAATAACTTCTGGAATTTGTGCAGCGATAAAGACAAGCTTTGTGAAATATATGCATGTAATTACAGACATTCTCGCTTTTCTTTTTAAAAAAAAGCTGCACAGTTTTATACTGCTGGAATGCATTTATTCTGCTGCTAATACATCTTTGTGACTTGATGACTTGATAAATGTTTAATTTTATTATGTGATATAGAACTATATCTCTTCTTGCACACATCACACATAATGCACAACCCATGGTAAAAATGTACCGTATTAACCGTGGGATTTAAATTTATTTGCAATATTGTGAATATTCAAGCATGAAAATGTCAGTTTTTTCATTATTGGGCTGTTTCTGTTTTCACACTAAAGGCTATGAATTCTGTTTGATGTAGCAGCAGGGCAACATAGTTGGATTGTGCAAGGCTATTTTTAGAGGTCTGCTTCCAATGGTAGTATGAGTGTTATAGTATAATCCATAGTATTTTAATGTACCACTGGTTTGCAGGATGACCTTTCTTAAAAAGCATTTACATGCAGATTGAAATGGGAATATCTGTGGCAAGCCTGAATAATGTTAAATCTGGGAATGATTTGCTTCTGAAATATATATTCTAGTTCTTAGGGGCAGGTTTTGATGGCTATAGTTATTATTATTATCATTATTTCAAGTTAATATTGAAGTGAAGGCACAAAATCAAGTGATTGCATTAAGGACAGGATATAAAATAGATGCAATTTTTGTACTTAAAAATAGGGCAAAACAAAGTTCTTTATGTTAGTAATGCATCGTATATAGTCGCTAACATCGGTAGCGGCTAATATTAGTCATTTTTTAACATATCGGTTAAAAAATGACGGAAAAACATAAGGCAATGAAAAAGGTTTGATTGTTTTAAATATTTTTTTAAATCCTCCTTCCATTTTGCATAGTAAAAATGTAATAATGTTTGATAAATGCAGTAATTTTCACATTGATTAATAATAATTTGAAACCATTTAGCTTTATTTTGCTTCATCACATCTTACCTTTAATATTTTACCAATCAGTGTTTTGAATTTGGACTAACTTGTATATAAAATGGGCATTAATAAATCCAATGGGCCTTTCTGTTTACCACCCGTTTGGTTGAGCTGTGCTTTTAAAGTTAAAGTCAGAATTATTAGACCCCATGATAAAATCACACAAAATGTGGTGTTTGTGATGTTTCCAGGGAAATGACAAATAAAATAAAAAACTGTTCAAGTTGGAGTTTTATGTTTTATTGATGTAATGAATTGCAACAAGAAAACTAAAAAATAATTATTAATTCTGACCACAACTATGTAACGGGGTCGAAAATGCCCCCCAATTTTTTTGATCAAGATAAAGTTTCCAAAAGAAGTTGCAATTAGTTTACAGTACTCTATTCATTTTCAAAAAATTAATATCTTATTACTTTACAGTTTGAAACACTCATCATCCAAGTTGGTCCAGATTCTACAAAATTTGTGGAGCCTCTGAATAAGATGTTACTACAATTCAAGCAGGTTTAAGGTTAAATATTTTGTTTCGGATGCCTAGAATGCTTTAAAATGCAGAAAAAACTTTAGAGATGCAAGTCTGGATTTTTCAGATTAAAAATATGAACTAACTCTGCAAGCAGGAACACTGAGCTTTACAACATGCTTACATCCCCTAACAAGCTGCAGATTGAAGAATACCGATTTAACCTTTTCACAAAAGCTAATTATTTATTGGGTTGTGCTGTGGTGGCGCAGGGGTTAAGCACAACCCATGTATGGAGGTCTTAGTCTCCATACATGACGCGGCTGTCGCAGGTTCAATTCCCAGCCTGGTGACCTTTGCTGCATGTTCTCCCCTTCTCTCATTACCCACTTTCCTGTCAGTTAACTATCAAATAAAGGCCACTAAAGCCAATAAAAAAAAGCTAATTATTTTTGATAAATCTAAAGAAAGGTTGCAACTTTTTAGGTATCAAATCTGAATGCTTCCCTAAGTAAAGCAACCATATGGTATATATTTTAGGATTTTTCTCTTCTGCAGAAATATTTAGTTTTTAGACGAGCAGGCATTATTCTGAAAGCAGCAGCTCAACACGAAGTGAGTAAATGACTCAGTGCTGCTACCACAGCAGACATCAACAACGGAAACAACAGGGACTCTCTATCCTCCATACAGTAAGTCGCAGCTTCTGTGCGTGCATGCATCCATCCATCGATGATTTAGAGTCCGTGGGGGCGTAAGTGATACAGTCATATGGCCAAACCTCTGTCTCTATGCTCACATTCATTAACCTTTTTTAAGCTGCAAGCTTATGGCTGTAGACTCACATATAATCGAGTTGGCCAGACTTTATTGAGCCTTTATTGCTGGGTTGCAGATGACGTAGTACCGACGTCACGCAATGCAGATGGGTGTCAGGACGTAAATGCAGCCCGTTTACTTCTGTTGATCCAGCATCAAAATGCTTAAAGTCTGTGTCCTGTATGGTTGTTCCAACTGTTCTAATAGAGAGAAAGATTAACGTTATTTTTTGTGTTTCGAAGGTAGTTGGTCATAGCGGAGATGATTTAAAAAATATTACAGAAAAAAGACGCAAAAAGTGGATCAACAATCTAAAGCTAAAAACCAGAGTTGCAGAAACTAACAACGCCAGAGTTTGCAGCAACCACTTTCTAACAGTCGCATCGTTTAAATTATATTTTCACATATTTTATTGGACAGCTGCTTAGAAAGACTATCATTCATATGTAATGTAAGATATATTATTTTTGCACCCTAGCTTGGTCAAACCGTGTTTTAATGGGGTTTCTGTAGATCACTGTGGATGTTTGACCTACATTCTAGAAATGCAGAATGACTCAACATTAACATCCAACTCCAGCATGAATTTGGGTTTACAGAAGCTAAATTAATTATTTACAAGTAGATCCAAGCACATATAAATAACATGGGTTAGCTTGTTGTTAGCTATAGCGATAGCATTGTTATCGTAGACTAATTATAATTATTTAAAAAAGCACAACTCACTACTCACCTGGACAGAAACAAGTCGGCAGCCATTTAATGCTTCTTTTGACTCTAAATTTGACCCAACCTGAAAATGAACGCTTGTATGCTTGCAAATTTTTGAAAGTTTTCATCTGGCTCATCGTTTAGCAGCTAGTTATGTCGATCGCCTGGACGCCGGGTAAATCCTCAAGACTACATAGGTCTTATTTACCGAGACGATATGGGTCATATCCTAAATATACGCATATTATTTCGAGATGCCTCGTCTGTTCCGGCCCATTTAGGGCATTAGCGTACTTGCTGTGATCCATTTTGCTCTGTTTTGAACCGGAGAAATCCACTTCCTGACCCCCATCTGAATTTTGCGCGTCATCCGGGTCATGTGTCTGAAACCCAGCGATATGCAACAGAGAAACATGTAGCAGATGATCCACATGTAAGCAGCCTAATGAAGCTGTCCTCTGGTTTGCTCTTTGTTTTGTGGAGTGGACTCTTGTTGCCGTTGACGAAGTGGATCAGTGGCATTATTGTGCCTCAACTGTGTCAAATTCAAGTCATTAAAGCCTCTGGGTCTGAGTCAATTACTACTGGATTGATGACTTCATGTTTTAGCTTGAGATTTGTTCAATTCAGAGAAGCTAATTGGAAAAACAACAATTGTGAATCAGACGTTGGCTGTAGTGATGATCAGTTCACGCCTTCAGATGGATGCCTGCCCTGCGGCTGATCCTTACTGCAGTGAGCCGTAGCAACTCCACAAGGCTCCGTCTGTCAGGAGAGCATGGGATTTTCATGTAGACATTTCCAGAGTGTTAGTGCAAATCTATCTTTATTCTGTATTTGTCGTCCCATGTAGCCTATTGAGGCTCCATTTAACTCCCCCTTAGCAACAATCTTACATGTTGTGTGACACATCTTTCACCGCAAACCATGTTCAAATATAATCATGTTGACAGAGAGGCTACTAGAAGGGACTGTCATCCTCTTTGCCCTCTGCCTGTTGCTGCTGAGTTTCTCCACTCTTCCGTCTATTAACTTCTTCCGTCTTTACTCTCTTTGAATTCTACAGCATTTCTTCATATCTCCATATCTGTTTTGGAGGAAAGTAAAACAAAAAACAGGCATGCATGGCCACAGTTGAGCTTAAATTCAGGAAAAAAATGGTGTTGCTGAAGTACATGTGAACATGAATAAGGACACACACATGGAGAGAGCATATTAGCATGACACTCCAGGGACCCGAGTCAGCGTTTGAGTGGCACTGTGATGAATGACCGTGGGGAGGATTATGGGGACGCGGGAGTCTGTGTGATGTGACTGATGGAACTGGAGCATTGCACTGCACAAAAGGGGAAATGGAAGTACTGTGCACATTCCCACTGATATGTGCGGTGTGTCACCTTGGATAGTTTTAAGCATTTTTCAGATTTGCAGACCGCTCCTTTTTAATTTGCGTTCATACGTGAATGCCTCGCAGACCTACTTGACATGATTCTTCCTAAATGAGCGCTTTAGTACACTTGTTTTTGAAGGATGCTTAAGAAATGAGGGCACATCTCAAAGAATATCTGTCAAAAGCTTTTTCTCACCTTCAGTTCAACTTCTCTGAAACTGTCCTGAGTTGTTGCAGTGCAGCTTAGTAAAGAGTGAGTGTGCGTGAGTGAGAAAGTTGCTGGTGGATTAACAATGCAAAAAAGTAAAAAATAAATAGGATACTATTAAATGATTTTGTCACATTTAAAGAAAAGATTATTGCTAATATTCCATGGGTCAGTTCCTACCTTTTTAGAAATTATTGATTGTTTTCAGCTAAAGCTAACTATTACGTGCAAAAAATAATATCCTTTAAGTATAACTTGGTTCCTGGCATCATTTACTTGAAAATATCAGTTCTATTTCTCCAGAAATCATTGCCACTAACAATCTGCTGCTATGTCAACTAATACTAAAAATAAATCTTAAAGATGCTGAGTAAACATGCATGCAAAGTTAATTATTTTTGCATAAACATTGGTTCTAATACTAAGAAAGCAACTCTCATTTTTGCTTTTCTTGCCTCTACATTCTGCAGTATTAGAAAAAAGCTTCTTTAGACAATTACATAATTCAAAAATTAACATTTAACTAAGCACCTGTTCAGACAAACATTCAAATAAGAATAGCTTATTATTGCTGGGTTATTACACCCAAGCTCCTCAATATGTTGGGTTGTATTAGTAATTGTAATTGCAAAGAGCTTGGGTGATTACTTTTCAAGCTCTCTGCATATCAAGAATATATTTAGTCAGTTACATGGATGCTAACCGTTTATTATGCTCAAACCTGTTGAATATATTGATGCTAAACTCGGAGTCATAGTGATTTAAAAAAAATAAATGCCTGAAAGTGTGAGTTATTCATAATTAATGTCCAGATATCAATTTTCAGCAGAATATTGCAATTTCTTTTATAACATCCAACGCTATTATAAACCCTCCCTTTTTTTCTGTACATGTTTTTATAGGTTTTTAATTATGCAGTGAGAATCTTTGTTAAATTATGCACAGAATTTTAAGCCTTTTAAAAATATTATAATAGAAGACGGGCCAAAACCATATTTTATGGTTTTAAAAAGCAAACATTTTAAAATAATGTTTTAGCTACAGACTGAAATAGTATCAAAACTTGAAATGCACCAGAGGTCAGGCTCGTGCAAGGGGCGGCCTAAGGTCACGCAGGCTTCCTTCCCATTGAATGAGGTTACATATTTCAAAAGGAAAGATTCACAGGATCAGGCAGGAATCATGTGATGTTGAGGAAAACAGAAGTTTTGGCAAAACAGGCTCACAGGGATCAGGTGATCAATCTTTTTTCGTGCAGATGGGACAGTCAGCTTGATTAGGAGGTAAAGCTTCAATGGCCACGTCGGCTAAAAGCTCCCTGTAATTCATCCAAAGTGTCGAAATTAGCTCTCATTAATGCAGCCACATAATGAAAATTGGGTCATTTTGTTCTTCAGGACACCAGGCTGGGTTGAACTATTTCAACATAACTTTGTTTTATGCAGTAATGTGCCTGGACAGCAATGTTGGTATTTTGTTTCTGCTAGTTCGCTTCCATTTTCCGGTTTTTGTATCTGCAAGCGACACGAATATGTTTGAGAAACAGTTATTTGTACAATTCTCCACTGAAATAAACGACGGTAACACTTTATTTAAAGGCTGTGCATAAGACTGACATGACACAGTCATAAACATTACAAACTTTGCATTATTTGGTAAATAATGACTCTGTTACTGCAAAGTTGTACTAAAACTTGCTAAAAGTCCATTCAAATGGCCAACTGCGCATTATTTGGTAAACAATGACACTTTTAATGCAAAGTTGTATTATAACTTGCATTGTTAAAAAAGCACTTTAAACATGAGGAAATATTTTATATATATTCAACCAAATCTTGAATAATTCATGAATTGAAACATCATTCAGTAAAATATGTGAAAATGAGTCTTTTGTTATTAATGACAGGTATAAATAACCATGAACTGATGCGGACTCTGTTAGAAAAATAGGATTGCTGCAGTATTTTATTATGACCTTAGACTAACCCAAGGTCTCAGACTCTTTAAATATGTAAAGATGAGAATTATTCATTAAAATTACATTCTGTTTATGACCTGGAATATGAATAAAATAGGTCAAATATCACATCAGTCATGTCCATGAACAGAACGCTATAACCTGTTCTTCAAATGAAAGAACCTAATTTAGTCGGTTTTAATCGTGTTGCAAGTATGGAACATTTTAAATGTTTAATAATGAGCAGCAGTTCTAGCTGAGTAGCAGGTTCTGTTATTCTGTTCACTTGGTCTTAGTGCTCTCCTGAAATGAAAATGTGCATTTCATCTTGGGAAGTCATTCATAAGATTTTCTCATACTGACCAATCAAATTGAAGTTTACAAAGCAGGCATTGACTTCCAGTTGAATGAACTAATAGAAATAATGGCAGGCAGGAATTATCCAGGGATGTTTTTGACTGCATGAAATCCAGTCAACTCCATTCTTACGTGGCCCTTATACACCTTGAGTGATTTTTCTGATGGTTATTTTATTTTATTTTATTTTTTCAGGACAAAAGGGCAGAGTTTATAGTACAGTGCTTCAGGTCATGCACAAAAGAAATATGTTCTGTACAAAATGTAGCCACATCTCTCTGACTAGAGCTCTAAAACCAAAAACATGAGCATAATTTAATGTTTACAATTCAAACTGTAAGAAAATCCCTTTTATTATATGTCAAGTTTTGTCAAGTTTGCTTGACTGTGCGATTCCCCACTTGAAAGGGATAGTCTCTACGATGAAACGTTTAACTGGATTTCAATTTAGCTGATCCATCTTTATTTTTATATGATGGTTACCATAGTGATTTAACCTTTCAGCCACGTAGGTGAAAAACCTCAAAAGAAACAGAAACACATCTGTTACATTCTGAAATGAACAAGATAAATACATTGTGAAATAATCAAACAGATTTCCACCCCTTTAAACTAATTATTCCAAAAGTATAATAAATAGCAAATATTTTATAGTAAAATTCAACACCAATAAATACATTTGCATATTTATTTATATTTTTAATCAAAATTCTATTCTTTTTCACTTTCCACCACAAACAATAAACACCAAATGTATTTATTTATTTTTTTTAAGTTTCTCGCTTGATTTCAATAATATTAAAACTGTTCAGTACAACAATCAGAGTCCATGTGCTGCTCCAATGAGATTCAGGAAATGAGCAACAGCATTGTGAGGCTTACCGGCTGTCCTTCACAGTTTGTAGAAAACTTTTGCACAGTTCTGAATTTACATGTGCTACCAGCACTGCTCTCATGCTGTGGCACTTTTTCAAAACAGGAGTGACAGGCCAGTCACACCAAAAGTACCCGCACTCTCTGATTGCTAGGAGATTGAGTCCACTTGGTTCTCATCACTAACGAGCAGAGAAGCTGCAGAAAGGTGCAGCAGAGGGGCGTGGCTACCTGGCAGTTCACCAGAACATTAGAATAAAATTGTTCTAACCTTTTAAAATATGTATTTTATAAATCTTCAGTTCTTAAAGAGTCAGATTTGAATTTCAGAGCGTCTGATGCAAAGTCACATTTTTCTTTAATTGTTTTTGATATATACAGCACAATTGTGCTATAAAATGGCAATAAACAATATTTCCTTTTTAAGGATGTTTCTCCACCTGATAGTCAGTCTTAGCTGCAGTTGGCAAGGTTCAGAGCAATCAAAGTTTGAAGAATTGAAGAGAAACTTATCAATTAACAGTTGCTGCTAAGAGGGCACAAGATATTTTCTATGTCAAAATATGTATAAATATATATTTTTACTAGACTACCTACCCATGACCACCCACTGTGAATTAAAACTGATAATCCTGACTCCTGATGTGATTGCATCAGTGAAGGGAGATCGTGTACCAGTGGTGTGTTCCTTATTGAACTTCCATGGACCAAGTTTGTTTTTGCCAAGTGTGATTACCAGCTTGATTAAATGCTGATTGATTACACCAACAAGGCAAATCAGCATGTCTGCCACAGTGTATCAACTCGGATTGCCTCCCTGGCTCTCCTTGCAAGTTGTAGTGAGAGTAAAAATACCCTTTGAGATAAGCAGGCCAGGGAGGATGCTCCCACGCTCCCAGGCTTAATGTGTAACCTCATAGCAGCCAGATCTTGCATCAAACAGAAGCTAATTAGCTACTCATCCCCTGCTCTGACCTAAGCCTTGTTGGAGCAGCACCATCAGTATAATGGCTTTGGCTGGTTACAGCGTTGGTAATTAGCCGGTACATGCAACCTGTGGCCTTAGCACTTTAGTGAACGATTATTGGCTGGATTTGCTCTAGTTCAGCCAGTGGCAAGCAGCAGGATGTCAGGAACCCATTATGTAAGTATTCCACGGCCTTTTCCTCCCGTCTCCGTCTCACTAACTGCATTTTAGCACTTCCAAGGTTTTTTATTCTCAACGCTTAAAAGCCCAGTGCATCACATTAGATTTTTGTGGATGTACTGTATTAATCATCAAGACGATGTGGCATTATAGTGGCATTTTGGATTCCCAGCAGGCGTAATGACTCAGTATTTCAAAGGGCATGGAAAGCATCACCGCCACCACCACCCACAAGCGTTTCCCCACCTAAAACGCCCTGGATTGGCAGGAGGAACCTGTGCTTTTTTTACCAGCTAGTAAGAACTGGAGTGTTGGCACAGACGGCTCAATATGGATACGGCTTTCTGCAACTGTTTGCAAAGCCATTTATAGTGGCTTGATGATAAAATGTCTGGCGTGATGAGGCTTAAAGGAGCAGGATGTTTACCTGATTTTTGTTCTTTTTGGTTTGTGTAATAGATTAGTGCATGGGAAATTAAGGTGTTATTCTGCTGTGCCAAAATTGGTTATATTAACAGGAAACTATTTGCCGTTCAATGAAAAACAAACATTTTGTTTTTTGCATTAGGCTTGGTTAAAGGACCTCAGGCAAAAAGACACATTAAAACTAGATTTTCAGGTTGATCTACATTACTTCATCTAATACATAATTCATATTTTATACATCCTGTTTATCAATAATTTATCTCTAATGAATTACTGAGTCTTAAACCTAAGTAAATTTTTTATTAAATGCTTATTTCATCATTTAGACATAATTAGGGATGGGTGATTGGAAGAATTTATTGACCATAGAAGCTTGGCTGAGCCAATCAATGTTCAACTATTTTTTTTCTTCTGTTCATATTAAAATGCAGCTGATTAAAACCACAAAATATTGCAATAAACTCAATTTAATTGATTTCATTATACATTGAACTCACCTCAGTCATTTCCTACAGCAAGCAAAACTTCAGCGTTTTTCACAATGTGTCAAAATGCAGGTTAGCATATATTTTTTGTATGTTTTGGATTATCAAGACACAATATGAGACACTGTAAATATTGCGATTTGTCTGTTTTCTTCTATTATTTTTGACTCATATGTGCTTTGTACACACTGTGACATTTTAGCATTTTTAGACAATGTAATTTGTGTCTGGTGTGAGCATCTGCTGCTGGTAGACTGTTCAGCTGGCTAAATATTGCATTAGCATGTAAAATGCAAGTTCATAACACTTGGGATGCATTAGCCAACAGTTATTGCACTCGAAACAGCCCTTTGCTGTAAGAATATTGCACACAATGATTTTGCAGCCTTACACTGATTGTCTAGAACAAAAAGCTGTGTCCTACACACAGCGCCTACATGAATAGGTCACCAATCGCTGTCTGTTAGCCTGACAAAATGTCTGGAAATACACTCACCGGCCACTTGCTATCAAGGTACTGGAAACATTCCTCAGAGAGTCTGGTCCAGATTGACATGATGGCATCATGCAGTTGCTGCAGATTTCTCAGCTGCACATCCATGATGTGAATCTCTGGTTCCACCACATCCTAAAGGTTTTCTACTGGATTGAGATCTGGTGTCTGTGGAGGCCATTCGAGTTCAGTGAACTCATTGTTCAAAAAACCAGTCTGAGATGACTTACGCTTTATGACATGGCGCGTTATCCTGCTGGGAGTAGCCATGAGAAGATGGGTTCATTGTGATGATGAAGGGATGGACATGGTCAGCAACAATACTCAGGCTGCTAAGTTGGTACTAATGGGCCCAAAGTGTGCCAGGAAAATATCCCCCCCCAGCCTGAACCGTTGATACGAGGCAGGATGGATCCATGCTTTCATGTTGTTGACGCCAAATTCTGACCCGACCGTCCGAATGTCGCAGCACAAATCGAGACTCATCAGACCAGGCAACGTTTTTCTAATCTTCTATTGTCCAGTTTTGGTGAGTCTGTGCGAATTGTAGCCTCAGTTTCCTGATCTTAGCTGCCAGGACTGGCACCCGGTGTAGCCCATCCACCTTAAGGTCCAACGTGTTGTGTGTTCAGAGATGCTCTTCTGCAGACCTCGGTTGTAACGATTTCAGTTACTGTTGCCGTTCTATCAGCTCGAACCAGTCCGGCCATTCTCCTCTGACCTCTGGCATCAACAAGGCATTTGCCCCAAATAACTGCCGCTTACTGCATATTTTCTCTTCTTCGGACCATTCTCTGTAAACCCTGGAGATGGTTGTGCGTGAAAATCCCAGTAGATCAGCAGTTTCTGAAATACTCAGACCAGCACCAACAACCACGCCACGTTCAAAGTCACTTAAATCACGTTTCTTCCCCGTTCTGATGCTCAGTTTGAACTGCAGCAGGTCGTCTTGGCCATGTCTACATGCCAAAATGCATTGAGTTGCTGCCATCTGATTGACTGATTCAACATCGGAGGCAGTTGGACAGTTGTACCTAATAAAGTGGCCAGTGAGTGTAAATCACCTGTCACCCATCCATAAACATTAAGCCTCGCAAATGATCAAGTTTATGAGTAAAAAGACACTGATTGTCCTGTGAAAGTGTAACCGTATTTGATCATCACAGTCTGGTCCTCTCATTGCCATATGCCTCCAATTGCCACTCCTGTCCAGAAAAATTCCACTTTATTGACTTTAATCAGACTAAATGTTTGTTTGTTTTTAGGTCAATTAGGATTACAACTATTTCTGTTTGCAAAATGCCAGAATAACAAGAGGGAGTATTTTTTCCCCCTTTTAAATTCAGACGTTGACATAAACTAGGGCAGCGACGTCCGACTCCCTTCCAGAAGGGTTGATGTCCTCCTTCAACAGTTAATTCAGATGGCCTAGTTAGCTTGTTAGAATGTCATTAAACTCCACAGTAACCTGGTAATGACTCATTAATTTGATTTAGGTGTGTAAAACCAGGAAAAAATCTAAAATGTGAATTACACGGGCCCTAAAGGACCGACTTTAAACACTATTTCACCTACATTACTTTGCCTTTGAACAGGAAGCCCAGATGATGCTGACATGGTTTGTTAGTTTCTGAGAGATTAACAACTTCTCAGTTAAACTGGAAGAACATCTGTTAATGTATTTATAGATAGCATCTCAGCCAAAATATTAGGTATTAGTATACGGGAATTCTGTTCAAACAATTATACCAGAGCTAAATGTGTTTAAATGCGCTAAATGTACCTTTCAACCCCCAATTAAAAGATTTTGTGAAGATGCTGGCTGAAGCTTGCAAGATGTCAAGTTCTACTGTTTCAGGAAGAAGTAATTTCTCCGTAGCAACACAAAAAAAGTCAGATTACAGCTTGCTTGTTGCTGTAAACAGAGATTCCGGCATTTGGAGGAAAAATTAAGAAACTTGCACGCCTCGGATTTAAAGATGAGCATTTATTGTTTTATCATTTATCACAACAAACATCTTATAAGAATTTAGATTTATTGTTATGATAAATTCCAGTTAATGTTGTGTTAATGTTTAATAGCAATATTTGTGTTTGCCACACAGTCACATCTATAAAGTTACTTTAAAAAGTAGTAATTCATAGTTCTTATCACTTTTACCCTTAACAAAATAAACAACATTAGAACTTAACTGCACCAGTTCTGTCAGGAGAAATTGGCCAAATTTGTCCTCCCTCTTTGGTGAGGCTTCTTATCTAGCATTGTAGCGGCGCACAAATCAAATTTCTCTCCCATTTGAAGCGAAAACCAAATTGTGACTTTAAAACAGAAGCATGTACCAAACCATGGTTTTTGTGTACTTGTACACCTCTATTATGTACTTTTTAAATGTGTAAAGAAGCCTTCTATTTAACTTTTTAAAAAATGTTTGCCCTTGTACCATCCACTGTAGAAATACAAAATCCTACCAAGCATTTTTGATCTAGTTTCTAGTTCAAATATCTTAGCAAACTTGAAATGAGACAAAACAGACTTGCATGTGACTTTTAGCAAGATATAGAGGCTTATTTTAAGTAAAAAATGTCTTAATATTGATGAAAAAGTATTAGTTTCATTGGCAGATTATTTAACTTATAACAAGACATTATTCCCATGCTATTAGTAAATTTTTCTGCCAATAGAACTAGAACTTTTTAAAAATCAATATTAAGGAGTTATTTACCTAAAACAAGCCTCTATATCTTGCTAAAAAGTTACTTTTAAGTTAGTCGTTCTAACTTGTAGTGTGGTAAGATATTTGCACTAGAAACTAGACCAAAAATACTTGGTAAGATTTTGTGTTTTTGCAGTTGTGACCCAAAACCACAGTTATAGTTTTTTTTTTTTTTTTAGTAAATTTTACCAGTTTAAATTTTAGGACGTTTGGTTAAGGGTCAAAAACGTCCAGTGGAAGTTGGACACCACCTGAATACCCAGTGTTTAAAGTAGATCCACTGCCTTGTTTTTTTTTTTGCTTGCAGTGTGTTTGCCCAGCATGTCAGAAGAAATAGGACTTTGACTTTTTCTTTTTACATTGAGTTAACTTGCTGAGTGAGCACGTAATATCTAATGTAATGTTTCATTTTTGTGTTCAAAGTGTGTCCCGATTGTTCCACACAGACCAGCTGAAAACACAGCATTCATTCAAAATAATAAGAATTTAGGTTGTGCATTATTATTTAATGCAAACGATCTCAGATTTGATCATAAACAGCAGGGGGGAAATGGGGCACACGTCCAAGTCCTTTTGGTGAAACTTGTTGTTGAATATTCTCTCGCTGTCTTCCAAAGCGGTCTCAAAATGTGACTAATTGGTCGTAGTCTGAAGCCCCAGGTTGGGGATGTTGGCTGGCATCCACAGCAGTGAAAAGAAGGAGCTGAAGGAGTCGAGAGGAGAAGAGTGCACAGCCCATTACCTCAGCAGGCTGTCTGGGTACCCACTTCATCGTGGCCCCAGGAGGAGGAGGAGATGAAGCATGCCTGAGTGTGTGTTTGTTTCCCTGTGTGTGTGTGGGATTTTACGAGCTGCTGTGTGTTTATATTTTTGTGTGTCGCTTTGCTCCATAATGTGCTGTCACATGCAGTCAGGGTCGAATTGTTTTGCATGTCTGAGATTCAAGCTGCTTGATGCATTTGCTTTGAGTTGCTTTTAGCACATATTGACTTATGCTTATGAAATCAAAGGTCAAGTGGCTAGTTAACTCAAATTTCCATGGCTTGTTTGGGGGCTGCTCATTGAAAATTAGATGCTGTCTGAGACATTATTTAATCTCCATGAAATGCTGTCTTGTGTAGTTTTATTGATTGTTTTAAAGAATGTAATTTGTTTACCTGTGCGCAGACTGTAAAATGTTTCCTGAAGCATACAGCAGGTATGATTCAATTCAGTGCATCTCAAAGTGTAGCATCCTCTAATGAAATCTTTTTGAGTCGGTATGAAATATTAATGTCTAAATCTACTATGGATCTCATTGGACTGACTCGTTCTCTTCAAAACATTAGTTTGGTTTTGACAGTAATTTATGTGGATTCTTACTGCTGACTGTCAAAAGGCAGGATAAATGTTGCACTGTATATTGGACTGAGTCAACTATTATTTCCACAGGAGTCTTTATCATTTGGAGAACAGGCTATGTGACCATAATACTTACAATTCACTGCTAAACTGCAGTTGAGGCATTCATAGACTTATTGGATGCATAGTGTCCGCAAGGTCATGCTGCTTTACAAAATGTAATGATTTTTATATCTACTGGTTCACTACTAAACAGGGCAGGTGAAGTGTCTTGCTCAAGGACACAACAAGAGACGTTTCCTGCATTTCTTCCCACCCGTTTCCAGTCTAATCTACTGCAAATGAAGGCAACTAGTGTCATTGAAACCTTTAAAAAATGAGGAAATGCTATATAAATTTGCACTACTAATCCTGAAGGACTACACTGCAAAGACACAAATCTTACCAAGTATTTGTTGTCTAGTTTCTAGTGTAAATATCTTAGTACATTTGAAATAAGACAAACTAACTAAAAGTAACTTTTCAGCAAGACATAGAGGCTTGTTTTAAGTAAATAATTCCTTAATATGGATGAAAAATACTTGTTTTATTGGCAGACAAATTAACTTATAAGTTAAAAGAACTAGCACTTTTTCATCAATATTAAGGAATTATTTAAACACGCTCCTATATCTTGCTAAAAAGTTACTTGTTAGTTTTGTCTTATTTCAACTTTGCTATGATATTTACACTAGAAACTAGACAACAAATATTTGGTAAGATTTTGTGTTTTTGCAGTGAACTGCACACCCAAGTTACAGCATGTCTAGTTTCTTAAAATCTGCTCCAGTTTTTAGGATAATTTTGTTGAATGTGATCATTTTTATTCAACAAAAGTGGGATGAAACATGCCAATATTACCTGTTTAATCCCTGTAAAAAATATTCTGCATGTGACTTTACATCTCAAATAGTAAGGGTAGGGTGTCCAGAGGGGGAAGTATACAGCTCACTGAGCCCTAGATGCTCTAACTAGACGTGTTTTTGGTCGAGGGAGAAAAAAACCTGCTCTATACAGGCTGACAGACTCTTTCAGACTCCCTTTGTCCAGCTGTCTTTTTCTCTTTAATCTCTGTAAGCTGTCCAGGATTTCTTTTGATCCTAGCATCCATATTCACCTGAGAGCTGTGTGCTCTGGGCATTAGAGATTTCAGACTGCTATAATGGAAAGTGAGACATATGTTTGTCATTTAGGTTTGTCACTTTTACTTCTCTTGGTTCTTGGCTCACTTTGGGAGTGGATTGGCTTGAGTTTTGTAAATAAACATGAAATGAATCGTGTAATTAATTGGAAGTTACTTTATTGTTGGAATTCTTGAACAAACAACACAAATCCTTTAGATCTGTATGCTGCAGGTTACGGAGTTTTTTTTTTTTTTTGCTTTATGAACTGCTGCTGCATTTTCCCACCACACACCGAGGCTTTTCTGTTGCTGAAATAAACACCAGGCTAAAACTTGTCAAGATATCCCTTTGACAGCTCTACCTCCAGCGCCTCCCCTCCCTGTCTGCAGGTAGGACTGCTGTGCTGATGGAAAGGATCTCAGATTGGTGTCAGGACAATGTTCGGCCTTTTTGTCAAAATGATTCTTGTGTGCAGGACAGCATGACTGGAAATCATTTTCATTGGCCCCACAGGGCCAATGTTGGATTGATTCTCTTCTCAATCTGTCTCTCAAATAAATATAGATCTATGTTTTTTAAAAGACTACCGTCTGAATACAATTGAGCTGAGTTATGGTAAAACAAAAAGTATGCTGATAAAAGATGGAAAGCTGTAAAAATGGAAATTTAGCTTAAAAAACCCTTAAACACTGTGGAAAGAGTGGTGCCTCTACGGTTGGATGCATGTTGGCGTAGTGGGTATTTTGAGTGATGGCAGGAGGAGAAAAAGTCCTCATGAGTGTGTGTCTTCACTGATTTAGATAAGCTGAGACTCCAACACAGGTTAATCAGTGTCTGAATCACCTGCTCAGTATTTCATCAAGCTCTGCAGATGCTTGATACTGAATCATTCATTTAGTTTCTCAGCCTGCATCTTAAACCCAGCAATTATGTGTTTGCTCCTTATTTAAAGGAGCATCTTTAAATAAGTTGACATAATTAATACCTCTGTGCTGACCTTTAGCCTGGCCAAATATGGAGAAGCAGCATTCAGCTTCTATGCACCACAAATCTGGAACAAACTTTCAGAAAACAGCTGAAAAATTTACTTCCTTTAAATAACGGCTAAAAAGCCACCTGTGATTAGGCAGGGTTTCCCCCAGGAAACTTGCTAAGCCCAGTGATCAGGGCGCTAAGCCAGTAATTCATCTGTATCTTTGAGTTGAAAGTATTTTAAACTTGGCAGTAAATTTGAAAATATCACTTGATAATTATGTTATTGGAAGATTGGAAGACTAATAACTGAGCACAAACTATAGAGCCCCTTAAAAAAGCAAACATAAAAAAATTAAATAAACAATGCTCAGCCTGGTGGAGGCACAACTAAAGCCTGGTGGCCCGCCAGGCTTATAATACAGTAGTGGAAACCCTGATTAGAAGTGGAAGAATTTGATCTGGATTTGCTTGATGATTTTGATGATGGCATTTGACAAAATGTAATATTTATTGCATGTTTCGTAATTGGTGACTGTATAGTAATTTTATGGTGTAAAGTTCTTTGAACTGCCCTGTTGCTGAAAATTAAGCATCTTGACATAACTTGGTCTTTTCTAGCCACTTGTAGAACTTTTTTGTATTAGTCACTTCCTTGATCTGTCAGTGGTCAACATTATGTAGTGGCTCGTTTGTCCCTAATCCTGTTTTTGCATACTGGTTTTCTGCTGCAATTCATTTAGTAGTTCATTATTGGGGGGCATCTTTTTCATGTTCTCCAGGATCTTTGCTGTTCTTCTTCTTCCTCCTTCTACTTGGCATAGAGCCTGAAGAGTGCTGCACTTTTGGTGGAAATCTCAGAGTATTGTGAGGGGTTTGCTTCTGTTAATACAGACAGGTTTTGGCAATAGTTAATGTTTTTTGGTATCTGGAAAATTACCTGTATCAAAAACCTTCGGAATGTAACGTCACAAATCAGCAGACACTGCCCTCACCTACCAGTCTGTTTCCTAGCAACCCAAGCGGAGCTCCAGCACATATGATTGGCTGGTTGTACCGCTGAATGCTGTGTACAATGGCTGCTGGAAAAGGAGTGTTTTTCTGTTGACTTTCCATCCAGAAAAAAATTGCTGCATTCTTGGTTGTGCAGGAGGCTCTACTTCTGCTTTTCAAAGACGTACAGTTGTGTAATTGTGCATCTGTTTGTAGCCACTTTTACATGTGAGTGTAAATGTTGATTGGAGGGTGTGGCCAGCTACAGCTTATTTGGATTTAAAGTGACAAGATGCTCATTCTGAAAAGAGCTCCAAGTAGGCAGAACTGAGCAGACTAAAATCTTATTATCTAAGAACCATTTTGTGCAGAAAATATAATGCACATCCTTTCATAACCTGTTTAAGGAAGCATAAGGGTGACACAAGGGCCTACTAAATCTGTACTATTTTACTGCAGTGTAGCTCATATCCATTTCCAGAAGGCCGCACTGACCTCGTTTTGTCTCTTCAGTGACTTGAACAGAGATACCTGTATCACTGTCCTTCAGCTTTCAATCACAGTCTTCTTTGTCTTGTTTGTTTTGATGTGAAGAGAGTGTGGTTGTCCACACCAGCTGACAAAGTTGGTCATGACCTCTTTGTATTCACCGTCGTCAACCTGTGACTCACGCCCAGCAGCGGCAGTGAACTTTTGAACTCTTTTAGGTAACAGCAAGCTGACGTGTGAAGTGAGAAGGAAGGGGAATCTCCTTACTCCTCTGTGGCAGACCACCACCTCAGGCTTTGTGCTGAGATCTGCTCACATGGCAGTGTGCGCTCTATATAACAAAGCGAGATGCTTCTCCTTCATAGTAAAGTATTTTTAGTAAAAGTGGATGAATTATGCATTTCTACCTTCTTAAAAATATGGATTTTTTTCTTTTGGTCTATGGTCCATATAGGACTGCTTTTTGCTGGAGTTAATTTACAAGTTAATGAGTCATGATCCAAAGCTAATTCTGTTTCTAGCAAATTAGCCTTAACTGAAGTTACTAATAACAATTCCAGATAAAGGAGTTTTAAGCTTGTTGTTTTTGTGGACTTATAACATGCCCTGATGCTGTTTACTATTCTGCTGTATCATAAATACCAGAGATTATTCTTTCAGAAATTTATGTCTTTTGAAAAATGCACCATCCTTCTTCTGTTTTCCTTGCATGCCCTGAAAAGTTGTTTACTTCTGTTTGTGAAAAATTAAGGTTTTGTTCTGCTGAGACCTGATAATGTCTCAATTGAGCTGCCTTCACAGCTTCACTGCTTCTTCAGTCAGCAGTGGAGAAAATGAAGCAGAGCCTGCACGAACAGTGTGTGTCCTCACCCATTCTTATTGTTGTTGTTATTATTATTATTATTATAATAGTGAATCCTTGCTTGTGTGATTAGAAACCGTTCAAGGAATTTCTGTTCTCTTTCCGGAAAATGAACTGCTTAAAAAAGGGGCGTCAAACTCCTTTTCACTTCAATATCAAATCAAGATCCTGAATGCTCTTAAAGGGCCAGTTGTGCCAGTATGTATTAATAAAACCTGCTAAACTGTTAAAATATCAATAAATTCTCAAAAATATATATTATTGAACATCTTTTCAGTCCCTCCAGGAGTTTGTGATACTTTTTGTGATCTATTTGCAATAAAATGTTCTTCCAAACGTTATTTCCAAAACGCAAATAAAAAAGTTTTAATGGTACTAATTTGGAAATATTTGCACTTATTTATGACTGTAAGTGTGACTTTTTACTACTCACTGTATAGATCATGGACTATAATCTGACATCAGTTAAGGCTGAGGCAGCAGCTCAGTTTTTGACAATTTTTGAGAAAAATCTTTAATAAACTATAAATAATAAATTACGTATTAGTACATAAAAGGGCAACGATTTGTTAATTTTGCATGAATTTCCACAATAATTCTCAAGAAACTGGAAGGACTGATTGATATAATTTGGCAGTAAACAGATAAAAAACTGCATTGATTTGATAACATAATACTTAAGCACACTTAGTGTTGAGTTTGGGGTCTAGAGGGCCACATAAAAAGATACGGTGGGCTGGATTTGTCCCACATGCCTTGAGTTTGACACATGTGACTTAAAGCTCCTGAATTGAGATAAACACAATGGTAAGAAAACACGACCTGCTTGCACAGGCAACATGCCCCCTTTTGCACAAAGAAAAACAAATAGTTTAAAACTTTGCTGGCTAAATTTCAAGAATCTTCATGATTAAAGTCTCATCAAGTCTTTGACAGGCAGAGAAATCGTAACCTCCTAACTTTTGACATCTTGCATAATTTGCTTAGGGAGTGAACAGAGCTTGTGCTTCTTCTGAATTTCCAATTTCTAAGAATAATTTCAAACTTCTAATTGTTTCTTTTAGGTCTGAAGCTTCCCTATGAGATATCCTTCATCATTTATTCTAAAAGCATCCAGAGCATCGGATATCCAGTATGTTTTTCTCACCTTCTGTCCTGGAAATAAAAAAGAGAACAACAGGACTTTGAGCTATTCTAGGTCTAATATCATCCTGCTAAGTTTGTGTCAGCAATGCTTGCTCTGTCTCCACTCAGTTCTGCTTTGGCAGCTGCTGTCTTACTTTCTCTCCACATTCATTATTCAAAGAATAGTTGCTTGGATGTCCATGGATCTGGATGCAAACTCAACTACATGTCGCTCTAAAGAGCTACCATCACCGTTACTAACCGTCTATCATGTAGTGAAACAACAACAACCCATCCCACGCTGCTCGCTGTGATACTGGCTGGTGTTTTCTGAGGAGATGTGCGTTTCCCTGTAAAATGAATATGCTGGTTGGTTGTCACCATCAGCTGTGATGGGGGAAGGTTTGCTGTTTTAAACATGTACTGACAGCAGAAGACGTGCTGAAGGAGTATTTGATCTGAGATCTTACTTGCGCAATTACTCAGCATGAGTACTTGTGGCAGACAGACAGACAGGTGGGAATGGAGGAATATTTATGGGTGAGCAGTGTGAAAAAGATCTGATGCCAGAAGTGGTGTTCTTAAAAGATGAGCTAGTACTTCACAGTTTCTACCAAAATCACTTTTTTCTCATTAATTTGTATTGATATCACAATATTTTCTAGTTATTCATTATTCAATGGGGAGAAAAATTATTTTATTGTGCACCGATGGTTCCTCTGCCTAGGAAGTGAAAGGAGCCATCACAAGGGCCTGAACAACCAATCAAAATGAGACTTGAAGAAACGTTTGACCATAGGCAGTTTTAAGCATGGACTTGCTCTACTGAATAAAACAGATTTAGATTAGAGTTTAACACATTTATTATTATTCAGTATTATATTCAAAAGATGCCAATTTATGTAACACTCTCACATAAAGTGTTCACCTTCATGTTGTTTAGAATACAAAATGTGTTAAGACTACAGAGGGATCATTGATTCAACTTTGAGGGTTTGTTTCTGAAGGTTTGTGTGCTCTACTATTGTACTATACTATTTATTTTTTCTTTACCACACAAACAATCTAGGTTGTATTTATTTTGTGTCACAACAATCAGCTTTGTGCTAGCTGGGATTTTTATTTATTTATTTATTTATTTTAAACCCTATTGTTAACAGCAGCAACATGTAATGGTGGTAAACAGAAAACTTTTCTCAACAACTGGTGCAGGAGAAATATGGACCTGAGTTTTTGTTGCAGTGCTTTTTTTCCCCCTGATACATGTTTCTTATGCTTTTTCAAATAAATAATAGGCTTACCAGAAAATATTTTTACACAACAAAACATGTATTTAATGAGCACAATTTCCAAATTCATCATATCATCGACCAAAACTAAAATATTTTCATTATGAAAACCTTTTTCTCCACAAAACACCCTTTATCACTAAAAACATCTTTTGTATCAGAAACAGACTTGGAGGTTACAATTAATTGAGAAAGACTTTCTGTTTCTTGCATTGATATAAAAATGCAATTGGTTGTATAAATATGTATTTATTAAGAATTAGAGCAGACTATTGTGTGGATGCTTCTATTTTTCTGTCAACCTGTGTTTATTTCTCTTGTTACTGACCTCTGTAGCCATTCCTTAACTGTCATCTTTTTCATTTAGCAGATTTGCTGCAGATGGTGTTGAAATTTTTCTTGTTGTTACTAAATATATCGTCTTTATTCACAATGTGCCTTTTCGTGGAAGCACCAACTACTGTGACAAATGTGTGAATGAGAAACTAGCTGTTAATAAAACGTAAGAGCAGATTTTTTTATGAATAGGGCATCTCAATAAAAACTCGTCTTAGGTGTAATTGGTTCTTTCATCAACTAGAAAAGAAAAATCCTATTTGTTTTGTTGTGCTCATGTCAGTTGTTGGTGAAGCTTTGTCTGTGCATATTCTCTGGTTTTGTGTTTGATAGTAATACACTGAGCACTGAAAGAGTTGAATTTCATCATTTGCTTGTTTTTCATGCTGCCTCAGTGCAAAGGCTTGCCATTGCTGAATAATAACCCAACGCTTTCGGGTGTGTAATTTTTCTTCTCTGCTCATGCAAGTTTACCCACATGACACCTGAAACTACCGAGCCGACTGTCTAAACAACAAGTCCCCGTTTTTACTCCACTGTTGTGTTTACAGTGATATATTAGAAAAGGACTTTCCAGACCTCTGCCTCTCCTTGTAATTTCCCCACAGACTCCAAGTCACTTATCAATGTCATTGTGTATTAATAGTTATTTACAAATGATTATCAGCTGTGAGACACAGAAAAATAACTCTTTCTGTATTGATCCGTTTCTTGCAGGTTGTTTGGGTTATTCTGTTTTCTGATTATGTCCCTGTTGCTGTTTTGTTGTGGTGGAAATGTTAATATGCTGTAAACTTCAGACTTTAAAGCTGGGCCAATGCTACTTTTTTTTTTATCACTTCTGCTCATTTGTTGTATTTCTGTTAGCTCTAATATGCTTTTCTGCACAGGTAGAAGCTGCACACATTATAGTTTCACTAAGTGCCAGTTGGTTTTATCCAGTGATGTTTGCTATAATATTCCTTTAACAAGATTACATTACATACTTAAAAAGGCTGCGAGACACTATCGTTTTCCAAAAATATGTGCAATATTTGTTCAGCCTCTATAACTTTTGCTGAGGTAAATACAAATGTTAAATACTGCATCTAATTAAGTACCAGACCTCAGTCGTCCTCATTTGCTGCAGTAATACGCTCAGTAAAGCCTCACTTTAGCTCATCAGATTTAATGAGAAAATAACTCACGTCAGTTCTCTGGCAAAACATCTGAAAATCTTTGAAAGCAAATCCAAGTGTGTGGCGACTAAGCTCATATTTATACAAATGGCTGCTTTTTATTTTCAGGCTTTCAGGGTGTTTGCACATGAATTGGTTTGGCAGCCCCTAATTTTCAATGTCTGCTAATATTTTTCATCTTCAAGTCAATTCCTGTGGAGTTTTTATTTTTTCACATGATGTCATGTGAGATTTTCATACATGAAGAAAAACTTTTATCTGAGCAGGCGATAATTGTAGCCAGTCAGAAATAAGCTGAAGTACTGCAATGCTTTTTATTTTCTTTCTTTATTAAGCAAAACCCAATTTACTTTATAACCCAAAATACTGTTATCAGTGAAGCTGCTTCTCTAAAATACAACCTGATATCAAAGATCTTTCAGTACACCAGATAAAAACAACTGCACACTGTTTTTGTAGATAGATGAATGGATTTATCCAGTAAAATCCATACCTTCCTTCCTTTTTGAATTGTTGAGTTCAGCTCTGTCTGATTTGGAAATAAATCACTTCATCCCTCTCTGCGTGATTTGTCCAGTCAGACAGCCATGGAGAGGAAGAGTAAATGAACCCTGAGTCTGAATCAGCTTTTCAGGTGCTTCTACTGTGATGTGTCTCTCTCACTTACTGTGAATTGCATAAAATACAGTGTAAATTTGCATAGTCTTGCGCGATTAAAGGGATCCCTGATTAGTTGTAACAATAAACTTTATTTTGGAAATATTTATTTTAGATGTAAAAACAATACAATAATAATAATGTAGGCTGTTTAGTTTTTTATAAATTTTAATAAAGTATTGTCACATGAATGTCGCTGCAAGGCATTCTGGGTAAATGACGTCTAAATGTCCAACTGCGCTTGCTCCATCCAGCCAAAACAGTGATGAGTAATGCCTTTAAACCTTTTCAAATTAAACTGGAGCGTTGAAATTGACAGGAATGTAGAAATCTCAAGAGGTAATGAAGATGTGGAGGACCAAGCAGAGGAAGAGGACAGAGTTAGACATAGGAGCTGGTGTTTTGCTGTTGCTGCCTTCAGCTTCATGAATGAAACAATGAATGACACTTACCGATAAGTGTGATTCGATAAGTACTTCTACAGCTCTGAAGAAGAAGAAGAATTACTTTATTCATCCCAGCAGGGAAATTATTTCGCAGTTACAGCAAGAATTTTTTATACACAGATTAACAGCCAGCTGAGCCGGCGCCATTTTTGAAGGAGGACATGCGGCAAAGGTCGTCGGGACCGGGAGTCGAACCCGCGATGTCCGCGGGTCTAAGGCCTCCAAATGTGGGGCGTGCTAACCCCCTGCGCCACCACAGCAGGGGGTTGTGGGGTTGTGTGTCTGATCCGCTAACATCTGTTCAGAGTAAGGTCGGATCGGTGGTCTTATGTTCACTACCAGCAGCAGTATAGCTCCATTAGCGTTACTTGTCTTTGATGTTTCTCTCAGTGTCTGTAGCTCTGTGTCCGGTCCGGTAGCAGCTGTTTAGGGTCCGGTGTCTGTGGTAACAACGGTTTAGAATCCGGTCGGACCAGTGGTTTCAATACTGGAGGCAGTATAGCTCCATTAGCTTTTCAAAGAGCTTCCAGCCCTGCCTGACTCAGCACGGTAACACTGCATTTATGTTTTAGCTCGTTAAGGTAATGATCATTTGTTAGAGCCTTTCAGTTTTTCTCATATAAATGACTCAAAGTCTTCTGGAGAGAAATGTTGAGAGCACAAATGTAGGTCCTTTGGAAGCCGAGTTGGGCTCCGATACTCTCCCACTGTGCTCTTCTTTTTTCGATGTGGGAAATGATCCAGACTCACCTCACTGTTTTTATTTTATTAAATTTTTTTTTAATTACAGCCAGCAGTGACACCGTGTGGCATTATCTAAACTTACACCAGTCAAATGCAACATGATAAGAAACTACTCAGGTAAAGTTATTTTTCCTGTGTTTACTCTGTAGATTCCTGTACAGAATGGGGTGGAAAAATATAACAAAAGATGTAAATTTTTAAAGTAATTATGAGTTTTGCCGTAACACAAACAGCAATTTTTTACTTAATAGGAAAATTATAACATAAATAGGCCAACATGTTCAACTAATCCTGGATCTCTTTAAGGTAGGGGCTTGACCTTTATTTAGAGCTGCTTCGTAATGTGAACACAAAAGTCAGATCAAGTTTTTGTTTAGCATATTCAACAACAAGTGCTTTACATGATCAAAATATAACAACTCATTTGTAGAAAAAGCATTTCCGTATAGGTTGTGAACAAAACTTTAGTGTAAATTCTAAATAGATTTATTAAATCAACTTCTAAACAAGGCATAATATGTTGCATTAAATTGATATAAGTGCATAAAAGTTGTGGATATATGTATTGTAAAGGAGTAAATGTGTCATTCTGTTGGATTTGTTTATTTGTACAAACATTTCTTTCCCATATTTGCAGGATTTTACTGTATTTGTAGATTTGACTACCTTAAAGTCTTAATGGGAGTCCATGTTAAGTCCTAATAGATATTTTGTCTTGCATAGATATATCAAGATAGTTGGGTATTCAGGTTGAATTATAGTTGACACAGTGGCATTATACAAGATGCACATAATCGTGTTGACCTTCTAATATTCATTGGTCGGTCCACTTATCTCTATGAAGATCTGCTTAATTTCACATGATGAATGCGTTTGCTAAGCTGTTTTCTCGGCTCACTTGTGGCTGGAAGTCATTAACCTGTATGAGTAACTATAAGAGGGCTTATCTTAAATCCAAAATGAGAGTAAATGATAATTAAGGCAGCACAATGAATTTACAGATAATACACTGTTATTTAGGGACTTCTGAATGAGTAGAAACAATCATGGTGTTACAGTGAAGGACAGTATGAGAATGAAGTAATTAAAGGTCTAGTTGATAAGACAGATATAGGAAAGTAAAAGATAAATTACTTTCAGTGATTACAGAGAGACTGTTCAATTTTATTAGAAGTAGTAAAATGATAGACGGAAAACGAGGCCTCTTTGGTAGGGGGTTCTCTGCAGCAAGGTAGGATTAGTTTAACCTTAAAATTAAATAATAAAACAATACAACATAAATTACGGAAGATAGAAGAAATTGTACACACCGTCTTTGGGGCTTCATCTCGAGTAGATAATTGTGATTCAGCTCCAAGCTGCTCTTTCTTTCCTTCTGCAATTATTCAAACACTTGTTTTCAAATTACAGTGCGGCTTATTTTCCCCTCGTACTCGCTCTTAACCACATTAGGTTTCAATCGCAGTTACGTGGTTATTTTTGTCTTTGCAAAAATAGGAAACACGAAAAGTGCACACATTAATCAAAAATATCAATTGTTTGTGGAGGATAATGAATGATTGCAACTTCATTATACTATATTCAGCTTGGCATTATGCTTCAGAAGTAAATTCTGAACAATATGAAAATGTGTAAGCACATGTTCTGTTGAGTAGAAGCTCTTTGTTTGTACATTTTGAATTTTTCTTTTTCCTGTCCTCTTTTATAGTTTATATCAAGACAAAACTGAAAGAACTGAAAGATTTAGTTGCTTCCCTGACCTGTGTTTCCCTATTTAGGCCATAATATTAATTCATATGTCAAGATTTATTCCACCTTAGAAACAAAAATGGCACAATTCCCAATGTGAATATATAAATATGTCCATTGTAATTGTTATCCACCTGCATCTGATTTTCTTGAAGCTGTGTTTTTCACAATGCTCCTGAATGCATCACTTATCACTCAGTTTTAAGTTATGACTCACATTGCTTTAAATATTGAATGTTTTACAGATTTTCCAGCCATAAAAGACTATATTACTGCATTACTGATTAATCCAGTTTGACCAGGAGGAATAACCTAATCTGTCACTCACTGTGTGAACAGAGTAGCTACCTGACTTTGTATTTTTTTAAATTGTAAGTTATTCATCATTTATTTAAAACATGTCTACCTCATTCTGTCTTGTTTTGTGACACTTGTCAGTGGTTTTCTCCTTTTACTAGAGTTTATGCTTATAATTGACTTGCGGTGAGCATGACAGGTTTTCTTGATCTACAATATGAAACATTTATAAGTTCAGTTTAACCATCTTTAAAGTTTGCAAATGAAGGGAAGAGATTTGCAAAGCAAACTATGTGAAACACAGCATGCCAGCAAAAACATACTGATAATGACGGGTTTGGATTAGATTTCACAAAATGTGTTTTTATATAAAAACATATTTCAAGCATTGTCTTTGCAGCCACAGGTAATTGTAAACCAGTGTTATTCCACCCCATCAACATTTGTTTTCCTCTTGCTTGCACCTCAATTTTGGGCCATCTCTGCTTGCCTCTTCTCTTTCTATTTCACATTTTAATAACTTTGTTTTCAACCATAGCAAAGGTCTTGACCACTCTTTTTCACAACACAATTTGTTGCTCCCTCTGCTTCTCCGTGAGCCCTAAAGCTGCGATAGTGGCTAAAATGGAGGCGTGAGGTCAGAGGTTACTGGAATCAGGGAGTGGCAGACATATCTATATGTCTTCCAGCCTGTAGTTTGAGAGCTGTATTAAAAATGGAGTGGGTACTGGATGCTGTCTGCTTTGCATTTACATTGCTGTATTTATTACTTTTCTCTGCAACATGGGTTATCTTCACTATGTCAGTGTTTCTGAGCCATTTTTGCCATTACCATAATCAGATCTGTGCACTTACATGCAGCTTCAAAACCTATGTCCTGTGCATAATGTTTTAAAGGCTAATTAATACAAAAGCAGATAAAGAGCTGCTGGCTGATGAAGGAGAAAATGGTATATCCAGCTTGATAATTATTTGCATACTTTTTTTAATGGAGCTGTAGTTTCAGTCATAGCTCATGACATTCTTTCTCTACACTTTTCTGATTATAAAGTTGAGATAATTAGTAAAAATGTGACTATTTACCCTCCTAATTTAAGTACGTTTTTGCCACTTATTTTCAGCAGTAGCAGTTGATGCATGAACCCAAACTCCTATGCACCCTTCACCCTTCCTAATTTGTGAAACATGGGGGAATAAAGGAGTAAAAATGCTGGAAACCCTCCAGCAATTTCAGCAGGAAATTTGGGGTGTTGTTCAAAACGCCACTCCTGTTTCTAGGACTTTCTCCTGAAGGTACTGATGCATTATAGTGGAGTTTGATGAAAAGAAGAGTATTAATTTTCTCTCTTGGGCGTTTGAGAGATCGTAAATCCAGCTGAAAGTCTAGCTGATGCATATCCTTCCTTCGCACAGATTTTTATCAGACACAGTCAATGTGACAGAAGCTTAAAATGAAAATATGGAGCTGCAGAATGTGGAGGGAATACAGAAGGCAGTGGCATTCTCATGCAAATTGTGCGGATAATTATTCCCCAACTTCCATCTGCACTCACTCTAAATAGATTTAAGAGGGTCTAAGAATCAGGCAGCTTTGGGGAGCAGTGAGATAGATTAAAACTGTACATTAAAAGACAACTAGAATCTAGATATTAAAAAATGCCTTCAACTATATCTAATGTGTCCATGCTTGATCTTTTAAACTCTAAGGCCTCATAGCCTCCATCAAAAAATGTAAAAGTGAGAAACTGTCATCAAAAATGACAGGGAGACTCTGAGAGATTGTATGGAGGAGAAATGGAAGGACATGATTGCAGTATGGATCCAAGTGGAACTGCTAGAAGCCATCAATACGGGAACCGATGCAGCTGATAGATGGTGGAAAACATGAGGAAAGGTGTGGAGAAGTGTAGAGGCAAAGCATCAGAGAGAGACTGTTGCAATATTCAAGTGAACCAAAGCATCAGCAGAGAGTTGACGGTCAGGGATAAGTGGAAAATGCCCGTCAGACCTGAGCGCCTGCAGCTCAAGGGGCCTATTCCGAATGACTGAGGTGCTGATGAACTTGTCAACCTTTCCTTCCTCCTCATCCTCGCCTTCACTGCACTCACACTTGTGCAACTCCCTGCAGATAAATTCAAGCAGAAGTTAAAACAGAAACAACTGATACTCATTACGCCGTTCTCAGAAGCAGGACCTGCTGAGAGTTTAGGTGGGTGTAGAAAATTTAATGCAATGGAAGATGATGTCGCTGTTCGAATGCAAATTATGGTGAGCACTTAAAATGCTTTCATGCATATGCAGATGTGCTTTTATGTTTGCACACTGGTGAGTAAAGCTCATTTGTCTAAAACTAGAGAAAGTTGTGTTGATTTTCCCGTTGAGACTAGGAAAACTCGGATCTCATTTAATGCTTGTTTCAGGTTTTCTCTTTTTTAGCATGTAAAATGTTTTCTTTAGCTACATAGAAATCAGATAAAAATGGAAAAAACTGCAATAGGATCAGAAAAGTACTGGTTTATTTTAGCAATTGTTGGTTAGTTCCTTTCCCCCCCCATGACAAACCTGTTATAGAGGACGAAGCTAATGTGATGCACATTTTTGTCAGAGATCCAGAGTGATTTTCACATATGGACATCAGTTTGTTATTGGGAGTTGTGTGAGAGCAGTTTTTAAATTGAAAATAATCCTGGAATAGCTTATTCTCTTTCTTTTCCAGGGGCCATACATCTATGAGAGAAGGGAAATTTAGCAACTACCAAGCAAGCGATGCAAAAATAGTATTTTTATTCAAAGGCCAATAGAAGCTCAGAAAGACTCAGCTTCATGCTGAGTTTCAGGCAGGGGCGGGGCTTCAGGAGGGGCTGGGGGGCCGGCGGGCCCCCGCCCTGGGTCTAGGGGGGGCCGGATGGGAGGCAGAATAGGACTTCAGGGATCCAAGTCTTTATCACGTTTGACGAGCGCTGGAAAACACGGCGCACGACTGTTGAGTACGGTGTATGTAAGATTATACAGAATGTTGCCCCAGTAGATTATATAGTAGGCTGCCCCAGTCATTGTTGTCTCATGTTGCTAAAACCTTTACAAGACCGATTGATTTTAGCGACATAGTGGGTGTAAAATATTGAATAAAATGTTGTGCTACATGACTGGCTTTATTTTCATTCTTACATTTAATTTTATGACACACAAAATTACAAGCGGATCGCCAACATTGTCTCCAAGTGTATTCTGGGTACAGCTTGTCACCAGCCGTCTACCAACGTCATCATCGGTCTCTTGCCAACAGATGGCAAACTATCTAGAGCATTTCTATGGACTAAGTTAACATGAGTGGAGCTCATGGAGCGGCAAAGTGAAAAGGATGGAAAAAAGAGAGCAAAGAAAAGTCAAAATCTGGGCGCATATTTTATTCCTTGTCTTGGAGATGAACCAGACTTTTTTGTTGGCAGCGATTCAGACCCACCAAAACTGGAAGGAGCCGGACTAGTTACAGGTAGCAACTCTGACATTCACAAAGTGTGAGTTTGCTGTAGACTGATTGTAAATTGTATCAGCCGAGCCGCCTAGCTTACGACCCCTTTTATTCCCACTCGACAGCGGCGATTTCAGGGACTGAAGGCCGAGTCATAGTCGTGCTTTTGACAGTTCGGTTTGAGAACGTGTGAGCCAAGACAGCGGTATGGCGTTTATAGTTGAGGTTTACATTGGAGCCGCCTGGAAGAGCATCTTCCAGTTCATGTGAACATAATTCAACGCGGATCGCGCATCCAGAGGTGCATGAGGTGCTGCGAAACGCTGCGCATGCGGCGCGTGCCTCTGCGTGTTTGCTTCAACGCATCAACAATAAACCCAGCTGCAGCAGTTGCTAGCTGCTTCAGGCTCTGAGTTGAAATTGATAAGTGTCAAAATGATCCGAACCCATCCGTGGTTCTGAACTGATTTGAATTTGTGTTGTTTCATCATTAGTAACCAGTAGCCTGATGTATCTGTTGTTCTCTTGGTTTGTTGTACTTTATGTACAACAAACCAAGAGAACGCTAGTGGTTTCAGGATATAATTTTCTGTTTTGTGATATGGTTGTTCATGGAGGCAGTGAAAATGTATGTAAGTTTATTATATAATCTCCACTTTATAAAGCTTAAATCCAAAGCTTTTCGATTCCAAACAAGTTCAGAAAAATGTGAATAGGAAGTTTGTATGTCTCTGTTAGACTGAGCAGTAGTAGATTATTTTTTTTTTTTGCCAGTACCAGGGTCAGTCCTGTTTTGTAAAACAGCAACAAGGAAATGGTGAGAGGGCAGCCAGAGTTAAAAGCCATGACGACATTGGTTGGTCTCAAGGACAAGTACACGGGAAAGCTTTTAACTACTGGGCCCAGTGGGAGGGAAGAAGTGGAATTTTATTAACTCTCCTGAAGTGGCCGGCAAGATGAACCAACCATAACAAAGGAGCTTTGTAACATTTGTGTGTCTGTATGTACTGAAAACTCTTTCTACAGATTTACCTTTCTTGCAAGGTAAATGTTTTTAAGTGCTCACCTTATATTTTCAAACTATCTATCTTCATAGCCTTGCTGAACAATATATGTTTTTATCATTACCTAATCATTAAGAAGTGGAAAAGTGCTTGTCAGTGAGACAAACGTGCAAAAAAGTAGAAAATCAGAAATGGGGCAACCATTTTTTCATACCACGGTGATTAAATAGCAGTGCAAAAGGCATTTTCAACACCTTTATGATAGAGTGATCCCACATTCTGTAATAGTTGGAGACGAACCAAAAAAGTGTCTATCTGAAAGCAAACGTTTTAATGGTTGACTGGTCCTGATAGCTGACCAGCGAGTTGGGAGAATAAAAACCCAATCTATATTTCAATACAGTAACACACCCTACCAAAGTGCTAACAGTTTGCACACAAAATAAATTCTTCTATGTGGAAGTATGTATTGAGGAAAGGAGATGCATTTATCTTCAGTCTCCCTGAGGTGTTTAAAATAAAGTGAGAGAAAGCACAATAGGTGTAAGAAGCTTTTGGAAAGGGAATCATTTTCTACAGTCGTGCCAAAACAGAAAAAGAACAATAAGACAGCTCTTTTTTTTTATCCATTTTGCATGCAAAAGTGTGTTAGTCATTAAAGTTGCATAATTAGCAAATGTTGGTAGATTTAAAAAAAAATCCCAGTTATGCTTAAGATCTACCAGCTGATTTACCAATAATTAAAAAGCAGTTTGACATTAAATCCAATAAAAATGTGGGAAATTATCTTAATTTGGGGAAGAGACTAAAAAAATGTCTGAATAAATTAAATTCTCTTGAAAAGAGCATTATTTTTGTGGTAATTTATAACTCAATTAGGTTTTGAAATGACCCATATTTAATTTATTAGCAGTTATAAACTCTAAACTTTTATTTAAATTGGCTTTTTTTCCTAGGCTGATTTCCATTTTTTCTCATTGTCCTTCACTCTTAGCCCTACACTTTGCATTTTTCAGGACTTTGGTGTTCTTGTTGCTTTTGTGGAGCAGTGGGATGGCTAAAGGAAATGACCTTGTAGTGCTTTTGCAAGTCCCCTGACAAATGCAAATATTTTCTCAATTAACATTTTTATTGGCACAATAAGCAGTCTGTCTGTATTCTGATCTATTGTGTTTTCTACCCCTGTTATTTATTGTTAACCAGTAGCACCCTGGTTAAAATATTATAACTATAAAGAGACTTTTAAACATCGGATATAATTATGTTTGCAGTCACAAGTCGTCATAAGGATATTCAAATTATGTTTTGAAAATGCGTATGTTAGTAAAGTTATTAAAGTCCACTGTTTAATAATTGCATAAAATAGTATTTATTTTTTGTATTTCAGCTCCAACAGAGCAGCTGTTGTAGCTGACTCTCACAATCCCTTCTGCAAACCAGAGCAGGAACCCAAGCTGCTACAGAGAAAGTAAATAGCTGTTTGATCCAAACGTCGACACTTGTCCTGTTGTAGAATCATTGTGGTTCACTATTGGACTTCATGTCTCTGTCTTCTTGTCTACATTTTATTCAAAGTTAAAAAATATGTCCTGGGAAGCTCTCCCCCCATCCAAGCCACATCACTTTGACTAAAATATGCGGGACCTGTGGATGGAGATTGGTTATAAGCTGCTTAGTTGCTTCCACACTTGGAAGCTTCACATTAGCTTGGTACAAAGGTACAAACTATGTTGATTTGTTCCTTTTTATATAGCTTGTTATTGCTTGTAAAAGGACGGTAAGACTATGGTGAGGTGTGTGGTAGTAGAGACAGATAATAAATAATCCTGGAAAGAATAAGAGGGACTTAAGCCTGAGTTACAGTTCCAAGGGTCAACTATCAAAAGCAAAAGACAGTGCACAATTGAGGAGAGGAAAACAGGGTGGAAGTGTCCAGAAGGATTTGAGAAATAAAAGTAAGAGGGATGGTTGAAAAGTTGGAAGTGACTCCTGCTGTAATGTGTGGTTTAGAGGAACAAAAAGATGGGGAGCAGAGATCAGATGGGAAGATTAGAAAAGGAAGGGAAGAAGATTTCAAGTTGAAGACAAAGTTGAAGAGGAAAGCTGAGATAATTTGGAGATGTGCAGGTTGGGAGAAGGGAAACTGGATGTTACTTGTGTAGCTGCCAGGGAGGAAATAGTATGAAGATAGCATTTGCTTCATCTGTTACATTTTCAGCTCTGCGGATTGCTTTCACATTGCATTGTCAAAGTAATCAGGAAAATCTCTTCACATTCGCCTGTGGTGGCGCTACACCAAAAGAAACAACATAAAAACCTCTGAAGAAGCCATGAACGCAACATCCTTCTTCACAAAATGTAAACAAAAATGGTTTCAGATTTTAGCAGTTGTAGGGTTTCTCCCACAACTGCTTGTTTTGGTTGTATTTACCTAGAATGCCTTGCGCTATAGTTCACTTCCTGCTTTTGGAGCGGTCTCCGGTCCGCTTGCATTCACATTTCCATTTGAACGGAGCCAAAGTTCACTTGAACTGAACCAAGACCTAGATTTTTAGGCAGGCCACACTTTGCTTTTTGGTTCACATCAGAGTTCGATTGTGGATTCACACCTCCCAAAAAGAACCAGACTTTTTAGGCAAATGAACTAAATTAAATCAGATTAAAGCAGACTAAGCAGGGCTAGTGTGAACACACCCTTAAAAACGGTGCTCAGGTATTGCTTCTGGTGAGAATAACACTTGCAATATCATAGACTTTAAATTGTTGCTGGCACCTCAATACTTATCAATACTGTTCTATAGGTTTTGGTTTTTATCTAATGCATCATTTGTAAATGTATATTCAGCGTACAGTATGTTAGTGCATTGAATGTAAAAACTAGTTTGCTGCCACTGGCATGATTTTTTTTTTCTCAAATGTTCTCTGATGGTTGTGTGTTGTCTGTGATTTTTCTCTTGATTCATTACAACTGCATAAAGATTAAATATTCAGAGAAATCAGTATTCAGATCATGCTAACTTATTCATTACAAGAAGGGCATGACCTTGCTTGGAAATCGTGTATTTTTTGCTTCCATATGGAGCTGGAAGAAAGAGGATCAAAACTAAAGCCTAAGCTTGATTGTGTATTTAAATCAACATGGTTATTTGTCCTTTTGCCAGCAGTGATTGTTAGTCCATGGTTGCTTGTTCTCTGGAGTGTGCAACATTACAGCCTTCAAGAATATCATTGCACCTTCCTGGCTTTTTCACCGAGTTCATCAGCAATAAAGTGGATTCTCCTTTTATGTATGTTTTGACATAGTAATCAATGAAGCTGTTTGGCTTTTGTTGGCTGTAGAAAGAATCTGTGATGAAATATTACTGTTTCATTGGCCAGACTTCTCCTTTAAATATATTTGGCATTAATACCAGATGTTGTTATGCTTAGAGATGCACTTCAACTGACATTTAGCAATAAAAGTAACTGCTGTTGCAGTACTAACCTTTTAAAAGTACTGCTGTACAGATAATCTATATGTGAAGTTCAAGAACAGATTGATAGTGTATGTAGCATAAAATGTTCACTGGAATGAAACTATCAGATTTACTCAAAATAAACCGAGATTATAGGAGTTTCTTATTATGAGGTTTTCTTAAATCGTAAGAAATCTGAAGAATTCACAAAGGTATACTAACAAAGCATGGATGAGGGACCACAGCTACTGGCGTTAAGCTGAAATCTGTGAATAGTTTACCCCTTTTGGACTATTTTACTCGTTCAAATAAACCTAAATATGCATTAATACGAACAGTGGAAACACTCTTGGTACTACTGCAGAAGTTAACATCCACAATCTTCCTCAACTTCTAGGAAAATCTCTAGTTAAGGTTGTAATCCAGTGATCAGCAGCCATATTTTGATTAATTCACTTCGTTAACACACTGAAACTGAATTGAAATAACTGGTAGTTTGTAATTATCCATATTTTTTAATGATTAAACCTTGTAAAACGTGTCCTGGAGCAGGAGTGACCACATATGGCCATTATAGCATCAGTTTTTTTGTTGTTTTTTTTGACAATCTGTTAATACAACACAATCCTGGAGAATGTGATTGCTTAATTTGCTGGGATGTACATTTTAATGTCATATCTTTGCTGGTTTAATTCCCAAAACAGAAGACGGTTTTGATGAAAGTGTGAGTTTCAGGCTCCGCAGACATCATAGTCTACAATTCATGTAATACAATTAATTAAAATTTCACAACAACGCGTGAGTGACTTGGCTTGAATGTTTGCAAATAAAAGTAGCAAATTCTCCTATTTTACAATTTAAAATTTATGAACTGCAGGGTAGATTAAATTGGGAATACTCAACCAGTAACAATTTGTTTAGCCTCTCCTACAATAAAGCTCCAATAGTTCATAGAAAATATTCCAGAAAGTTCTAGAAAGCCTTTTTAAGGGCTTGATTTCAACCCGAAAAATTTAATTTTTACCCTGGTTTCTGCACTGGACATGAAGAGTTTGACAAATGGCTTCATAAACGGTATCCTGTTTCAGTTGTAGAAAAGCACCGAGTAGTGTTGATTTTAAGTTAGGAACTTTTCTGCAGTGCCATTACGGGTGACGCACTCCATTAAATTGGTGGACGCTTTCTGTAAAGATAAAAGTATAACACTGTTAGTCGTCATGAGACTATACAGGAAAAAAAAGCTTTTCCTTCTTTGCCTTGTTGCATTGTAGAGCTACTGAAATGTGCCTGGTTTACACATTTCATTGATTTTAATAACTTCAACATACAGTCTTCCCTAGGGTGCTTTTAGATTAAGAGTGTATTAGATCAAGACTTTGTGCCAGTAGTTGAATATATCAAGCAGTTCATATCAGCTTTTGGGAGAAAAGAATATTTACCACTCAATCTATCATCAGGAGATGCACTATACTGCCAATAGCATTTGGAATCAGGTGTTGCAATCACTTCCATGGCCACAGGTGTATAAAATGAAGCACCTAGGCAAGCAGACTGTTTTTACAAACATTTGTGAAAGAATGGGTTGCTCTCCAGAGCTCAGTAAATTCCAGCGTGGAACTGTGATAGGATGCCGTCTGTGCAACAAATCCAGTCATGAAAGTTCCTAAATATTCCACAGTCAACGGTTATGTAGCTTTTCTGCTAACCAAGCTCTCATCTATTATTGTAAAATAAACCTTCTACATGATGTGGTCTTTCTTTGCCTTACAGTCTGCAGTTACTGGGAACTCCTTTGAGAATTGGCATTTATCTGATTTTTAGGTGTTATTAAGCTTTCAGCTTCATCTTTTATGTGGAATAATCTGTTATTGGGCTCCTAGATGTTAAAATAATGGGGCACTGAGTATAAAAGGTGTTTGAATGGGAGGGGAAATGGATCACAGGGAGTAAACAAATGTGAGAAACATGAAGGCTGCACGGTGGGTTTCTTGTTCCACACGGCTGAGGCGTACCAGTAAACCACCTATTGCTGCTGTTCTTAGTTTCACTTTCCTACTGTGATGAGTTTTTAGTTTTTATTTCTGCTCAGTTGACTCTGAGGCCAGCCAGGAAACATCAGAGGTTTCCCAAAGGCAGTTTCTTTTGTTCTCTCTGTATGTGGTATGATCTCTTCAGTGTTTAAAACTGGGTCAGATCAGCGTTTTTCTGGACAACTACTTGTTGTGTTTTGCTGTGAATCTCATTGAATTGTGAAATTTCATCAAAGGTCTTTGAAAAGACTGATCTTGGCAAAAATGCTTAATAGGTCTTTGTTAATAATGCATTCCTACTTAATTTGGATAATGTTGCTGAACTTAAAGGGGCAGACTTTTGCACGTTGGGACTAAGTAATGAGAAGTATTGCGAACCGCCGGAGACATGACGAACCCTAGTTAGGAGAGAAAATATTAGCTTAAACTCACCAGGTGCCTAATTTACGATTCCCAGTGAATGCCACTGGCACTTTGCATATGCAGGATGTGCAAATGTGTTTTGCTGGAAGGTTTTGAAGTCTTTATAAAAGGTTTTCTGCTTGTTTGTGCTGTTTTCAAAGTGTTTAACACTTTAAATAGATTCACATTTATATATTTAGTTGGAGCTAAAACAACTCGAGGGTGATTTTTTTTTCTTAAGATGAAAACTCTGTACCTGGTATTTGTACTGTTGTCTTAGTTACTTATGCTCAGCATTCAGTATTCCATCAATTTTAATCATAAACTCAAAACTTACAAGTCAAAACTTGTTTAACAAGTCAGAATCTAAGACGTGTGCACTTCAGATGTAGGTCAGTGATATGATCTCAAAAATAACTTGCCGTCCCAGAAGAAATCTTAAAGTAAAAACCTCCGTGACAAGTGATGATGGCCTATTACCAAAAAGAGGCTATCCCTCTTGTCTCTCTTTTAAAGATTAATAACTCTGTCCTGGTCTCTTGAGTGGGCCTATTCAAGGGCCTATTTTTGGAAATCTGCCTTGAAAGTGCCAAAACACCAATACGGACAAAGTAAATTTGATGGCAATTAATGTTTAGTGCCAAAAAAAATCACATCTTCTGTCCTGTGATGTTGTCATATCCCCACTAATCACAGTATGCAGTGAAGAGGAGCTAAACTGCTTCCACTCAGCTGCCACAAAGAGCATGTCTATGAAAGCCTCGCTCACATTAACAGCAATAAAAATGTCTGGATATGTTTTATTATTATTTATTTATCTTTTCTGCCTCTTGAATGACAGAAGGATACTTAATTTAGTGATTTGTATGTCAGATACGAGTAAAAAGGTTCGTGGAAACATCACTTGAGCAAATTTATTCACATAAATGTTTGAAAAATTAAATAAAGCCATTAATATGTATTCTCTGTAGTAGTGTTCAGTTGTTGACACTAGAAGCAGGCATTATTTTTTAAATTTGCAGGATTTTATTGAAATGCATACACTCTGACGCACTTGTTTTAAGTTTAGATGAAGTGAGATGCAAGTTTGGGACATTTGTTTTGATGGATAAATGAGGACAAGCTTGATTAATGTGGAGTAGAGTCCAGAGAAAACTGTTTTCTGAAAACTATCTTAGGACTGCTAGCAGGTAACATCTACAGACTTGATCATCTCTGCTTTTGGGACTACAGTTAATCAGCGCCAAGGAAAATAAATGCTCTCCCTGATTGGCTGCGTTGCAAAAGCCATCTATTAGCATATCAAGTTATTAAGGTATTAAAAGCAATTTGAGTTGGTGCAATGTTTTTATTATAAAGTCATCTGTGACAAAATGGCAGAGATATTTAAGACATCACCAAGACCAACCCAAATCACTGTTGATCACCTAAGCAAAATTTCTTTAGTTGTTGGAAAACTTGACAGCAGTTTGGGTCGTTACAATTAAAGAAGACGAACACTTTATGTACTTTTATTTGCAAGACTTGCATGTTTGCATGAAGCTGCTGAGTTCTGCTGCAGTCCCTATTTGTTTCTGGGATTGTGGCTCAACCTTTGAATACTCGTGTGTGCAGGACAAGGAAGACGTAATCAGTTATTTATGAACAGCCAGAGGCAGCTTATAAAGGGACTTGTCTTCCTGACTTTGATGGAACTATTTTGTGAAAAAGTGGGGAAAGTTAGTTACCGTTACTGCCAAAAGACATTCCCATTTATCCACTTTGATCCATTGGACTGAGTGAATTAGTGAAGCTGTACGCCTGTAGAGCAAGGGTGTTCAAAGTTGGGTCCGGGGGCCATTTGTGGCCCCTTTGAATGATTTTTATTCAACCCTCCCACCTCCAAACCACAATAGTTAAATAAATTAGGACAAAACTTTGATTTTGATGATAAATAGGACTAAGTCTACTCATTGACTTATACTGTAAAGTACAATTTGCACCGAATTCTGCTTTTAATTGCTGAATTAAATACAAACAGTGTTTTCATATGAAGACTGACGTAGATCCTGTTTTTACTGCTGAGAACAGACAAATATTTTTTTCCACGTCTTAAATTGAGCCCAAAATAATAATCAGTCTGGATGCCTTTTATTTTTGGAAAAACCATTTGAAGTTTTGGATCTACAAGCCCAAAAAAATCTGATTACTATATTAATTAAAATTCATTCATGCTTAGTTTATTGTTGAGTATTAAAAAAAACACAACATTTTTGGTCATTTTAGTTTTTAAAAATGTATTTTTTGGCCCTTCTACTGAGCATTTTGATCGTAAAACATCCATGAAGTCTGGCTTGAGACACTTGTGATAAAAGTATCCATGTAAACTCATTCTAAGCCTCATCTCCAATTTCATAAAACCGCCTGAGCAGTATTAAAAGTATTGTATGAGTTCAAGGCAACATAAACAAGAACTTAAAAGCATGAATTGCTGACATGGTGTCTCTTTCTGTGGGCACAGGGCTGTAATTACACTGTTGAGCAAAAAAATGTGGCAGAATAAAAATAAACACCTCCTGCCTATTCTGTTTGGACAATATATGAAAAAACACTGATAGGAAAGGAAAATAATCAGCTCTGGACATTCTAGTACATTGTAGGTAGAGATAAGCAAACATGATTTTATGTTTTTTTTTGGACAAGACACCGACAGGATATGTTCTTGCAAAAGTAATGCCAAAATATCACACTATGTTAACTCCAAAACCCAAAACCGTATTTGCAGAGATTGATTTTGCTTAAGCTAGTGCCCTAAATGGTTATCTACAGCGTCACTGCTGGCTGAAACTCATCAAAGTGAAAGCCTGATCAGAGGGAGAATTACATTCACACAATGTGGCAATTAGCTGCTGCAGCAGGGCTGGATATGCTGGAAGGCGAGGCTGACCAGTGAATTATACATCCACCAAGGTGGCAGGAAGATAATAATGAGATGACAAACACACCACTGATCCCTCTCTCGGGCCTCAGCTGGATCTCACGCAGAGCTCCTTTATGTTCTGTGATATTTCTTACTATCTACTCATCCGCCTTCCTGCCACTGTTTATTTTCTGTTCATAGAGATAAAAATCGGCTCATCTGAGCTGAAATTAATTATGCTGCTAAATTGTGGCTTGGAGGTGTGCAGTATCCACCCGTACCTTTTATGTAACAATGCCATTTTAGCACTTTCCCTTCTGCAGGATGCCTCAGGCAAGCTGTTTTGGTGCAAGCTGCAGTACAATCACAGAACCTCATTTTCTTTATAGAGGTGTTGCTGGGGGGGGGAGGGGGGGGGGGAATCCTTTCAAAGCATAAATTTTTAATACTTTAATCAAATCGGTGTTCTCAAGATAAAATCTCTGAATCTGATGCTTTCTTTCTGCAAAAAAGGTGACGTTGTTTCCTGTGACTGTAAATATACTGTAAACAGACCGTGGGTGGTTGTTCAACTTAAAGGTTGACATCCAATTACACATATATTTGTTGTAAAAATATATATATTTGATCTAAATTAGTGTCTTTGTGTATGCATGTTACTGAAAAGGTTTGCTATATTTTTATCTTATTACTCATTTCAAGAGGTTATTTTAAATGTAAGAGATTCTTCTGTATGACTTGGATTAATCAAATCCCATAGTATCTGATAGTATATGATATAATATGAAGATTTGATGCTTCAGGAGAAAAAAGGAACCCCCATATTTTTCTAATTTTGTGTTAGACTAGTTGTCAGTTCTCTAAGTATTTATGCAGCAGTAAGTCTGAAAACATCCAAGTGAAAACACTGACATTTTACTTTTCCACTCACTCTTCAGGCCATGCAGCTACATTATGTCTTTGAAAACTTTACTCAAGTCTGTTGTTTGCTGTGAAACAACAAATAAATCTGCACACCAAAAGAAATCTCACAGATATGTGTTGGTTTTCACAGGATCAATCCTTCCAGTGAGTTTCTGGTGTTTTTATTATTTTCTAGTTTTTCCAGTCAGAAATTAGGTGCCACAAAATTAGAGTGACAACTAACTTTGCAGTTTCTGTATTAAACATACGACAAATTGTCATCGAAGCATAATCCTGTGGCAAACTTTGACTTTTAGTAGTTACAAAGTGGATGGAATAACGAACAATTACCTCCAGGTTTTAGTCTGTCTTTAAACCAAAGACTACTAGATGTTTACTACTTTGACAAAACTGAGTGTTGAAGCAGAAATATGATTCCAAGCAAACATCTAAAGTGGTTTTAAAATGTGCAAGGAATGAGGAATGACCTTTCCCTATCTGAATGCTGAGAAACTGGGCTTTATGTTAGTTCCACCAATTCAGCCAAGAAAATGGCTGAAATATCCAGCCAGAATTATGCCAGAAGCTTGTTAATAATTACAAAAACTGTGATCAAACTGTAAGGCTTCAAGACATATTTAACCAATTATCAGTGTAGGTTGTACTCCCAGTATTTGTTAAAAAGATGTTTTCTAAAACATGGAAAATAAGCAGCTCAAATAGATAATTAAAAACCTTACATTAATTGTGTTTATGCCCATGATGAAAGCATGCATTATTGTGACAGGAAACATGGTCAAGTATTGGCAAAGAACCCACTTTGTCCATGCAGAATATATCTCAATAACTGAACCACTGACTTAAATTCAAAAAAGGAGTAAGACTTTGTTTATCCAGGATCTCTCTACTCTAATATGAATAGAGCTCTGCAGCCCTGTACAGGTAACTTGGGAATTATAACTTTTCTGGAGGAAGAACAAAAAGGAAAATGGGGCCTGTGGGTTACACAGCATCAAAGACAGAAAAATAACATCAAGAAGCAAGAATACTTCCTCCTTTGCGACAAAACTACAAACAAAAACAAGCTTCATACCCAAATAAGGACACATAGACAGAAACAGCTCCACTTTTGGTGCCAGTTGCAGAAATAACAGAGAAAACTAATTGTGGCCCAGTTTCCAGGCGACAGTAAGAGTTAGTCAGAACAACAGATCAGAATTGATCTGTTGTTCTGATCAATTCTCTGTGTCCAGATCTCTGGACACAGAGACCACAGGTAACCACTTGCAGCCAAATGAAAAATAGTTTAAGGCTAGAAGCCGTCAAGTGATTGGCAATGATTACAGTATTCAGACGCAAATATCAGCTAATATTAGAGTCACAGTGGCTGATAAAGTCATCAATGTGTGAAGTGACAGGTGAATTGGATTTAAATGGATCTGATGGAAAAATAGACTGCACTCATAATGCTTAAGTGATGAAAATAAACATTTCCAGAAGCAGAAGTTTTAGATCACTGGCATATTTCTGAACACTGTGGCTTTTTTCTGTTGCTGTGCTTTGATGCTCATTCTTTCTGACTTCAAGATGTACAGATGAAATGTAGAATTTTTTATTTTTAAAATCTGAAATGCCAGGGGTCATGCCAGATGGCAAAAAACCCCTCACAATCCATTTTTTCCTCTGTGTCTTCAATGTGCAGTTGTGCTATTTGTACTTCAGTACACTCAGATATCTCTTGTGTATGTGCGTGTGTGATGATCTGGGGATCGTGCCTCTTTGTGCTCGCCTGTGTCTGTGCTGCGAGAAGCAGGCGTGCTGATGTCTGATCCAATCACACTCAGCTCTGGTGAGCTGAAGGCCTGAATTGTGCACGGAAAACCATGTGAAACAGAAAACGAAGAAATGTGTGTGGGCTGCGCAGCTGTGATGATAGGCTTGGTTGAGGTCATTTTACATGACAATGTGCAGGACCAGTACAATTAACAATGAGATCTGTTGCAGAGAAATGGCTACATGATTAATATTGTTCCAGTGAAGTTCCTGATTAGACCAGCTAAATCACATGGGCTGCAGGTTTTTTTCTTTTGGTGTAATCCAATTGTGTTGTAGATAATTTTAGGCAAAAGATGTAATCAAGTATCTTTGACCTTTTTGTCCAGCTTGTATTAATCCCAGAGAGATGAACATTGAAGATTTATGGATTAATTTCATGACAAAAATGACAAAGTACAAACCCTGTCAGTCTATTATTGTACATCAAAACAAATATTGCTCTTTAAAAAATGTATCCATGATCTGATAGGCTACGTCACTGAACAGGTGTAAAATAATTGCATTCAGTAATATTTTGAAGCATAGTGAATTAATTTTATGTTTTTAGGAAACCAACAGTGAAAACTAATTGAAAATCACTCGCTTGTTATAGGTGGCTTAACTTAATTATTTTTTTTACAATATTTCTTATTTTTTGCAAATCAAAAAAAAAAATTTTGCTTGGAATTTCATTGACATGCTGTCAGTAGTTCATATAATAAAAGAGCAATGTTCATCTTACTAAAACATGTGCCTATAAAAAGTTAAATCAGAGAAACTCATAATTTTAAGTGGTCTCTTAATTTTTTCCAGAGCTGTTGATGCACCAATCAAAATGTTGTGGCCAATTTCAGAGATTAGGATGCAAAATGCTTTTTCTAACCTTCCTACCATGAGCAGCTATCAATTCATCCATTGTACAAAATGTCTGAGAGAGCAGTCACTCTAACACAAAATATAATTTTAAGACAAAATTATTAGAAGTGACATTTAGAAGTGAGTTTTGCATGATATTTCAGCAAAAATCCCACGCACCATTACCAAAACCGCAGTCTCTTTGTGTAGCGACTGACTTTAACTTGAATATTTCTAAAAGGCTTTAAATGTTTCTATATCTAGCATATGTTCTGAGAAATGGAGTGAAAAACCAAAAGGATAAAATATAACTCCTGTTGTCTGTGGAGGCTTTCTGATATCTGCTTTCTCTCATCTTTAACGGACAGGTCTCGGGAGGAATGGAGAAAATACAGTTTCCTTTTTAAACAGCTTCCTACATTTAAGTGTATCATCGGATTTTTATTTTCTAACACCTCACTGAACTGAAAGCAGCCAACAGTGAATCTTTTTCTGCATCTAGTCTCTACTTCACAGTGTTGTAGGCTCTACCTGGTAGCATCTTCTGTTGTGTGTTAATTTTTTGGAAAGAGATTTTAAGTCACCAGACAGGGCTGATTGAGCTGAAAAACGGTCAATTCCAGTCAACAGTTAATTTCTCAGAGCATAATTTTTCATTCTTTCTCTTCAAATATTATTTTAAAACTGTGCAACTTGATACCATGTTACGTTTCCCCACATTTTCTTCTTTTTGAATTCTGTTTTGGTTTCAGTAAGGACCTGAGACAACAGTTCAGGGTTTTAAATAAAACATTAAAGCTAATCCTGGTTCTGATATAAAGGTGCGAGATTTAAAATACATCAATTCGTCTTGCATAGGGCTGCATGGCAACTATGGTGATCATAATGTTGATCCATAATGTTTATTACTTTATTATAACATACTGTTTTTCTATGATGGCATAGCATTAAATTAAATTAAATTTTTTAATAAGGCTGTGAGATTCTGTCTTGTGAGTCTTTGTGTCGGTGAGCCTTGAACTGAAATTAAAACGTACCGAGATGGACTGTGTTTCTTGGCGGGCCAGGGAACGCCTTGTGTCAAACTGAAGGCCCAGGGGCCAAATCTGGCCCGCCACAGCTTTTTATGTGGCCCTCTAGACTCTAAAAGGACACATAATTGGAACTGTCAAGATGACAGTGTGCTTAAATATTATGTTATCAATCAATTCAACAATTTTTAACTGATTACTGACAAATTGCATCAATTATTCCCTCCAGTTTATTGTGGAAATTCATGTAAAATCATCAAATCCATGCACTTTTTCCCAATAATGCATAATTGTGAGTTTATTGCTGATTTTTCACAAAAATTGTGAAAAACATTGGATCTAAGTGACAATTTGCTCCCACGTGCAGATAGCAGTATTCATCACTTCTACTGAATAGATTATGTTATAATCCATAATGATACTGCAAGACTTTTTCCAACATACGTAAGCTCAAATATTTCTAAATTCTTAGCACATTTTACTGCAAAAAAATTACAAAAACAATTGTAAAATCCTGGAATGACTGAAACGATGTTAAATATTATTTAATTTTAAAAATTTATTCATATTTTAAACAGTTTAACTGGTTTCATTGATACATTCTGGCACAACCGGCTCTTTAAGAAGATTCATGATCTTGATTTGGCCCAAAAGGAAAATGAGTTTGACACCCTGCCTTAGGTGAAAGTTTGGGCTTCTCTACTTAGGCCGCGGCCCCACGATCCGACCCTGGATGAGGGAAAAATAGATGCAACATGTGCAACAAAGTTTTCTACCTGCCTGAAAAAAGCCCAACGTACACAAGTATTTTATTTTACGGGGGATGGCCCAAGTCTGTTTTCCAGTGAGAACAAAATTCTGAACCCCCCCATGAGAAACTGAAAAGTATTTTTGCAGTTATGAATGTCTCTGATCATATAAGTGCTTCTGTCTGTTTTCTTTTTCACTGTATTTTTCTGGTGGATGTCTAAGTGTATGTCTGTTGGCTTCAAGAGGTCCAATTTTTCTGTCCTGCCGCTCTCTTTCTGCTGCTAAAGAACCCATCCACATGTTGTACTCTGGTGAAAGTTTGCAGCTGCAGGATAGTGTGGAGAAATATTATTTTTGTTGTTGTAGCATTTACCCTGACAGCAAATATAAGTGACTACCTGGGTCCATAAGCAAATCTGGGCCGGTCTTTTTCTTTCTCTTTTTTCCAATGGCCCATTGCAAGTGTGGTTTAGGGTGATATAGAATCCGTTTTTAGTCATTTTCTACTTTAAAACTTTTATTTTATTGGATTAAACCAATAACAAAAATTGAGCTACAACCCAATTTTCAATTAAATGCGTAGTTTTGTGGGTTTGACATTGGTTAGTCTGTGCAGCCTGCTGTAAGATACATTCTTAAGGACTGTGTATAAAGTGCAGCACTGAAAACTGCTTTGTTTTGCATTTTTTATCTTAAAGTAAGGTACACTCTATTTTATTTTTAGCTGGATTGAAGTCGCACAAGAACAGTTCTGCCCAGTTTAGCAGTGAATAAACAATTAGATACTTGACCTGGTTGTCAGTACTTTTGTAGAAAACACACAATTTGTTTCTGATGCAGGAGATTTGCAGCCTCATCTCTAAATCTAAAAAAAAAAAACTCAAATGGAACAAATGTTCTTTCAGTTCCCTTTATTTTGAAGGTCCTAGGTGTTATTATTACCTCTATAACCAGGCAGATTGACGCTGATGGTAAATTTAGAAGTGCAAAACACAAAAATCATCCCAGTTTGTTTGCAAAAGTGGCGATGTTAGAAGTCATAATGGGAGGTTTCTGTTTCCAGCCTTCAGCGTATCGTTGGGTCACACACAGAAACCCAACCTGCTCCCAGTAACAAGTGCCTTACATGCGGCTCCATTTCTGCCGGTTGGTGAAATGCATTTTAAAGTGCTTTTCTGTGCAAGGTTAAAGTTCTCATCTCAGCTTTCAAGAGGCAACTGCAGACCTTTTTAAATCGATTCCCTGAAAACTAAAAGAAGAAAAAACAAAAAAAAAATTTTCTCGCCTTTTCAAACCTTGAAAATCAGAACTAAGAAACTTTTTTGCTTTTCTGTAGATAAAAAATTCAAAGCTCCTCAAGTTGTGTTTACAAGCTGTAAGGTCATACTGTGTTTTATTAAATGGTACCAATTAGTATGTGTTAAAACTACTAATTACAGATTTTATTTTGCTCTCGTCTGCAGTTGTAGATGTACCGACAGCAAAATACAGAAGGGAATCTGCTCTTCAGTAATATTATGTAAGGAATTTTGTTATTGTATTAATAGTGGATATGTTATATGTCCTTTTTTGAAAGTAATTTTTTGATGCTCATTCAGCACAGATTTACTCACTAATTCAGACTAATGTAAGATTTAATCAACTTTTAAATTGTTTAATGCAAAGGAATGCCTTATTGTGTGTCTTTTCGGGCCGGTTTTAAGATCATATGCTTATATTTTTAATGGAGCTCTGCTGGACGAAGCTTGTCTGTATAGTTAAGATATCTCATCAGCAATGAAACAGTCTTAGATCTGTCTTAATTATGTACAGGCGTCATAATGAATCTATGCTGAGAGAGTACAAGGAGGTTCTATCTAACCGTAGCAGGGTGAACCTACTTAATGTCTCCTGAGTGCATTAAGCCATTTTCTGTCTTTTGTGTCTAAATCTGATATAGATTTAGAGCCTAAGATTTTCCAGTTCCAGGAGAAAAGTGGAAACTTTGTGTTTTTATGTAAAAGATGTCTAGACCAGCTTATCCTGGCTTTTTCTTTTCCACAATCACAAATGTTGCAGCTTTATAGCATTTTAGATGATCATAAAATAGATGGTTTTTGTGCAGATAAACTCACGGACCCTCTTTTAACCTAGACTTTGAAAAGGCCATCAACATCATATTGTATTAATCTCAAAGGATCTTTTACTTATTAAATCAGCTTTCATGACTACATAGCTGTTATAATAAGACATTCTTATATTCTTGTCAGCCTATGTTAAATACCTTGCTTTAAAGTGCATATTTTTCTGCAAGTTACATATATATATTTTTAAATGTTAGCCTTGTTTTGGTAATAACCTTCATTATTATGCACACAACCTTCCACCGGAGTTATCTAGAGCTGTAAAAGCCTAGATAACACAAACCCACTAGTTTTTAAAGTGTGTTTTCTTTAATTTGCAGTAACTGTTTCTTTTTGATTTTGTATTTCTGCAGATACCCTAGAGATGAGAATCTAACTTTTCCCAGCAGGGTTATATTTGCAGAGTTACAATTCAGCTTTGAATCCAAAGTGAGGTACCGCTAAACATTTAATGGGCTCAGATTTTTAGAAATGACAGCAGTGAAACCAAAGGTGACAATTCCTGCAGCTGAGAGATGCAGGGCTTAGATCTCAAAGAAGCTCATCTTGGTTCAGAGAAGGTGAACAACTGCATCTCTCAACTCTTGTCCTGCTGTATCTGGAGCCGTTTTCTTTTGTTAGAACGTGTCATACTTTAAAAGCCTTATTTCTTAGACTTACTGCAGATGTTTAATACCATAAAGTATGGGAAAAAACCTTGAGTTAACCTTTTAGAAGGAGAGATTGTTGAACATTTTTTAAATTCATTCTTTAATAAGTTAATGGATCCTCTGAACATTCATTCTCACCTGTTTTCATTAGTCAGATTACATATCTGTTTAATTTCATTATTAAAACACAGAAATGAGATTGTAATTATGGATTCTATTAGTAACTAAATTAACTTTAAACTTCCACTGAAATGTAATCTCCAGTGAAAATAATTTTAATCTTTTTTTAAAAGTATGCCAACCGGAATCAAGTATTAAGAAAATAAAAGTTACCTTTGTAATATATTTTATTTAATGTATATTTTCTGTCCACTCTGCACTTTTAGTGGCTTCTATAGCACCTAAAATTACATTAAAGAATACTTATTTCAGTTACCATAATGTCTACATCTCATTGTATTTATTTCATTTAATTTTGGTACATCAGATGTGAATGTATGGATTTTTAAAATGCTGGAATAATTTTTATACCTTTTTATTGCACGGTTGTCTCAATTATCTTTACATTTTTATGAAAGACTGGATTGTAATGGAAGCCTTTAGGGTTTAATGTCTCATTTAAAACATGATTAATAAACATTTCTTTGCAATAATAGTTTGTAGTGCTAAAGTGTGCAGAAAGCTATAAAGATAAATTCTCTGTAATGTAAACTTTTTGTTGATTAGACGCAATATCAGTGATTTAAAAAAAAAAATTATATGGAACAATGCTAAAACCTCAGCACTTTCTCTTCATCCGCCACATTCTCAGTTGAGGAAGTTGGTCTTAAAATCAGGTTTATGAGCCATAATTGCAGCATCTGAATGACTAACGCCGCCAAAGCAGAGTGAGAGCAGACGCAAGGCCTTGACAGATGACACAAAGTATTGATGGAGAGCAGGATGTAGAGGCTGGCAGGATGGCTTCCCCATCTCAGTCTCATCTTTGCTTCTCTCCAAGAATCGATCCACGGCTGCAGGCTGACTGCAGAGGGAGCGAGGCACACTTAAGTGCAGGTCCTGGGTAATCCCCTGTCAACTTCTGATGTGATTCTCATCCATTCACCTGACCTTCATTTTTAACCATTCGGTTTGGTTGACTAGCAGGTTTCTTTTTTTTTAAATTTCTTTTTAATCTTCTTACTTTGCTTTAGAAAAGATGGAGTTTGTTGGCATGACATTGAGTCAAAGTTCATAGAAAAGATTTCATTCTGTCAATTTTGCCTTGAAAATAAAACTTGTCTTTATTTCTTAATAGGGGTGAGCGATACGAGCTAAGAATTTTATCGCAACATTTTATGGTGCTATTGTGAAAACGTTAAAATTATCTTTAAAAACATTTATTACTTCTTTCTTCGGTGGCTGTGACTGCATGGAAAAGCATTCATATCACCACAAACGAGCGCTGCTGTAGAAAAAACATTCCCATTTCAAATAGGCTTCTTCTGGACGCCACTAACTTAAAATGTTATTTATATTATTAAATATACAACTGCATTTAATCATATTTTAAAATTGATATTTATTGATGCTGTTGTGGAATAAATAGCGGAGAAAATGACATTTCTGGTAATACTGTCGGTTTTGTTTTGCTTTTGCTAAGACAATTGAAATCTGTCGAGACCATAAATCAAAACTTTTTCACAATAAATGCCCCCCCGTATATTTTAACATAGGTTTGTAATGATTGAATTTAGTCTTGCCAACTAACTTCTCTAACAGCAATATTATAAAAATAAGGATGTTTTCTTTTAGCCACCTGCAGCATAATTTATTGCTTAGTCATTTGTAAAAGTACTTCTGGGATTTGGGTAATTACTGAGAGGTGAAAAAGATCTGTTTACTTTGTCAAAAGAAAATCTTCAATGGCTCTATATCCCAGTAAGAAATGGTTCAACTTTATGAAGTCGGACCCAGCGTTGAGGCCTTTTCTAATAACTCATTCTTCTGTTGTTTTTTTGGGTTGTTTTAAGCTTTCGCTCATGAGGTCACTGATAAAACATGCATGGAATGAGTTTCTTTTATGTTCCGATTTTTGGAATAAAAGTAAAAGGATTAAAAGGTAGAAAATAAAAGAATCTCCCAAATGAGATATGCTTTTTAGTCAGCTCTTTTTCATTGATCCAACCACCTTTTCATTTTTCTTTTTCTATTTGACACATTTACTGTGTGTGTGTCTGACTCAAACTACATCTATAATTCACAAACACTGAGCATCCTCAAGTTTCCTCCCCAAGGCTCTGTGTTAACACGCAGCTAGAATATGGATTCAGGTTCTGCTGCTAATAAAGGGAAAAAAGGGCCCAAATGACCAGATTCATATACTTTATTTATATTGTTTTGACAGAAGATCTGTTTCTCTGCTGGTTAGTTGTTTTTCACCGAAGCGTACCTCCTCACCTCATCTACTGTCTGCATTTAAAATATATTGGGATCTAATCCTGCCTAATATATCTGCTGATCTCTTTCCTATATTGCTGGGAAAGGCAGCAAAGGATGCAAATTATGGCTTGTTTTGCTTTTTATTTAATGCTGTTTTTAAAAGACCGTGGGTCAGTCTTCTGGATCCATTCACTTATTAAAATCAGCATAAGAACCGCATTATAATTCTGCTGCTTACGTCTTCTTCCTGGTTTTATTTCTATCTCTTCCAAGAATAACTTTAGGAGCAATCTCCTAAAAAACAATAAAATGCTTGGCTAAAGCTTTCAGTGAAGGAAAAACAAAGATTCTGGCATTCAGTGCATGACTTGTTTCAGAAGAAAATGAGTAAATACTGCATTCTTTTTAAAATTATTTTAGATGAATAAAAAAATATCTATCAAAGTTTATTCATGGTCTTGTTAAATCATGAACCGATAAAAATATTAGCACATTTTCTAGTATAATTTAACTTTTCACATCTTGTTGATACATCCTAAAGGGTCAGATTGGGTTACTAAAGTATGTTGAGTAATTTGTTGCAATTTTGATTATTATATCACTGTTTAATGGATGTTGAGCAGAGAAATTCACTTTCTCTGTTGGCTTTTGCTTCAGGGCTTTTGATTTTGATGATTTGCATTTACTGACACAAGCTAATGCAAACTAAAGGCAAGCAAAAGTACATGTAGTGACCATCTTAGTGGTGGCATCTGCACGGTGTTCCTAACTCTGCCCTTTATCTAATAATAATGGAGTGAAAATGATTGTCATTAGGTGTTTATTAGCTCAATAACGAGACTGAATGGAGTGACCTTAAGCAGTCTGGAGTATTTCTCAGCGAGGGCGATTAGAGGATGACGGAGAGCTGGCAGTAATATTTACAAAAGGGAGATGCTGCTATTCTTTTGGGCGCGTTTGCTTGAAGGTAAAGTTTACACCTGAGATACTTTACTACTTGTAAAGATCTGTGGTTTGCAACCTTAAAACATGCATGGGATCGCAGCTTTCTTTCTCTTAAAAATGTTTGTCAGCTTCTTGTGGTGCAGCTCTGTGCTACCTTCAGGAGAATGGAACATCAGAGTATCATCTGTAAAAATTTCACCCACTGTGTAAACTCTAGAAAATGAACACTGTCTTTTGTCAGACTTCCCTGAAAGCGTCCAGTATCCAGACGCACATTAAAACACTTTAAATAGAACATTTTTTGTTGGCATGGCTGGAATACAGCATTGCCAAACAATATGCACACAAACCTACAATAAATATTCTGAAACCAGACACTTATATGCAAACTAAAAGGTGTGCCGCTGGGTTTTCTGTGGCATCTTGGCTCGACCGAGTTGATGTTTAGTCTCTGGTCGTTTCGGTTTCTGGCCTGTCTTGATGCAGAATGATTCGCATGTTTTTGAAATAAGAGACATTTAGATGTGCACCAAAGGAAGACGTTCTGGTTTTGACCATTTTTCTTTATTAAATAAGACTGAGATGACACTAACAAGGGTTCAGCGACAGACACCCAATCTAAAGACATCTTTGAGTTTAATTTAAAGCTTTTGCAATATGGTCCACAATGTTTGTGGTAACTTGAATATTCCATTTTTCAGTAGTGCTTTTTAGATAAGTTCTGGTCTGATGATCTGCATTATGTTTTTCCCTTGTAGTTTAAGAATCTTTTTAAAATTGAAATGCTTTTACTCAGAGTCCTGCAGTTGCATAAATACACTTTTCCCCCAGCATCTTTGAGCTTAGTGTCGCCAAAACCAAACAGTAAAAATGACGATTAAAGTAGAAGGAGAGCACCTGGTTTTAAAGCATCTGTGTTTGTTTACTAAAGACGAGCACGGGGTCGAGACGGAAAGCAGGAGCAGCTGCAATAAAAGAAAGAGAATTGGAGGCATGAGACAGAAATGGAAGGTGAGGGAGGCGAACAGAGGAGTCGGAGGCACTGAAGGTTGTGGCGTTCCCCACAGCTCACCCCAGCTCATTAATTTTCTCATTTAGTCTGAACGGTGGAGTGTGCAAACAAGATTGGGGGCCTTGCTTACTAATGAGGACCGAAGACAAACAGGCACATCCTACAATTTGCGTTTGTTTGAAACAAAGTGAGTCAGAGTAAAACAACCATGAAGAAGAAAAAGAAATGAACTTTTTGCTCATCACTTGGTGTAACCTAATGAATTTTGAGTTAAACTAATTCTTTAAATGAACTTTGGTTAAACAGATGGGTGATTCTGACTTAGTGGGAACATTAGTCTTGCAATCTGAAAGTTGTGAGTTTGATTCCAGCTTCTTTCTACTACAGATAGTGATATGTAACATCAACCCTATGTAGCCTACTAATCTGCATATTGGTGTATGAATGTGTTAGCGTTTGTGGGTGCGTTTGGGTGGATGTCGCTATTGTGACATCTAGTGATGTGGTCACTATCACTAGAAACGCGTTGCTGAAATTCAGTACTTTTACTGTTATACCCCTAATAAATAAGTATGGAGAATTTCTATGATTCATGGATACTCTATAATCGGGCTTTAAAGGTTTTATATCAAAAGCCAATCAGATTTCATTATTGTCACATTTTAAACGGATAGGCACCTACACCATTAAGCGATTGCATATAGAGATTTCAGGGCAATAGCAGATCTACTAGAGTGGCTTTAGATGGAAATTGTAAGTTTCCCTTTCGAAGAACCACTTTTGCTCTAAGTGCTCTGTCTGTGAGAGGATCTGCAGTTTGTAATTCACTTCCTGATGATTTAAAAGTCCGTAACCAGTTTTAGTACGTTCAAAAAACAAACAAAACTCTGGTTACGTCAAAAACAGAACTGTATCCGTTTTTAATGTTTTATGTTTCACTGTTTGTTTGTATATAGTACAGACCAAAAGTTTGGACACACCTTCTAATTCAATGGGTTTTCTTTATTTTCATGACTATTTATAAGGCAAGAAATCCCACTTATTAACCTGACAGGGCACCTATGAAGTGAAAACCATTTCAGGTGACTACCTCTTAAAGCTCATCAAGAAAATGCAGAGTGTGTGCAAAGCAGTAATCACAGCAAAAGGTTGCTACTTTGAAGAAACTAGAATATAAGGGATTTTTTTTAGTTGTTTTACACTTTTTTGTTTAGTGCATATTTCCACATGTGTTATTCATAGTTTTGATGCCTTCAGTGTGAATCTACAATGTCAATAGTCATGAAAATAAAGGAAACTCATTGAATTAAAAGGTGTGTCCAAACTTTTGGTCTGTACTGTATGTTATCAACATTATGTTGTGCTACTTTAAATGATTATCACTTACATTTTTAGAGGTACTGTTTAAAGGCCCATCTAGTGACAAGTGCTGTGAATTAGCTGTTGCTATTGCACTATGGAGCAAACATGGGACTGCTGTTTTGCTCAGTTTGTCTATGTCGATGTGTGTCTGACCCTATCAAATAAAATTAATAATAATAATAATCCAAAACATAATCACAAAATGCAAAAGCCCACTCAGAAGTGCTTTGTAGGACAAGATAATAGTGCCATTAGGCCATTTCCCATTACAAAGTTTTACGTTGTTTGGTCACTAGCTTCAGCCAGCTGCAGTTCTGAAACGGCTGGTATTATTTCTTCACATCAGTAACTTCTTTAAAATAGTCTAATGTTTCATTGAAAACACTTAGTAGTAATTCAAGTATTTATCATAATTCTCATTTAATGATTTAACTGATAAATGTCTGCTTTCTGATTGTATAATGTAGAAGAAATAGTAAAAACTAACATTTGTTTCCCAAGGAATAGTTTTTCTGAATTTATAGTAGAGGAAAAAACTTGTAATGATATTGGTGGGGTTTTTTTTCTTAAAGAAAATATTTGTCATGGTTTTTCTGTGCGGACTTGTCTAAAAATCTTTTCACATGTCCACGATCATGACTGAGAGCGATTTAATGAAAAGCTTTAATAGAGCCAGTAATGGGAGAGCGCTTCAAAAGTGCTGTTTGCTCCACATTTCTCTGCAGTCTCCACCTGCATGTTGTTTGATTCCTGATTTTGCAGGGATCTTTTCATTCTCCTGTATGTTAAAGAAAGATACAGCAAATTGAAAACCAGTCACTATTTTTCTAATGTTGTAAACGCAGGTATGGCATTTACAATAAGAAATATTAATGAATATACAGTATATGAAGTACAGTTAAAAATTACTTTCTGTCAGAGTTTTGAATTGGAGTGAAAAGGGAATCTGCTCGTTACTGTAACTAAGAAAACTCACTGGCAGCAACACCCAGTTAGGAAGTAATCTGCCTGAAGAAATCCAGCTGAGCTGACATTTCATTAAAGCATCAAAAGCTGTTACAGTGTCAAATCACCACAGGTGGAAAATAAAGGTTTTAGTCAAATGACATCAAATTTTTCTGAGACCTTCTTCTAGAATGTTCCTGCAGAGAAAACCATCGTGGCAGCAGATTAAACCCTGAAAGCTCTTCATGCTGTTTTAGCTACAAGGACTCTACACAGAAGCATAATAGTTTTATCAGGTTGTATACTCTATAAATTATTTTGGGGTTTCTTTAAGGATTCATTTGAGCTACAGTTTTATATGTAAGAGAAGACATTTGGGTCCATTTATGAAGCTATTAGCACAGACTTTGTGTGCAAATCTCAGTTTCCTTTTCTTTTAAATTATGAAAGTACAAACAATTACAGGCCACATTTAAATTATTTAGACAGGAACAGCTAAAATGAGCTTCCTCTGCAGGGTGGCCAGATGCTCCTTTAGAAACAGATGAGGGACATCAGCATCTATGAATGCGCTTTCTAATTAAATACATTATAAAACTGGGAGTAAGGTGTGTGGGAGACAAACGAGGAGATGGCAACCAAATCTACAGCCTGCAACTTGAGACATGAGAATTTAATGTAATCGCCTTTTAGAAAAGTTTATTAAATTTTGTCAATATTACACGTATTGGTAGCTTTTAAGTGAATCAGTCCAGCCGGGGCTCAGAGTTGGGCCATTGCATTCATTTAAGACCATCTGCATTTTGAAATTGATTAAAAGATGATGCAGATGTCATATGTAAAACATTTGTAAGCCTGGAGCAGGATGCACTGCTTTGTAAATTCTTTCCTCAGTATATTTTACACATGCAACACTTTTATCTAAACAGAAATACAGAATTTTGATGCACGGTAAAAAGGATAAAATAAATCCATGTGGTGCTTTTAATTCCTAGGTCTGAACGTTTATAATTCCCATTTAGTGCAGAGAAAGTAGTTTAAGATCTGATTGGATTTCTTCACTAATCTGCATAATGTGAAAGAAAGGTTTGTACAAACAACCCTTGTTATGTCAGGATACTTTCAGCTCGTGTGGCAAAGTAATTCAAAACTGTAAAAGTTTTACATTTAGAAATTGAGTGAGCTGCTTATACATTGATTTTCTTGACATTATAAAGTGCTTTGACTTTATGGTATTTGTGAAAACTTGTTTTAAAAGTTTGAAATTTGTGTGTTTTGCACACAAAGTATTTATTTTTCTCATTTTGAGTTTCTTCCTCTTGCTTGCACTTTGAAAACAAATTCATGTACATCTTTGACATGTTAAAGTAAAGATTGTTGTTGCAGCAACATTCAACAAAATGTGTTGTGTGAGAGATTTTTAAGGAGCTTCTTTCTGTCAGCCTCAGACCACACGATGCGTAATATCAAATTCATTCAGGAAATCGAACACATCTGTCATCTCCCTAATTTCAGCAGAGCTTTTTTTACTCAGTTGTGATTATTTACAATTGTATCACAGGGTTACATAATAACCCCTTGGTCAGCCTATATTTGAAAAAGGAAATTGGTTTCCCAGATCATAAATGGGAAATGATTTACCTGTATGAAGGTGTTATTGCTTGATCCTCGTTGATTGAAGTTGTCTCAGACTGGGACTTAGGGTGTAAGGCTCTGAAAAATTTCTTGATAGCTGTTTATTTGAATAAAATAATATGTTTACTGCTTTATAAGTTGTTGTGATGAGTGAAATATAGATTGCTCAAACATTTATGCACATACAAAACCATAACTACATAATAATTAGCTGTCTGCATTCTGTCATGGGAAATATTGTTGTGATAAATATTGATGGACTGTGTTTTCTTTAAGAATTGATTATGGCTTCCTGATAATTTTATTTGTGGACTTTCTTTTTTTATCTTGAAAGTTTGTTCTTAATTCATTTTTGATTTAGTTTTAGTATCATCCAGTCTCGAATCAACAGATTTGTAGTTGACAAGTAATACCAGTTGTTCCAAATAAGCCAGCAGCAGACGTTTTAATAAAGGAAATAGTTTTCACCAGACCAGATCATATCTTTTATAGACTTCAGTGTAACACTTGATTGGTTAGAGATGGTGATTCGAGTTGCACTTAAAATAAAACTACTCTTGATTTTGATTAAAACATGCATGCCTCTATATATTTCTAATTGTTAAGTAACCTATAACAGTATTTGCATGCTGAATTAAATGGTTGGAGAAAATGTTCGAATATTTAAGTTGAATTAGGCTTAAGGACTAAAGTTGCAGGATGAGATTAATTTACAACAAATGTAGTAGCTTAATTTTGATGGGAAATTGTGTACTTCAGTCATTACTTGGTAGACTTGGCAAATAATTTGCACGTTGACTGACCCTCTTCTGTGGTTAACTCAACTCTGATGCACTTTTACCAAATTTTTCTAGTATTTGTAACAGAACCGTTTGAGCTTATCATAACTTGCTACATTCCTGTAGTTTCATCCTGACTTTATTTCAGCAACTTAAATTAAGCCAAATGGTCAAAATAATCAAACAAAATAAAATAAAGTAGCCATTTTTGCCTTCAACTCTTGGAGAAGAAAACGTAATCTGTAGCAGCTGCAGATTTGATCAGAATGCTGATTGTCAACGTCACCTTAAAGAATCAACTGTGTGTGGAGTCGAATTGACGCTAAAGCAAAGGACTTTGCATGGATGGCTTGTTTTCCAGCATTGCAGTTGATTGGTAAACTTGTAAGATTAAGATCCCAGCAGTAAAACTGCACTCTTTTCCACCAAAGCCCCCTGAATAAGAATGGAATTCAAACTGTGTTGACTGCTTGCATTAATGAAAAATTAGATGTATGTATCTCTGTAGTAATCTTTGGATTCGATTGGAGAATGAACCCATCTGTAATTACTACACAGGCACCATTAAAGGTTACTGAACAGCAACATTATGCTTTCTTCCTGGCTTGGTGTTGGAATTGGTGTGTGAATGGATTCCAGCAGCTTAATATGACTTTTCTATATTGACCTTTTCATCTGTAGTCTGTATCTTCGTCCTCCTTTATTGAGACTGTGTAAAGTAATTAATTTGTTGCTGGTTGCTGGAGGGAATGAAGCTCTCTTAAGCACTATCATGTCTCAAAGTCTCTTTCAAGCTCAAGATTCCTTCTGTGTGAAAAAGAATCCCTTCTGTAGAGGCACATTTATGTACGTAGATTTGTTCAAAAGTTTTTGCGCATACATCTTTGTAGCACCAGATCTGTGGCTGTAAGTTAGGTTAACAGGCTGGCTGTGATGCACTTAAAATAAAAACTAGAAGGAAATCTCAAGTTTATTGACGATCTGCTCTTTTTTTTTAAAGCACAATTCAACATTTGAAGTGTACATTTTATTTTCTGAAAGTGTAGCGACATATTTTAATCTCTGTAAAGTTTTGATAATAATAAATTTTATTTAGAGCCAAAAACTAGATGACTTCCCAAAGAAGTCGAAGGAAACGACACTGTTATGGTACAGACCAGAAAGATTTGTGCATGCAGTAAAAGTAGGGGAATGCTAGTTGTGTGCAATCACTGCTAGGCCATAGAATAGGATGCAAGCATTTGTTTTTATTGCTTTATTTTAAATAGCACCCAGGATCTATGTGAGGCAAGGCTCTAGTTATATTGAGCACACTGAAATGCATTTTATAATTGTGTTTATAGAGATGACACAATTAAAAAGTGAAAGTAAATTTAAAAACTTTATCCAAACTCTGCTGTATTTTTGATTAAAGCTCCACTCTGAGAGTTTTAAAATCATTCATTGCAATAACAGCAACAGGTTTTCCATTTTACTGGAGAGCTGCTCTGCATTCTCTGCCTCTTCCCAAACAGACGGCAGTCAGGCTCAACATCAGGGTTAATTAGGAACTTCTGAATTTGTATTCTGATCTTTGCAGTAATGCATGCCACACAGATAAATTCTTTATTTGTTTGCAATTTGCATGTTGCTTTAATTTGACAGGAAAAGATGATGTCCACCATGACTTTTAACTAGTGATGACACCAGGAGGAAATCCCTCACCCCAGGCACACACAAACCCCTCTACCTCTGCAAATGTACATTTTTACAGTTATCTTACTACAGTAATAAACAAGTAATAGATTATTACTTTACTTTAATTTTAGGGCTCACTTTGTACCTTCTATAAAGTATCTTTAAAATCCAGTCATTTTGAAGACATCACCTTCTGAGAATATTTTGGTAATCTGTTAATGAATTACTGATATTTATATTATTATTTATTTATTTTTATTAAATTAGTTAGAATGGTAAAATTACTGTTAATACTTTATTATAAAAAACATTTTGTCTAGAAAATAGAAATGAAAGGATATGACTCCGTATTTGAATATTTGACATTTTTTGATGAATTATTTTGTGTAAATTTCTTAACATGAGTCACTATGTTGATGAAATCTTGATGCTGCGTCACATGTAGACATGACCATCAAATAATATTTTGTCTTGATGAATTATTGGTTTAATTAATTTACTATTTAAACTTTAAATTCCCAACTTTGACGGTGTGTGAAGAAATGAAGAGATGTTGGACTGAAACTGCTTATATTTCTAGATATATTTGATGTCTTTCCACTGTTGCAGTCTTAATTTAATTCCTAAATTTATATATAGTTAAATAAATGAGCTCCAAAATTAAATGATGCAAGTTAGCAACAAAACACACATAGGGAATAAAACACATTTTCCAGTATTAACTAAACAAATTATTTTATCGATTCTGCTCAGTGAATTGAATTGAGTTGAGAAATTCAGTTTCTCAACTCAGTTTCAAATGAATTTGAAACTGAGTTGAGACATGTTGTTTTGAACAAGCCATACTTTCTGTGTTTCAAAATCATCCTAACTCTGGAAAATCACTGTGCTTCACAACCTGGGAGCTGCTAACCTGCTGGATCAGAATGTCCACCTCTGTTCCTTCCTTTTGCTACGTCCTGAGTGCTGCAGACCCAAAATAGCTGCATTATTAGAAATTTCTTGACCATGTTTTTATCACAGCTTTGCTCCAGTATAACTTTCACATTCTTATTGCTTCTAACACACTAAGGACAAGTTTCCACTTGTCGCCTAGCATGTAGTTCCCACTAACAGGTGTCATAACCAAGAGATAATCAGTCTGATTTACTTCACATAGCAGTCATGTCTTATAGGTGTATGATGATTAATGTTAAAGGGAGAAAATTGCGATATGTTTTTAAGTTGAACAGCCACCTGAATAAACCGTTAACGTCGTAACCTTTAATCTTGTCTGAAGAGATGCACAATATTGGGGTTTTGGTCGATATCCTATATCCCAATATACTTAAACTTATTTGGCCGATACCGATATTTTCTTTCCTATACCTACTTAATGACAATATATGGTTTTCTCTATTGTGAAATTAAAATACTGCATTATCTTCATCAATTTAGCCTGCTACCAAATGCAAATGCGAAAAAGGAGGCTGAAAATGATGTAACACTTTCAACTTGCAGTAGGTTTAATGACAATTAAATCATGACACCTGCTCTCTCTAATACAATGACGACACTCAAACAGTGCAAATTTGACGTTGTGCTGTGCTGCAGGCGTCCTTGTCACTGGTTTGTCATATAAGAACAACACCTTTTATATTGGTGAGTTATTTTAGTGGAATGGCCCATATCTTATATTAAATTTTACAGCTAATATCGGCCAATACCAATACCATGCCGATAATATCGTCTGATAAATGTACTGATAATAAAACACTGATCTAGTTTGATGTTGGTAGTGAATGCAACTAGGGAGAAGATAGAATGGACTTTCTTTTTTTACTGTTAATGACATTTTAAAAAATAACGTAATTTTCCTTCTGAAAATATGTTTTGATTCTGACATCTGGTGCTGACATTAATAATAATGCTGCATTTCTTTAGCTTTATGACTTGCACACCATAAAAAATTCATTATGTACACACATTGAGAGACGATGCATATCTTTACTTGTTCTTCTCACATTTCTGCTTGTCCAAATGCAACGATGATTCAAACGAGCTCTGTCTGATTAAGAGGTCTTCTGCTGTTACACCAGCAGACTTAATTAGCCAAACACATATGCATACTGGCGTCTGCATGCAGTGACACAGCATGACAACAGGAAGCAAAAAGCAACACAAACCCAGACCACAGGGAGAGAAGTCTCACCAGCTCAACATCCCATCAATAATTCAACACCATTGGCGTGAGAAGCAACACACAGAGGCAAACGAGGTGAAAACTAAAACAAAATGAGAAGAAATAATTGGCCGAAGCTTCATAAGCAGACAAAGAGAAGTGATGAAGCATTGCATTATTAGAGTCATGGGTATGCCTACAGGGAAATGTATTGTCAGGTCTCTGAACGGATCATCATTCTGCTCTCAAAGGAGATGACCTCAGTGCAGGAGCTCACATCCTATTAGTTCAAATCACTCGCAGATAATTAGTCGCTCACCCACCGTCTGACCTCAGCTCGGCATATCTGCATAACTCCAGTATGTTTTCATTAAGTATTTTACTCTCAGCTTAGACACATAAACATCTCACCTTGGTGTCAGAGTTTGGCATGCTAATTAAATAAGTCATAACTCAAATTCATTCCTTCTCTGTTTTAACTTTTTAATAGGTGTCATCTGAAAGCATAAGCTCATTATGCTGCATCCTGCTGTTGCAATCATAGCTTACTAATTATTGGAATATTTCCCTGTTGTTCAGCCTGAATAGTGTCTGTGTGAAATGTAAGCTTACTTGTTATTCTTTGCAAAGCTCTAAGAATGCTGGATCTGACTGGAGGGATTTCTGCCAATATGGTCGCTGTAGGGCTCAGCTATAGTCTTAGATATGAAACTAAAGACACATATAAAGTAATCTGGTCCAGGTTCTTTTCAGAGATTCTTAGTCAAGTTTATTTGTACAACAACTTTCATCAGCAAGGCTGTTCAAAGTGGTTTATATGATTAAAAAATACAAACACAACACAGGAAACCAACCTGTATTGCAGAACCACAGAAAACTGCAACCTTGTAACTTTCTGGAAGTTTGTTCTAGATTATTGGAGCATAAAAACTGAATGCTGCTTCTCCATGTTTGGTTCTGGGGACGCAGAGCAGACTTTAACCAAATGACCTCAGCAGTCTGGAAAGTTGATATGACAATTAGGCCTGTATCAATGAACAATAAATCAATTAATCGGACGATAAATGAAAATTATCGACCTCATTTTAATTTATTGGCTTTATTGTTTCTTCCTGGCTTTTTCTCTTTCTATTGATGACATTGGATGAAAAAAGGCTCAACTCCTGTGTTCTCCACTGACCCCTCCCTTCCTCATTTCCTTAGCGTTATGCCCAGTTCACGTTACATGATTTTGGAATTGTCGGTCCATTTTCAACCACAGACTCGCCGACAAAAATTGTAGGTATAACGGGTTCAATCATGCCGTGTGGTGTCCAACAACGGGCACAAAATAGTCGCTACTCGTCCACTAATTTTAAAACCAGGCATTAATCAATGTTTTACTACAATCTACCTGCAATGCATGTGGCTAGTGTCAGCGTAAAGTCCTGACAGAATGAATATCATTATAACCTATTTATGTCACGTTAATGATGAATAACTGATAAGTTTCCAGAATCAACTGCGGTAGCAATTTTGCTCCAACTCCTCTCCTTGTCATTTCTGTGGATATTCTTTGCACAAAATGTTGAATAAATATTAATATTGTTTCCACATATCATCTCCGATGTCCGCTGGACAACTCCGTGCTTTCCCCTCAGAAAACAAGGAGGGGAATCCGTGCTTTCTGATTGGCTACCTGTCACATTCAACAGGCTGCGTTCACTCTCCCAGTCGGGGAAAACCCCACACGCTGCAGTGTTAAACAGTGAAAATAAAGTATTTATTTTTGGCAGGATATCTCTTGCATCATAATGTCATTACCATTACATCAGTTTAAATTGGTCTTCAAACAATATTATCGTATATCGCAATAATTGTTGAGACAATTAATCACTCAGCAAAATTTGTTATGGTGACAGGCCTAATGACAATAGATCATTCTGTGATTTTACAATTTAAGTAACGTATTTTAAAGGTGGAAGTGTACTGACTTCAGAACTGGGGTGATGTGTTTTCCTAGTTTTAGTGGGAACATGTTGATCAACTGTGAAGACATTGGGGAAAAAAACATGAAACTGGATAATTGAAGGGTGTGTGTTTTCAAAGAAAAATGATTGAAGGGTGTATTAAACTTTCTGCTAGTAGTGAAAATGTCCCCTAACCTAAAAGACATGCAAGCTTGAGTGAAAAGTGACCAATTTCACCTTTGTACCACTGGTTTCAGATGAAGTCGCCCATCTGCTTTCATACATTCTCCGCTTTGATTTTTGGATTTGACTTCTCCATTGACCCACTCACTCAAACCGTGACCATTCTAACCCCTGAGCTCTGCTCAGCGAAGCACAGCCTGCTGCAGCCTGTCTGTTAGCATTACATCCTGTGGGAAAACCATGGACAGATGTACCTTGTTGAAAAGTTTGACCACAGATTGACCTCAGTAAAGGGTGAAGGAAAAATTTCCTAATATGCGTCATACAAGAGGACCAATGCTGCAACTTATATAGTGTCCTTTGAAATACCTTTTTATGGTGCGCTGGATAAAAAAGTTTTTGCTGAGTTGGTGGAACTCTGGTCAGTCGCCCCTGCCGTCCAAAAGAGGAAATGAAATATGCTGTTGTATGACTGTAATTACTTGCCCATAGCTCAGCACCGGTGTAATGAAACTTGCATTTTCTTCTCTTCCTCTTGGCTGCCCTGGGACATGACTGGGCATATGTTAAATCATTCAAAGCACCCGGCATAAAAAAAAACTTACAGCCTCTGGGGTGTTATGAGCAGATCTGAGGTTGAATAGAAGGTAAGAGGTAAAAGAAAGAAAAGTTATTAGTAAGTAGCTTGAAATCTGACTGTATCTGTAGTTTTAAATTGTGAGAAATCTAAATGACTAGCAGACAGAATAAACAAATTTGAGTTTGGTGAGCTTTTAGACGTATGTGGATTGAATACCACTTGTTTGTGTCAGTGTCAACTGTTTGTAGATGTAATATTTCAAGAGGTAAGATTGTCATTTTTCTTGAAAAAAACTGACAACTCACTTGCTCTTTGACCAAGTGAATGTGCAGAGCTGTTTTTGTGAACTTGGCCTGATGGTTATTGATCTTCCACTTTTCAACACTCTTCTTCAGAAACACCCTGAACACACCACTGTTCTCCAACTGTAAGCAAAATCATGGATTTGTAAAACATGCGGACAACACAACATGAAAATGTCTTTTTGTTCACATTGTCATATAAAACAAGGGGAATAGAGAAGATGGAACTAAACAAGACAGAAGAGAAAGCTACTTAGAGTTTAGTAAATAATAATAATCATATGACGGCCTGACATTCAACAAACCAGACAATTACTCAGTAGAGGAGAATAACAAATCAATAATGCAGATAATCAATATTTGCAACTAAAATGGCAACACTCTTTCATAATAAATGATAAATATCTAATGTCATGAAGCACTTCTCCAAGAACATGTAGAGCATTGCTTTAAGTGTTGGCATGTAAATAAATATGTGAAATAGCAGGACATATGCAACAATAAAACAATGAGGTAATGAACTAAAACCCTAGCACTGTTTGGCTTGCTGAACATTTAGAAACACATGGCATAGTAGTGTTATTCTTATCTATATTCACTATAGTTTCCTCTTTACTAGCGTTCTGGTCTTCTGTATATATTGAACTCAAAGAAAAGCAAGATATTATTTATCCTACAAAACACAACAGGGCTATATGATTCAGAGTTTGATGAGCTGCTCATTTGTAACTTAAAGATTAACTTGATTTAGATTCCATAGTTTAGAAAAGTTTTTGTTGCAAAAAGCAATAAATCAATTAATTGCATAATAAATTAAAACGAGCATAATAATTTCCATTTGCATGATTTGTCGTTTCTTTTCTCTCCATCCTTCTACAAAAAACTGGATGACAAAAGTCTTCAGTCTGGTGCTTTGGTCTCAACCAGCTCTTTTTTTGAAGGGCAATTTTGTGTACAAAGACTTGATAATTAATTTTATTTGTTCTTTGTGTTGTTTTGTTTTATCTTGGATATTTAAAGTGTATTATGCCCAACTAAATCGAATGATTTCCATTAATATTTTACAGTAAATTTTTTAGATAAATATGACTGTCATATTTATGCTAAATGTTCATTAGAATTTAAAGTTTATTGATCTTTGAGAATGTTCTTGCATTATTATGCCATTACCATTATATTACTTGTAAATGGTCTCCAAAAAACAACAATATGATTTATCACAGTAGCTTCTGGGAATATTTATATTCCAGCAAAATTTGTTATGATGACAGGCCTAGTCAGCATAGAGCTAAGCCATAAAACAAATATATTCTTTGTATCAGGCTTTCTCCCATGTGCAATCTCCAAAAGTGTTTACAACATAAAAACAGCATAATCTTTCATTGAAATGTGCCGTCTCGTTCTTTAAAATTCACTTAATCCTCAGTTTCTCTCAGTGCTCATGAAGGTAGGTCACTTTCCTTCACCTGTCCACGTGGAAAATTTCACGAGGTGACGACGCCACGAGAAACGTAAAGATACCTTCAGTAATATTCTCATTATTACTGCAAAATCATGCAATCTGCTGGGTTTCCTTATATTAAAAACATCTGCGATTATAAAGTGGATTTAACTGCAATATTTTATAGCCAAAATTGAATTTGGATGTATGCAGTTGACTTAATCTGTTGAAGTGATTGCACTGAATTGGCAACATAATGCACTGAATTGGCTACATAAACTGGATATGTTTGTCTTATAAGGTGCCTTGAGATTGCGTTTAAATTGAATTATGGCATTTGTTTTGAATTAGGCTGAACGAATTTAAATATAACACAAAATGACAGTATTTTAACCAGTGTGTACTGTATGCAAGGGTATTATTTGTCGAAAAAGTTAATCCTAACAAAATGTAATTTATATCTCTTTGAATTGTGAATGAAACTTCAGCAACCTTTCTTTGATTATTTCATACAAATCCAAATTTGTGTCTTCTCAGATTGTGCAGATTTGTAAGCAACCTGTTTTAAATAATCAATTTTCTTGATATAAACATTAATTCATAGCCTCGATTTATACATCTGTTCCATCAAGACCTGAATCCCACTACAGGAGTGACCTGCACAGGCCTCCACTAACATGTTTCTGTCTCCAGCTCCTTAGACTTTACCTGTATCAGTAAAAGACCTTTACTGAACAATTCCCTCTCAGCTCGTTTCATTTTAGTGCTGCAAAGCTGGTCACGGCATGATTTGTCAACACTTTTGAATCTTTTTTGTTCGACTACCCAGCTCTGACATGAGAACATTCAAGCATAAAATAGTTTTAAACTTGAGGGCTGAGTCACTATATTATAGGAAAAACAATTCTCATTCTTTAAATTGAATATGAAAGTTACGTAAATTTGTGCTGCAAAAAAGCAGCACAAATTTATATAGCCTAAAATGATATCATATTTTGAACAGTGTCCTTCAAAAACATTCATGTCCATATACCACTTTTTCACATTTTGTGATGTTAAACCAGAAGCTTTAATGTATTTTTTATTTTGATTTTGTGTGATAGACCTAAAAAAAAGAAAATGTGCATAATTGTGGTTTGGAGTAAATGAATACATGACCTTAAAAATACTGATCAGAAAGGATTTGGAAGAAATCATAGAACAGATATAAAACCTGTAGTATTGTTAAATGAATGTGTGTGTGTGTGTGTGTGTATTTGGCTAGCTTTATCAGCCCTTTATCGCATAATGTTACTGTTTATAGTTCAAAATATTTATAAATAAAAATATGAAAAGTGCAGCGTGCATAAGCATTCAGCCTGCATGTTTTTTTCTTTAGAAATAGTTTTCTTTTTTGCCAATCTTCATTAGAACCCAACTTTTTCACTTTTATGCAACTTTATTTTTGACTTATCTGGTGTTTATTTTCCTTGGTCTTGATGGCCAAACACAGAAACCTCTTGATTTATTGAGATCAAAAACTCACAGGTGGACTTGATAGCTTCATGTTTTCTGGAGACATTGAAGTGCACTCAGTTATATTTAGGGGTATCTGCAAAAAAGACCCTGAATACAAATAAGTGTCGCTACCTAATTACTGCTTTATGTTGGTCTATTATGAGAAATCCCAGTAAAATATGTTGACATTTGTGGTTGTGATGTGACAAAGAGTGAAAGAACTCGAGGGCTTTGGAGGGTTTGTAAGGCTCCGCCTGTCTGCTCTTTTTTAATGAAAGGTGTGAACATGCAGATTGGAGTCTGCTCAGCTATCTGTGCATGTTTTTTGTTTTTTTCACAGCTGAGAATGTTAACATAATTCTGTGTCCCCGGCTTCCCGCTCTGTTAATGCATGGTTGGTTTGACTGACTGCATGCTTGCTTGGACTTGATGAATGCTGAAGTGAGACAGTGTGTCTTGCAGAGTGCAGCCAAGGACATAGGATCTGCTCAGGTGAGCTCTGCTGCAGCTTTCTGTGTTGAGATTAGATGTCTCTGTGGGCCAGTGAATGTTTACAGCATTATTTTTGGAGATAGGGGAGTGGATGACATTTTTATCTTGCCACTGTCATCCCTGTGTGGCTTGCTGTGACGCCGGGTGACACCTCTCCTCACTGTGTCTAATTCAGCGCTCTGTGTTAATGGTTATTGCCGGCTGAGTGAGCTGCCTTTTTTGTTTTGCCTGCTTTTTACAGGAGAAATGACTGCACCTCGCTATGTCTAAGATATTTATATCCGTAGGAGGGTTGCATTGCTTGTTTTCTCGTTTCTTTTTAACAATTTTGTTTTGTCTCTGATGCCAAAACTTCATAATAAACACAGACTTCCTATTCTGCCTCTGGATAAATAAACTTCCTGTGAGTGGCAGAAAGTGGAGATAAAGGTGGCACCGAATATTTCCTGGAGAGGCAGAGAGGCGAGGTGGAAATGAGCTGACACCAAAAACTTAATAACACAAAGGTTCACAGAATATATGTGCCATGAGGCAGGCAGCCTGCTTTAGTCTGAAATAAATGTGCTTGTGCATTAGCACCATATTAATACCATATATCTGGATTCTGTTTTATGCACACATCTCTCTGATAGGATGAGCCATTAGACGGTATTAATATTCAAGTGTAACTCCATAAGATTATGGCAGCTCTGAAGTGCATAATAATTCATTTGACTTTAGTCGATAATGCGTCTCGCTTTTACTATTGAAGTTAATTTTGATTAAGGTCCTTTTCTCCACATGCTGCTGGTGGTGGTGCTGAAGCGGAACAGCATTTTTCACATTTACCTCTTATTTAACTATTACCCATGGATTTATAGTTGTCCTATTGGAGTATTTACTCATTTGTCTCTGACCAGCAGAGACAAATGTAACTCTATGTAACTGAGTTACATCTATTCAGTTACATAGATTGGTTTTATTTTGAAAATGTTTTTTTTTTAATTACATGTAGCATTTTATTTTTGTCTGACATCATTTTAAAATATAAATGAGATATTATAATATCAGTTACTTTTTACTTTAGCCTTTTTTTTAGTCTTTTTTTAAAATCAAATTCTTTGCTCTTGGGGACAAATTTGAGTTCCTTTCATCAATTTCTTTTTCTCCTCTTTCCATTGTTCACCCAACCTTTATTCATTATGATCATGCTATCCTCCGTTTGATTTATAAGTAAGCATAACTGTGTGATAAACTCAGACTGCAAGTAGTAAAATAACCATCTGGAAGCTGATGTGCCCAATGTAGGATGCTGTAATTGTGTTGTTTCTATGCATCGGTGAAGGAATTTTAAATTTGTGGACACAGTTGAACTAATTCTGCTACAGTGAAATACTTTCAGCTCTTCTAAATGTTTTTGTTTTTGTAGAATACATGCCGCTCCATTTTAACAACTTGTAAAAGAAAACCCCAGCATCAAGTACACTTCTTTTTTTTTTTAAGAAAAATGCACCTACCAAAACAATTTTATTACTTTAGATGTCCATTTTTCCTACCAGTGTTATTTTAATTTCAGGAATCGATCAACACCTGCAGTCATTTGACTCAGACACTGAGAATGTTACTAATTATTGTAGTAAATCTGAATAGTCACCGTTTGGAGAATGTGGATATTATTTTCATTTATTAAAAGTATTAATAAATGTTGGCACATTTTTTCACTTATACAGAACACATAAAATAAAATCCATAATAAAACAATATGAATTCTGTGTCCATCAACTTCGGTGTGCCCAATTTTTGTGATCTCTAACAATAAGGCTCGCTTCTTCCTTTTCTGTTTTGCCAATTATGACCCCAGATACATTCAACATCTTCTGAGTTGAACTGACATTTTTTGGGAAAACAATACATCTTGCGTTTAAAGTAATAGTCTTCCTCTGTTATTCAAGATGACACTCCATTTTTCATGTGTAGTTGTTGTGCGTCTCCATTTTTGTTTTTTGAGAAGTGTTTTTAAAAATACTTTTGTTTTGAAAACAATGCAGAATTTTTTTTTCGTTTTTCTGTTTATATTTGCTTTGTAAAAATTCATATTACGATATATATTGTGATAGGTGGCAGTAACAATATATATCATGATATGATTTGCATAAAACTTAAAGTAGAAACATAAAAATCACATACTAATTGAGTGGAATATATATATTTCACTCAAAGATATATATTTACACTTGATTTTGTGGAAGTTATTTATATGTAGTGTTTGTAACTGTTTTGTTGTATCATTGCCAGGTCTCCCTTAAGATGAATCTAATTTTAATGTAGAGTTGGCAATGGTAGACGGCAACATAATCTCAATGGTCACTAACTAGTTAAATCAAAGTTAAATAAATGAATGAAAAATATGTTTCTACATAGAAACACAATAACTTTAATATAAAGGATGCCTGCGTCAAATCCTGCATTTTCTTCCCAGTGTTGTGACTGGAACCTGTAGTCAGTTGTATTGCAGGTATTCAAGCACATGCGTCGTTTTAAGGTGGTAAAACAAAATACTTGTATTTCCTCTCTTCCTCACACTTTGCAGATTACATTTTTCCACTCCTGGTCTTATTGTTTAACCCTCCCGTGGTCTTAGATGGGATCATTTAAACCTCACGAGCCTTTTATTCAGTCCACGGTCTGGTGGGGTTGCACTGTTCATATTTATAAATTTGTTTGCTTTTTTATGTGGTTTAGAAAAGGCTGTCAGACCGTGTCAGACGTGCTCCTCCTGAGCATCGTGCTAAGACTGCGGAGGGTTAAGAAGCAGAATTCATTGGACTCGGCGAAGGCTTTTACCCCTCGATTCCCTGATGTCTGACCGTGACATCTGCTGCGCTCCGCTTGAGCGTCACACTAAGACCGCCGGAGGTTGAACCTGAACCCGGTCCAGATAATTGATGTTTTTACGCTCTCAGCCATGCTGCTTTTCGCTTGCTGTGTTTTGATGCCGGCCAGTTACATTATCAACAAGCATTACTGCAGATCTCTATCGTAGGCCAAACTTCTATTGTTTCTACCGTATATATTCCTATATGCAGTCATGTTACAACAAACCTTTATTTCTTTTAAGTCGCATATCATTCAAACAGAGTGACACTTATGAACCTAACTATAAATCAACAGTTAATGTGTGAGAAAACTGCGGTTGGGTCCAATAATAAGAGGACCAAAGGAGATAAAGATGAAAATACAGAAGCAAAACTCACTAATTTACCACTCTCTGTAACTTCTATGGTTGATTTCAGCATCTATTATTAAGGCAAGGTACCATCTCTAGGTGTAATTTATTAATAAGCAAAAGGTACTAAAAAATTATGCCATAAAATCAATTCATCAAAGTCTAGATTGTAGTTGTTATAGCTGACTGGGTGTCAGGTGCCCAGTGGATCTCCTACATTCCCCAGGTGATGTTTTTGTTTGAAATCCACAGATCAATAGGTGAAGGGGACACAGTGGGAGTTCATAGCAGCTCAGTGGTAATATTGGCACAGCTGGAATCAAAAGTAGCCCTTCTATATGTCGTCATTAAACGTCTGCAGGATTGAACCCATCAAAGAGATGATGACAAGGTAATTGGACTCCCACATTAAGAGGTAGGAATTAAAGTCAGACCATAATAGTGATATACATGATCGAACAGAACTGTCAAGGTAATGGAACAGACTGCTTTTGCAGTTTTAGTTACACAATTGTTTAATGGCTTGGAAGGGTTATTATGGTGCTGCCTTGTTGAAGAATAATGTGTGGCTTGATGTGAAAATTAAAAGCTTCTAAAAATGAGTGTACTTGAATTCCAATCAGGAGAAATTGTTTTTTCTCCTTTCCATTTACTGGTTCTCGAAAATGTTCTCCTGCCAATGCTAAAATCTGCTTTAGTGTCTTTAGTGATTCTTTGCTCTCTTTTTTTGGAATTTTGCAAGCTAAAACTCTGACTCTAGCAGCGGTTTAAAGAAATCATTTAACTGCTTTCATCTGCTTTTGTGCCTCTTGTACCTGATTGTTCTTAGAAAACATTTTTCAACCACCCACAAAGCATAAACTAAAAAATAATTGAAAATATTATTCACAACAAAGAGCTTTCACACAAGGCTGTTGAATATTTTGGCACAACTTATAAACAACTTCCTTTAGAGCTAAATGTCCTGTGAAGATAAGAAGCTTAAACAAACATTATTGTTTTGATGCAATAAATTCTTAAAGTAGTGAATGTGTGTTTACATTTTCAGAAACTTTTCAGCAAGTTATGCTGATTTACATAAGTGTGAGACAACCAAGATGTATTTCTTTGTCATAGCTCAGCTGTTCTTTATGTTTTATCAAGCTTTTTCCCTCCATTTGACAAGAGAACCCCTGACAGCTAATTAATCTTATTTGTTCCTAGTGCTTAAAGTTTTTTATGGTTGTCATTCTGCTCAGATATGAAACTGACATCTTACCGAGGATTAATTCTACTTGAATAAGGTACATTTTACAAGTGATATCGCCAGAGGAAATTTATCTCAAGGTAATAAATTGAATTTTGTTGAGAGAGCAGCTGCTGAGTTGTCTGTTGACTTTTACGATTTGGATTAAATCAGTAAACCTGCAATTTAATCTGAGTCATTCTCAGAATGACAGTTTTGCTAAACATATATTTTCTGTTTTAATGGAGATTCCTGATATGCTTTTATGCCTGAGGTCTGTGTGCAGCTTTGGACAGTATTTTATAAAGCAAAACTATAATTCAAGCATTCAGTGACGAGCTTTTGAACTTGGGAAAACATAATAAACTTGCTTTTAAATCTGTTAATTATTTTAAAATCACATTTACATGTTTGAGATAATTAAACAAATTTTAACATTACAGATAACTTAAGTAATAAAGTATTTTTGAAATTAGTTTAATTTTATAATAATGCTATCCAAGCCAATCTGAATTTCTGTAAAAAAAAATTAAATAATATTCCCCTTCATAAACCATGATTAACCTTCTTAACACCAAGGCCTGACCCGTATAATTAAGTACCCGTTTGATAACATGAAGTAGGCTAAAACATCTCATATCAGCACATCCTTCACAGATCTATTAAAAAAATTATTGATGTATAACAGTCAGGGTAAAAAGGTTCCAGTAATACGCAGTAAGAGCCACAAATGGAGAAAACTTGGAATCAAAGTAAAATATCCCCATGTTTGGACGGAGTAACAATGCTCTGAAAAGTAAAACAACTCCTTTCGGAAACAAAAAAACTCTAAAGCAACAACATCTAAAGCATTGATATTACTTTTAAAAAAATTAAAAATCAGATTGGTAAATAAAACCAACAGTTGAAAACTACGTTTTACATTTAGTCTTAGCTTTATAACCAGTTCTACAGTTTATATGATCTTGGTCACATCGGTCAACCAAAGGCAAAAACAGACAAAATCTGTAAAAGCACTAATACTTTTTTACAGTACCATATTTTGAAGTTGGAAAAGCAGAAATATATCTGACAGGAGTCACTGATGAACCATCTGGAGTTGTGGAGAAATATGTAGTCCTCAGCCATCAGATTTATTGGGACATAAAGATGTCTGGAGTTGTCTGGCCAGCAGACAGAATGACATAAACTTTCCAATCTTCTTAAAAATAGTCCCTTTGACAGCATAGTTGGGTTTGAAGCATAAAATAATGTCCTTGTTTTAAATATAATCTTTTAGGCAGATCATAAAAGTGTCTAGGAGAAATAATTTAACATAATAGCCATTTTTGACAGAAATTAATTTACTTTAATGTAACGAGAGAGGGCAAGCCTCCAAAACCGCTTGAATATGGGGAACGAGTGCAGAGAATGGTTGACTGTTGCATGAAGGTCTGCAGCGGTATTTACAGTATACAAGGATTTTTGGAAACTGCCATTTCTAATTAGCCAGGTTTTCATCCAGATTGTCTGACCTGCCACTACATCTCCAACTGGAGGCTTCAACATGATGAGCTATTTTAAAACGGTACCTCAGTGTGGGAAACCCGCTGCATTTTTTTTTACACTCTCAGTGAAGAGGAGGAGGCTGCCATTGGTTTTCAGTCAAAGACTACATGTGCATTGAAAATTATTTTGAGAAGTTTCATAGTAAAATTGAATGCCTGAAGTTTGTGTCAGTCCTGGTGTTTCACATCTCTTCTGTGTAGCTCACAGAAGAGTTAACAGTTGAGTCTTAAGTTTCACACCTCCACCTGGATATTTTTGCTTATTTTAATTGTACGCAGTTCTTTAAATGTCCTGTGAGTAAATATATTTTGCCCATTTATCCATAACAACCGGAGTTGTTATGGGGGCCCCTCAGATTAATTTCAGTCCCTGCTACGGCGGGGGTGAAATTACCATAATAACCTGCTATTGGCTGGAAAGCGCAAAGTCTCCCCTTTCAGAAACCATTTTAGTTTTGCAGATAGCGCAATTACAGTAATCACGGTACTGCAAATTTGGCTGCGTCATCGTCGACACATTTTGTCTAGGAAGTCAAACAAAAGTATTAATATCTGCTTAAAACAATTTCTTTTACTGTGATTGACTGAAATATGAGTTGTAGCATAACTAGGGTTTTCATTATTCAAAAAATTGCAAGACTAAGAAGGAAACTCAATACTTAAGACAATGTTCAAACATTTTTAAGACAGTTTTTTAATAAATAAGCAGAGAAGTATGATTATCCTATGACATTCACATAAAAATAAACAATCTAAAAGTAGTAGATGTCTATATGGAAATAAACATGCTTGAAATTCTCATTTGATTTGTAGTGATAGGTTTTGGTTCGCTTGTGTGAAAATACTCCAAACAAACAAGAAAATGTCACAGGTTGACTCACTCATCAACCTATTTTCACCAAAGTAAAGGAGCTATATGTGCATTCAGCTGCAGCCCTGTTCAGTTTTGATGTTTTGGTAATTTTGCATCATATATTGTTTGGAAATCAGCTAAACTAAACACAGTAGGTTGCTTCTGGTTCTGATCTGTCAGCATTAGTCTTATTCCACGATTTAACATTTTCACCTGTTTTAGCCACATTATTCTTTGACCTGAACAGTGGACTATTTGGTACCTGATGGAGCTGTCTGCCGTTTCCTACATAAAATGGTACACATAGTGGAACCTGGCTGTTGATCAGCTACTCCACACCAACTCCACACTGCCGAAAGTCATCTTGATATTTTAGCTCAGGCTGACATAACTAAAATTACTCTGTTATTATATTTCAAGAATTCTCATTCTCAGTCATTTTAAAGCTATAATATTGAGTTAGTGGTGGCCTGGATGTTAGGAAAGGCTTACTAGCAGGCGGGCATTAAGTTTTTGAGAGTGTTAAAAAAATAAAGGTTTCTGTTTTATGAGAAAGTTTTGCAAATGTTTTTTCCCACCCATTTTCAGAGAATGATATTCCCAAATTACTTGTTCTGCATTTCTGTGGATTTTGTGGCTATTGAATAATTAAGTGCTTCATTGGCCAATTTTAATATGCAAGGAAAAGCCGTTGAGTAATTTCACATTTTATTGGCAGAAATTAGAAAACACAATGATGGCGTATGGAAAATACATAAAAGAAGAAGACTGATGCAATAAAAAGTGTCTTGAAAATATTTTAAAACCAATCAGAAAGCTTGTGGTAGAGCTGTTGTGCTTTCCATTGACTCATATCTATGATCTGAGGAGGAACGGCTCAGTGAGAAATTAATCTCGTGTATCTTACATCAACCTGAAACTGGAAAATGTAACATGTCAGGTTCAAGTAACTTCTGGAAACTTTAGGAAGCAAAAATCTCAGGATGGCACCACTTTTGTGGTAGATCCATACAGCAAATACACTGGTATATGTAGAAAATAAAGTCGGTGTGTGCTTACATGGCTACGAAATGACATGCCAAAAGGACAACATACCTAATAAAACCTCGAGATGAAAATAAAAACATCAGAAGAAAGGATCATAAGATTCCCCAAAAAGATTAGCCCAAACAGCTCGATTGGCCTTATGTGTTCTGCTAAGATAGGCATGGTCAGTTGTTCTGTAAACTACTTTTAGAAAGCTAAAAGACAGACAGTGATGTAAAAATACACAAATTTAATTTGTACTTATGGAGCTGAAGTTTCTATAGTGACAAGTTTTCTAGCACAGTGGCTGTTTTCAGCTGCGTTGAGATTTTCACTGCACTGATAATTGGATTTTTCATGGAAGTAAGTTTGGTTTGTTTGGAAAGTTTCACATAAAGAAGTATTATAAAGCAGGAGTAGGTATTCTTCATATATTTTCATATACGTGAGGATTATATTCAGCTAATAAAAACCTACTTTTTATTTGAGAAAGTCTCTGGCTTGCAGAGACCTCCAAATCTGGATACTACTTCTGCCTAAATCAGAACCTAGCTAAATATAGTTTTAAAAAGCTTCAGTAAACATTCTCCTTTCGGTTCCACTGCTTTGTGAATTCATTTGGGATGTAAACTTGTTTATCATCACTTAAAGCACGCGCAAACAGTTTAGGCTGTTTTGTCACCCACAACTTGCAGCATACACAAACATTGTTTCCCTTTGTCAGCAGAGTGTTGACTTGTTTGTTGTTTCTATCTTCTGCTGAGCTCTGTTGTTTTCAGTTTACAGGCGTCAATTTATCCCAGTCTTTGCTTGGAGTATCAGACTGTCACCTGCTGATTTGTACAACAACCCCCTCCCCCAAAATGGAAACAGTTTTCCCTCCATTTTAACACAATGAGTTTCTCATCAGTTGAAGCATGGAAATTTGCAGTCCTGCGTGTCTCTCTGCTCTTTGTGGTGATTCAGATCCAGAACTCAGTCAGCCAGCTGGTAGGACAGAAAGCCAGTGAAACAGCAACGCCTCGGGCTAAAATTTAAGCTGCTGCGACTCAGGACATGACACAGGACATGATCTGCTGCTAAAACTAGATGCACAGCTGTAACTACTGTGATCCAGGACACCAACTATGATCACACAACAGCCTCGATCTGCCAGCACGTTTCCTCATGCACAGTGAAAGATCTGCTGATCACTGAACTTCATTCAGTGCTTTTTATTTTGCATAATGTGTCATTTATCTCTGTTGGAGGCTGTAAAGTCTTTTTTTTTTTTTTTTTTACTCTTTAGGCCTAATTTCTTTTGGAATATAATTACAGTGTTGCAAACATCTTCTTTTCTATCTTTTCCTCTTGTGTTTTATTCCTCTTTCTAAAGCTTCACTTACCTGGTACATTAAAAAGAAGAAGCTTTAATGTTTGTTGCTGAAATGCAATGAGTAAACAGGAGCAAAAAAAATAATCTTATCCAGGTGCACGATGAGTCAAGTTTGTTTGACCTCAGCCTTCGTCATTACTTCCGAAAACTGATAAATGATGACAGCGGGCCATTAATATCTGGTTTCTCCTGGGAGTGAATTTTAAATTTATGTTGCCAGTCCCTTTTGAAGACAAACTGGTTCCTTACTCCCTTAACTCCCCACATTGCTCCACACATTGCATGCCCTCATTAGCCAAAGAGAGAAATGGAAGATGAATACAAACATACTGAAAGATGCCACTGAATACCTCCATGCAGAATCTCTGTGTGCAGCCGCAGATTTTATGTTATTGCTGTAGATCTGTTCTCATTACACACTTCTGCCCTCAGGGCATAGAGTGATGATTGCTGTTTTTTTTTGTTTGCCATGAAGAGAAGCCAGGCAACCTTTATGTTGAAACATTTGCATAACATTGAAGAGAACCATAGAATTTGATTTGAAGCGAAAGTGTTTTGCCATGTCACGGTGCCTTTCCGTCTTTTTTGCCATACCAATAGAAATGGATTTAATTTGCAGGATGTTTTTTTGTCTAAGTCTGTCAAAATTAACGACATAATCTTGTTTTAGTTATCATAAGTTATTTTGACAGGTGATATTATTTTAGCAGCAGTAAAATATATTCTAAACAAATGTCAGGGATATTTGGCTTTTGAGTGAAATCCAGGATGAGCATAAAATGCACTACAACCTTTACAGGTGAACTTAATGTGACCTCCTTTACACCTTTGAATGTTCTCAATATTCTTGTCCAAGGAGCTTCATGACAAAATTTACAGCAGGTGTTTGATTCCTGGACTGACCAATATAAGTTGTCAGAGCATACTTCAAAGTCTAAAATTAAAACCTTAAAATGTCTTAAATTCATTTTAAAAAGCGATCACAGGTCTTAAATTTTGGCGTTTAATCCCATATATTCTTATATTTGTAATTTTCTGTCTGGCCAAAGCTTGAGTTGTGCGCAGACTTCTTTCTTGCTCTCTGTGAAGACTTTTGAGGCGAACTAACTAGTATACCCTTGCTAGCTATAACTTTATAAATGTATCGCCAGTTGGCTTGACAATGTATGTTTTTGCCGTTGACTCACTTCTATTGCAAACCCATAAGATGCTACATTCATTCTGTGCGACAAAACTTGGCACTGCTGTGGGTAAGGCTGTAGAGAGCCATATGCAGTGTGAGAAGCACAAAGCTGTTGCCAAGAGCCACAAAAATCCCCAGAAATTTCACAGTTTTTGCTCTGCTTGTAATGCAGAATCAGATTCAGATTCACGTTGAGCAGAAATGATGGCCGCCAAACATGTTGCAGACCAAACCAGCGTTTGGTCATGGTGTTGCAGTGTGAATTGTACACAAAAATAAATTTGCTTAATGGAAACATGCCAATGTAAAAAAAACAACAAACAAAACCTCAAGTTTTGTCAATTTAAAAAGTTTGAGCTGCGATGAGGTTGTTTGTCGGCTGTATACAAATTTGTCTGTTTTAACAAACTGCAATGGAAACACTTCTGTGCCTTCCTTGAGTTGTGATCAACAACCAGATGTTACTGTTGGCAGAGAAGATGAAGAAGACCACAGGAGGTGGTAGGAGGATGATGGTGCGGCATGTTTTTTGGTCACATTTTGCATGAACGGACATTCACCTGTAATTTTAAATGAAAATTTCTTATTTAATGGAAACACCACTATTGCGAAATAGTTTTTTCTACATTATCCGAATAACAACAAAGTGTTGAGCATTTTTGTAATGGAAATGCAGCTCCTGACAAGCCCCGACTGCCTGAATAACACCATTAATCCAGCCATTTTGCCCCTGCATGAACAATACAGGCGTAATTTTGTCTTCATGGACAACAATACTCCACCTCATTAAGGTTGCATCATTAGGGAATGGATGCTGGAGACCGGGCTGCACTGAATGGGCTATCAAGACATGGGCTATTTGATTCTACAAACTATAATTTATTTTTATGAGTGGAAAGGTGTTCAGTGTCTTACAGAAATAACATAGCCATTTCTCCTCATTAATTCGGACATTTGGCTAAAGAAACGTTTGGCTCTTGGGTTGTGAAATTTAAAATAGATAAGCAACGGTTTCCTGTTTTGCTACTTTATCCTGAATCATTTCTCAAACTGCCTTTCACCTCTTTTATAGAAGCATGTCTCATTTTTAATCACTGGCATATCATCTAACATCTAATATTAGATGTGTCTGACTGCCCAGTAATCCAGTTTAAAAATATTAAGTGGGTATTTGGAATATTTACACAATAATGAAACCAACATTATGTCTGTTATATATATTCTTTGCAAACCCCCCCAAAATTAATATGAAATCATTGATTATGAAATCACAATATTAGTTGTTGAAGGTATTCAGGGTTTTTTGCTTTAATAGTATTTCCTCAGATGTGGAGCTAGTGCCCAGAAGAGCGGCTTTATCCAGTTTTATTTCCACTCTGCACTCTTCGGTAATTGAATTCATTATGAGGACACCAGCCTAAATCGGCTGTTATTTCGCAGTCAGTTGAGGTTGCTAATTAGAAATTAGCTCAAGCATTCTGGTGCGAGCCCTCAGGGAGCTTTATCATCTGCCTGAATCTTTGACATAACTACCAGTAGCTTGTGAAGACTCCCATGGTGTTGCAGATGAGCACACTTACTTCTTTCCCCCACAGTTGAGTGGTGATGTACGGTCAGCCGCTGTCCGCTTTACATACTGTAAATGTTTAGACTTCATGGTGCCTATGTGGAGTTTTTTTAAACTACAAGTGCTTCTGGAATGGAAAAAGAAAACGGCTGAATGCTGACTGTGTGAACGCCTTAATAAAAAATGTTTCTTTTCCATCTTGACGTGTTAGGGATTTTCAGAGTTCTCAGAGGAGGCACAACTTAGAAGAATTTGTAGTGTAGTTGTTGTTTATCCAGTTTTTATGCCGTTTTACACATGCTGTTTCGTCAGTGTTATGTAGTTTATTTTTGTTTTCGTCCCAGTGAATTATCCATAACTTCATTTGTGGTGAATTTTATGTCAATGGCCTCATTAAATCTTTTTAAACTAGGGGTGCACAGATTTATTGGCCAGGTGATTTTCTTAATTTTGGGAGATCGGTGATCTGCCAATTTTTTCACGTGAATCCGATCTTATCCACCAATCTGAGCAGGGAGAAAGGTTTGTCTGATAGATGTTTGCATTTAAAAACAGTCACCCCACTGTTGTGAAGTCAGCAATTTTCTTGCTACATTGAGCAACATTTCAGACAAAAAAAATTGGTATCGGCCAAAATCGGAATCAGCAGGTTTATGGTTTTTAAAAGATTGGTGATCAGCGATCGGCCAGAAAGCTGCGATTGGTGCACTCTCATTTTAAACTGAGGCAAATTTTGACATGGTCTATATGTATTTTAGTCACTATGTGTTGATCAGAAATTAAATTTCAGAAGTTATTGGTAAGTTGTTTCTTTTAAAGGAAAAGTTTTGAACTTTTCCAAATCTAGTTACTTTTTTTCTTTGTTTTTGGAGACTTTAATGGCAGCAACACTATCCTGCTCTGGACTAAAAAGAAAGTTTATAGAATAAAATTTTTACTCTTTCGTGAGCAGTTCCCAGAAATGTGTTTTTCTTGTTGTTTTTGTCACAAACTTAAAACTCTACATTCGATTTAATCTGCCTCAGTCATTGATTAACCTCCTCCACTGTGTGTGCCTCTGGTAACTGTCTTCTGGTTAAATCTGATATTATACGAAAAGGCAAAGAGGCATTCACACTTTCTGATGACCCAATAGCCAAGTGGCTTTCACAAGCAGAACCTGGCAGCAAGAGTGGAACAAGTTCCAATTAACAATACCATTATACTGTAGAACGCTGTTGCCAACTCCTCTGCAAGGAGGAATAAATCACCTAAAATGGTTGTGCATCAGCAGCTCGCTCTTATTGTCTGACAAAAAAGCTTTCCAAGAATGTATCGTAAAAAGTCGGAAGTAAAAAGAGTTCTCCTATGCCCTGCTCATCTCACATGGTTGTGAATGTTGTTTTGAGATTTTTAAAAATGGAAATAACTTTTTTTTTTTAAGACTTGAGTATCTCATGAACTGTTTGATCCCAAACCATCAGCCTCTCCTTTGACTAAATGTGTTTTCTGCTAATCACGAATTTACAATCTCACCATGAGGTATAGAAAAGGAAGAGTTGCATGCACAGGGACAGCATTTTGTTCTGTGAGGCCAGAAACACGCAAGGAAACGGTTATGTCAAGAGAAGTTGCTTAGCAACTCCATTTACCTCTGCTCACATGTGGTGAGATATGAATCAAATTGGCAGATAACTGAGAATTTATTCCAGCTATGCAGTGAAAGACAGTTTGAAGCTGACATTTCTGGGAACTGCTCTGTGTGTCGGTGGAGGGGAGTTTCACTTGCTCTGTTCCAGTGGCCTGAGACTACAGTGGTTCCTGCTGCTACCACCACTGTGCTGCACCAATCCTATCTGCAAACATTAGCTTCAGTTGTGGAGACTTGTACTATTTTTAACTGACCTACCAAGCAAGCTGGCCAGCAGAGAGAGGAACGAGGTCTTTCACCACAAAACAATGCCTCTGCCAGATATCAGTCTCATGCTTACTTTATGGTCTCGCCTGTTTTTCTCTCGCTTTCTTCTTAAGATATGCGTTTTCATGAGTACCTGAGAGCATTATTTCTGTGTATTGGATAAAAAATGGACTAGAAATGTCCTTTTTATGTCCCTCAGTGGGGATGTTTGAATGTACCAACAGGAAACTGACAGGAAAATGGACACATGCAGATTCACACTAAGGTACAAATGTAAAATAAAAATAGGAAACTGTACAGTAGGGGCAAATTTACAGTAGAAGAATAGATTCAAAGAGATTAGATTTTTTTTATTCTAAATATTTGCTCATATAAGACTTTTTACAAGAAAATTTGAAAACGTGTAACAATAGGAAGGAGTTTATGAAAACCTTATCATTGTGTTGCCTCTTAAACTTTTTCATATTTTGTCACACAAGCTGCAAACATCAATGTATTTTTGATTATAGGTATCAGAACAACACCAACATAATAGCATAATTACCACATTTGTTTAGTTTTCATTTTTTTAACAAATGAAAATCTGTAGATTATATCAGGGTTTTATTAGCTTTGCCACAGTGTTGTAAATAATATGTCAACTCATTAAAAAGTTTAATTATTAATCTGATATGAGTTCTTCAACAATGTGATCCGAGTCTTGTTCATAAAGTCTCAAAGGGTTTTATAATAAGCTTAGAAGAGTACAAATTCTTCTTCTTCTTTCACTATATTTAATTTCTGCATTGGATTTTCTTTAAAACTATCGGACCTTTTTTGTTTTTTAATATTTTCAGTAACCCCCATTCTGCTGCTTTTGGCAAACAACCTTGATTCATTTGTACTAATTTGCTGTTAAATTTAAACTTTCAGCGTCAAAATAAAAATTAAGATGTTAAGTAAGACATGTGAAAACAAAAATATTTAGTGTGCTAATGGAAAATTCATTACTTGTATATATTTTTACATGTGGTTTACTCTAATCCTATTTAATATAAATGAAACCATTTAAGTGTTCTTCTGTAGCAAGTCAACCACATGCTGTAGATGTGAGTTAAAATGTAAATATCCTCCATGGCAAAGTGGATTTACGATGTAGACTTGTATTTGTTCTGATTTTTTTCAGTCTCAATCTCTGCCCTCGTTTTTCTTTTCCTGTATCTTCAAACAAGTTGCAGGAGGTTGTTAGAAGGAGCTGTGGTGCCACTTCCAATCAGGCCTGGCCACTGAAATCAGAAAGTCATTCTGGTCACTAAAAATATGTTTGAGTGAAAAGTTCAGTGTAACAGCAGGAGCATTTGTCCATTTATAGACCAACCAATCACAACTGGCAGCACTGCGAAATTAACCAGAGAACTTGAAAAAGTGTTTGTTTCAGTCTACAACAGCTCCATTTCTCATTAAAACCAAAACTCTTGGATAAAACATTTAATCACCTTTCATTAGGCTGAATAATTTAGCAAGCAAAACAGAAAACCATCTCAGATTGAGCAATTTATATGCACATTGTAGCGGTCTGATTTTAATTATGGGCAATCACTTTTTGGGTCAAGAAAAGGAAAAAAATATCCATCCACAGAATCAGGAGAAATAGACTATTAAATCAAATCACTCTCAAATCACAGATAAATATAAGAGTTTTGATTCATAATGTCAATTTTTTGTATATGATTTAAATATATTACAAGAAATAATGTTAAAATGTTAACAGCTTTATAAGGCCAAATGTTATTTTAGTCGGAGTTTGACTATATAACAATCCAACATCTGGACCAGGGCTGGAAATTACCCGCCACTGGCCAAATGCGGGTAAAAGTATGAAGTGGTGTGTAAATTGGAGCAACACACCTGCCACTGTGACGGGTTGACAATTTGAACAAAAAGAAAGAAGAAAAAGCTGCATTCAGTTTGAACTTCTGTCCATGGGAGGACTGACCATCTGGAGTCCAGACTGATGCATTTACTGTCCATATCTAGCAGCCCTAGGCTGTCATAATTTAACAAACAAATTATATTAAATCTTGATTTTTATCAACCTCGACAGCCCATTGGTTGATTTTATTGACGGACATTGGGCTTATCCAATGAAATCCCTCAGTCCTCCATGGCTCGCCCCTCCCCTCTAAGTTTATAAATAGAGCCATTTCAGTTAACGGTTGCTGCTAACCGAAGAAAATGAGCAAATACGAGACGGGGCAGGTCAGAAAAACTACGACAAAAGCTAAAAAGCTCATAAGCCCATTCAGAAAAATGTGTCATACTAACCGATATGTTAATTACCACACTAACTTTGACCGTTGGAGGAGATTCAGTAGATGACAAGGAGAGGGAATTAGCGATTCAGGGGCTTTATTATCGTCGGAGGAGGATGATGAGAGAGACGTGACCAGGGACAGATTGAGGAAGAGTTAAGATTAGCTGCTGCTGCCCGGGAAGGAGGAGTGAAAATGTTCATAAAGAAAAAGTTTCATGCAGGCAGGAAGGCAGGTGTGTGTGAGGGGGAAGCTAACACTAAAACCCAGATAGTCGGAGTAACACAAGGATGATGATGATGATGATGATGGCCCGTGGAATTTACCCATCATGCTGTGCAAAAATCTTCAAAGTTTTAGAATTAGAATCCAGTATGTGACTGAAGAAAACTTTTTTATTCATTAAAAAGGCTTTATGCAGCAGTTGGGAAGTTTTTTTATGCTTTTTAAACTAACATTTAAATAAAGTTTAACGTGTTCAAATTGACAGCAGAAAGTAACTTTAAAAACAGAGACGACAAAAATGAAACTATGTTCCTTTTAGCACCTGACATCAATTATTTATTAAGCAGGACCTGCATAAAATAATGACAAGAAACCTGATTACAACATATGTAAATGTGAGCAAGCAGCATTGACCACTATTTGTCTTACTCCAAAGTATTTTGCCTTCATGGTTCTGTGGCAGTATTAGGAAGAAATTGATTACTCCAAACTTTATTCCAAAAGTGAAACTAAAGAGCCTACTTGCTAAAATCAGAGAAGACCTCAGGATCTGACCTACTTCAACAGACTCGAGCCGATGCTTTTCAAAGGGCCTCAGATCCTTCTCTTGAACATCAGTAGAGGTCTATAGGGAGTTAAAGCTTTGTGTGCAAAGCAGCAAAAAAAATAATGCTGAACTGAGGAAAGCTTTTAGATATACTTTTATTCTTTATCTTACATTTCAAGTTCCTTAAATGAAAGGTAATAAAGTTGAGCCGATGTTTTAGTGTCTGTTTGCTGCAGGCGTTGTTCTTTAAAAAGAATAGAAAATCAATCTTTCAAATAATTTCTTTTTCAAATACGCCATGATGTTTAAGTCTTTCAAAGAATCATTTTTAGGTTTCACAGGTTTATTATGCAGTAATCTGGCCCAATTCTAAATGCAGTGCCAGCTTTCTTGCAAAAACAGCTCAGGCATGACCAACATTTTCATTCTGTCTGATAAAATACCATTTAGGCTGTAAGTTGCTCACATATCACAGAATTAAGGCATTTTTCTGTTGTTTTTGGAGTTGTAAGCTGGGCTTGTAGCTCTGCTCAAGTTGAGTTTTTCTGCCATGCATGCAGAACTGGTTTCCTGGGCACTTGAATGTCTTCCTGAGTTGCTTCTCTGTCTGCTCATCCCTCAGAGAACTGGTGAGCAGATGGAAGGTTGAAGTGGCTGAAAGGTCTTTGTGACAGTTGGGAGCCCGGTAGGCACTCCTTTGAGCAGAAAAAGAGAGAATAATGATAATTCTTAGTCTGCTGCATTAACAGGCCTTATGCTCAGGAGGATGGAGCAGATGCTATGTGTGCTCTGTATTCTGCCTGCCATTTCCTCTGACTTGGTGTGACAGTAGAATTATATGTTCTTGTATATATATATATTTCTTTTAAATTTACATTTCCACGACAGTTCCTCACTCTGTATTGCACTTTACCTTGCAATGTTCACTTTATTGAAACAAAATTTAAAGACTGATGAACAGCTTCATTGTCATTTGACATTTCAAAAACTTATTTTTCATATTTTGTTTTTAAAATATACATCTTAAAGCAAAATTGCAGCCAATCATAAATAAACTCGTACATGAACATTTGCAGAAATATCATTATCAATCTTTTTATATTATAATGTTTGAGTGGCTCTCTTATAACATTGTTCATAACTGTTCAACTCCTTCAACTGCGAAAATAATTAGTTGTTTACCTAGAGGTGCTTAACATCTTCATTTAATTGCAGTTATTTCAGATGTGACTTTGACACAGATGATTATTTCATTGAAGCCTCCCTAAATTAAGCAGACAATAGATAATAGTTCTGGAGTCGCGTTGAAAAACAATCGAGCTGCAAGATGCAATTAAAATGTTACCAGTGGCAAAACTCTAGGACTTGATGGTTTCCCTGTAGATATGTACAGAAACTTCTGATTATTATCCGCCTCCATATTCTACAAAATGGTCAAAGAAATACAGTAAACCTCAAGTGAAATGTGCCAACATCAACCTTTTCCTTAAGCCTAATTAACTCAAACCACCATCCTGCAACGAGCCAATATAGCTTTTTAAAATGCAGATCTCAATCATGTAGATTACTTTACATGATTGAGAAAATAATTTGAGAAGAATGGATTTTTTTTTTCAAAACTGACTCAATCGGATACATTTTTAAAATGGCAACAACCAAAATAAAAATGGTTGGTTTCGTCAGATGTTGAAAATGTAACGCTACTTAAGGCTAGGCGCCTGACTACGGCCAAATATAACAAATGGCGCTCAGATAGATTCGGCTATGGAGCCCGTGGGTGTGAATAAAATACCATTAGACAAAAGTATGTTTAAGTTATTGTATTCAACTTGTTTTTTTCTTTCATATATATATATGGAGATATGCAATAATAATAATATTTATAATAACAGTGATTTTCTATAATATAACCAAAAACACAACAAGGGAAGAAAAAAAACAACAACAAGCACTCAGCAACAAAACAATAAACCCTGATGTCACCCAAGAGTTTCTATTTTGGTCCATTCATGAATCCAAGGTGATCAATAGTCCATCAATCAATATCTGATTGTTTTCTTTTTTTTTCCAAGATCCAGAGCAAATAGGTCCAGAATGAAAAAAATAGCTTGGTTCATTTAAATCCTACCGCGAAGCTGCGGTGATCCGGTAGCTCGCCATCCTGACGTGACACCGGGGGTGGGAAAAAACCTGACCGTCGAGCGGTCGACAGGAAACACCCAATTTAATCCTTCGGTCCTTTTTGTAAGCCTCGATCCAGCCGTATTCTTCTATAAGTTTAGAAGACGCCGAGACGAGCAGCTGGCCCCAGGGACAGCAGCAACAGCGATTGAGATCCGAGTCACCTGTGACCCGTAACTTCAAGGGTGCTGTCAGTTTGACCCGCCAAAATAAAATACGGGTTCCTTATTTGGTGCAGGTTACAAAAAGGCTGGAAATTTCTTTTTGCAACGCTTGTAAGTGGACATAATATCCTGTAAAAATTCAGAGTATTGCATATCTCAACCAATTCCTGCATGTAAACAAGTTAACTTTTTAGCTAATCACTTTACAGGGTTTTACACTTTCAGTCTATATCTTAAATGCATTGAACAATTTGTGACTTTATGTAATTAAAACAGAATTTTATCATTTAGAAAATCTACTACAATTGTTTTTCTTCAATAAAAACCCTTTTCCAGAGAGAATAATTCTACTGAATAAATTTCTGAAACATCAAATTAATGACCCTTACTGTCTCCTCAAATATTCACCTCAGTCCAACCATCCCTTCACAGATTAGGTACATCAGGTGCTCAAGCGTCAATATTTCTAAACAAGCTGAATGAGCTGACAAGATTAAATTGCACAACAATGCAACAGAAGGTAGACTCTCATGGTGGGGAACGCTCTCTTATGGAAAGACCGTCTTCAATCAAAATTATGGTCCTCTCTAAACCGAGTTTGGTTCCACAGGATATCCTGACATAATGAGTTATAAAGCAACTAGAACATGCTCTGCAACTGAAGGAGAATAATTAAATCATAAAAAATGTCCATGAAGTGTTCATGGTAAGATTGCCTGGCGAAATGGCTTGAGGGCACGTGAAGAGAGGGCAAGTTAAAGTCAGCAATACAAATATGACGGGGTGAAATCTGATACAATAAAGTTTTTATGCTAATTAAAATGAAAATTGACTCATTACTGTACTGCTGCGCCAATTTGAAAGTGTAAAAATATGACATAACTTTAAGAAGTGGCAGTTAAGTAGATTAAAATGATCAGGTTTCTTGTTTTGGAAAAACTCGATGCCACTATTAGCACCCTTAGCTTCACCTGAGGTGAGGAGGGGACTATTTAAACTCTCCTGTTTAACAAATTGTGTTATGAAAGCAAACTCAGAATCGTACAAAGTCTACCAGACTAAATAGTAAAACATAAAAAATGCCAAGAGAGCTGAATAGTTTTGTATGGCACTGTAACCGAAAAATAACGGCAGAACACCTACAGGCAATTCAGCATCATGGTGCATCCCACTCAGCATTATTAAGTACAACAACACACATTTAGTTTAGTCTACTTTGCCTTTACCCTGAATATTATTTCCTATCCAAATCCGTTTTTGCTGAATTTTGCTCTTTTTATCGGATGCTGTTAATCTTACGTGTTGTACCTATCGAGAGTACATGAGCAGTCTGTCAGCTTCAGTTTGTGACCGGTAAGGTTTCATTTTGGCCACATTTCAGTTGATCTACTCTTTGACTCTCGCCTTGTACCTGTGGTCTGTCCTTGATCCAGACTTTTGACATGGACAATGAGTGGATTACAGCTTAGCCTCTTTGACCTCTTTCCTCAGTCTTTGCGTCACAGATCAAGCCGTCAGACCTTAAATTATAAGATTTAAAAGAAATACTTTAGACCTTTTGCCTCTTGTGTCCTGAACATGATCTTAGTTAGCCTGGGTGGTGTTAGGTAGGATCAGAGAATAAGCTACTGGTTTTCAAGGAAGAAGAGGAAGATGAAAGACAAGAGAATTGGCAGGGGAGGAAAGAGCTTTTATTTAATGAAATCTCTGCATCATCATTACTTTTTAAACTGATCTGTTCAAAGAGACGTTTCTGCTGCAGACAGGAAAAGATGGCATCCTTCAAACTGTGCTTTAAAGGAGCTCGTACTGATGAGCCTGGCACTTCCTGACCCTTGTTTCAAAGCACTGGTACATCCTTCATAAAGAGCCCAAGGGCCAAAAATATAAATTTCCATTTTGGAAACTTTCCAGTTTAGAGCAGAATTTATTGATCTTAAACCTTAACAGCCTAAGCCAAGTTTTGATGGTGCTTCTTGATGACTGCTTTGCATAGACATTCAGATATAATTTCAGTTCTTACCAGTACTCTAAACTGTTGAGAATCTACCACAGTTTTTAGTTATCCCTTTCTTAATTTTAAGCATTTTATTCATTCATAATTCATATTTTATATCCCTAACAAATTTGCAATAAGCCGTCATCCAGTGAAGAAAGAGGATTTAGATCAAGTAATGGAGCAATATCCAGCTTACAAAGACGACACTAACCACTCTGTTTGTTTTGGGATTTGTGCATGCACTGCATTTCTATCAAAAGCTTTGCTCATTAACTTCATTCTATGGGACATTCACCAATACACTGATTTCTTTAACCAGATAGCTTCAACCTTCAAATAATCTTATCAATCTCTCAAGCAAACCCATAAAATATCTCTGCATTATGAATCCATTTGTACTCTTTTGCTTTGAGATTTCTCCTGCGATACTGTGAAGATATAGCTGCTATCTCAAGCTCATTAATATCAGTGAAGGATAACATAGTAGCATAAGTTCATGGCCTCAGTGAGAAGAAATTAGACGCCTACACTCACATTTATACACCTGCTAAGTGTGGTAATGTTGTGACACAAGCATCTTTCAGTTTTATTTTCTACAGCAGGTAAAGTAAGCAGTGTGGGTTACTGGCAGCTGTTGGATTGGAGGATTTAGATGCTTTTTCATCGTTTTCTAAGACCTGTGCGTGGGATGACTGTGCTGCAGCCATTGATGCTCTGGGATTTTAGAACAAATGTAATAGTTATTTGCTTTATTTGCCGGGGTTGATTGTGGATTGAAATCAGCAGGGGAGATTTGCTGGCTGAGTAGCATCTCTCCTCTTTCATTGCAAGTGGAGAAGCCATGGGCTGCCCCAAAGCTGTACAACTGCAATTTATATGTTGAACATGAAGGAAACATTTTTTATTTTTCTCAAATGCATTCAGTTTTTTTCTTCTCAATGTAGAAACATTGGAATTAAAAATTGAAACTGTATTCTTGTTTTCTGAAGACAAAGCCTTTTTTTTTTTTACCCCATTTACTTGATTCAATTAGCCATCACTCTTGCTCCTGTAATTAAATTGTTGTTCTTATTAGCGATTATGGTGAGTTTTGATTTATTTTATCTTGGCCATAAGTCTCAAGTTCCTTTTTAGTTACATTTTTTTGTGATTCAACTTAATTCATTTTATCTATAGAGTATCAATTAGCAACATATTCACATATCCCAAAATATAAAATCTACTTTGGTTTGAATTCAAATAATTAAAATTGGATCCATTCATACTGTCAGGTTAAAATTACATTTCCTACAATTCAACTAGATTCAAATAGTAATATGTAATACAGTGGAAACAATTAGGTCCAATACCAATTAAAATATGGTCTGTCTTACAAAAAGATATTTTAGATTGCGATTGATTTCACGTCAGATCCAAAAACTTAAATTACAGCAGATAAACTGAAGAGTTTGCTGACAACACATTGAAGCATTTTCAGAAGCTTTCTTTGACAAAGTATGTTTCTGACATTGAGCCTTATGTAGCATATTCCCGCTCTCCAAGTGCACATCTGTGTGACATTTGTGGTTTTATGTTCCCTAAATCTGCAGTTTTATACTCCTTGTTCATTCCATTTTACCCCATTTTCTTGACTCGGTTATTTATCTCATTCCCAAGACTATAATACACACACTTCAGTGTGTGCTATACTCCAAAAAGCACTGAATTCACATTCTTTCAGTAAAATGGTAAAGGTATAATTTGCACCTGGGAAATAGATACAATAACGCTTTTGAGATAAAAGTTTCTTTAAGTAGCAGTTTGAAGATTGGACTCTTCCAAAACCGTTTTAAAATTGATGCAGGGATTGTTTTCTAAGCTTTTCATCTTGGTGCTTGGAGAAAATGAATAAATCTGTATCTGTAGAGTCTGTTTGATTTTAAAGATTAATTTAATCAGACGTTTTTGTTGCAGGCTCTTCTCTCTATTCTGTTCCTGACATTCCTAAGGTTGAGTTCCTGCTGTGAGGGGAAAAAGGATTTTGATGAAACTTTGTTTACTTAATCGGCTTTCCCCCTTTTTAAAACTTCTGTTGATGTCTTGATTATTTCATTATGTTATTGTTAGAAAATCAAGTGTGTTGCTTGTGATGTTGTCCTGGTTTTGTATGTGCAGTTCTTTATAACATTTTTCTCCCCATTTAATAGTTGCATCAATAAGAGGTTTGCAATAATAATAATAAATATAACAAAATGCTAAAGCTAAAACAGTTCCTTTGAAATGTAGTGAAAAGTTTAATAATTAAACACGACATGTGAAATTGTTATTATTTATTCAATAAAAATGCAGAGACGGTATCAGATAAGTGCACCCTTACTGCTTTAATTAGAAATAAGGTGGGTAAGTAGCGGAGGGTGTAATTACGTTTCCCACAGCAGTGTAATTAGCTCCTGCAGGATTACCAGTGAGCTTTTCTGCACGGTTTGGATGCTGCTGAAATGTGGAGCGACATCTGTGGGGTTTCTGTGCAAAATGCTCTGTTTTGTTAGTGATGGCCCCATGCTGCTTCAGAGGGTCTTGTTCAGTAAAGGTAAACGGAAAAACAAAAAATCATTATGGAAAGCTTACTGAAAAGAAACTTTTTAGAAAACAGAATAATAGTTTTTGTTATGAATGAGAAAGGACTTAATAAAGTTATGTTTTGTTTGAGTTTGTGTGCCTGAGAGTTTGGTTAAACATATCTGTGTGACTGTAGTATTTATTTATTTTTAATTCAAAAACAGGCACAGGAACCAAAAAAGTAAAAGTTCTCCTCTGGCACATCAGAATAATGATTATTTACACCATTCCTGCTGGTATTGTTCACAGCTACTGGGATTTCCGTGTTCTTCAGTATTATTATTATTTTGTACAAATAAATCTTTTGTTCTTTTGAATTGTATTTTGTCTGACAGCTGTTCTTCTTACATAAACATAATTCCCTGTTTATGTAAGATTCTGCAATGTGGTAATTTATAAATGGAAAATACTATTTTACCCTGATGAATTTTTAACTGCTTTGGATAAATAAAAGGCACTTTTTAAACTAAAATATTGAAGCATAATGAAAATGGACATTCTTTTGCTAATTTCAAATAAAATATTGTAATATAATTTTTTTTAATCTTTCCTTTGTATACCTCAATGTAAATATTGTTTTTTTAAAGAATGGGTAAAGAAAAAGATTTAAAAACAAAATAAATTTTTATATTATCTAAATTTAAGTTGCTTTCAAGGAAAAGAAATCTAAACAATTTCTTCTTCAGCAGTCGAGTCTTTAGCAACAATTTAGTATCGACAATCCTTCCCCCCCATTCATTTAGTTTTTTTTTCTTTTGTGTGTGAAAACAATTCGCAATAGTTGAAATTTCGAGAGTGAGTCAAAAATTACAACAAAGAACTTTTCTCTATTTTTTTATGGTTTTTAAACTATGAATATTATAATGTTTGGAGTGGGAGTGATGAAATGCAAAAATGTTCGCGTAAACAAAATGCATTATAAATCAGTTTCTGCTAGTCATAAAAACTAACTGATGTTACAGTTGTACAAAGTGTAATTACATGTTCAACTTTTAAAATAAAAATTCTAAAATCTTGAAATCTAAATAAAACCAGGGAGCTTTGAGGAAGACTGACAAAATATTTGTCTTATATTGTGATATAAATCAATATTGAATTATATGTATGTTTATTTTTACAATATTTTTTTTCATATCGGCCAGTTGTAAAGACTCTACATTGTGTTGATAAAAAAAAAGAGAAACTCTGGTTGTGCACTAAAACTGGCATTTCCTAGAAAAACCCATTGACTTTTATGTAGGGTCTGGTTTTGCAACGAAATGTTTGTTCTGCTTTTACAAGAAATTTAAAGAAAGACAACTGGATCTTGTTCTGTACAATTAGAACAATTGAAGATAAATAAAGTCACTGACAGTTTTCACTGAATGACACTGGACTTTTTCTTTATACACAATATTTTTAATTATACTGAAATATGCCTTTGTTAAACCCATTAAAAGAGTCTAAAAAAGCACCATTAAAATTAGCATTGTTGGTCATTAGCAACATTCAGCAGAGCAATGGCAGAATTTTTCTGTTGAATCTCTTTTTGCTTTTCACCCTTTTTCTTCACCTCGTTCTTTGAAGATCTGTTTTTTTGCTTTAAAGATTCATTTCCATCTGTTCCCTGTTCCAGCTACCATTAGGTTTTGATTAAATTAAATGTAATTCGTTCTCATTAGCACGATTGAGAGTTTGACTGATAACATATTATTCGGCACTAAATGGCTACCTGAAATCATTTTCTGAGATGTGCTCACAGAAAAGATGAATCTGCTGCAGAATCAGAGGTTATTTAATCTTAGCTGCATTGAATGAATTTATCTGTAATTTTTGGTTATTCTTTTAGCACCTCAGGCACAGTTTATTGCCTATGCATCAATCCCCCTATACCTATTTTTCTTTACTTTCTTTCCCCTCTCTACCTGTCAGATGTTCCCAAAAGATGCTTCTTGTGGACAAATCATGTCAGCAATTCTTGGAATAATTTTAAAAAATCGGTATTTTCTGCCTGGGACTTAGTGTTATGCATGTATTTTAGGTATTTCAGGGATCATCTGGGGAAGAAATTACAGATGAAACACTTTGTGCTGGTGGATCATAATCAGGCTGTAAGCAGGGCTTCAAAATGCAAAACGTTTTTCATTTAAGCTCTACTTATAACCTGGTTATCTTCCAGCAGCACGAAATGCAAAAAAAACGGCAACATTTTCCTGGACTTAAGGTTCTGAGCAAGTGTGTGTGCAACATCCCAGTGATTGTGATTTGATTGAAAAAGTTATCAAATTAAAATATTGAAGTGGACATTTTGTATGTTTCGCTGTGTAAAATAAGTTGCTGCAGTCAAAACTATGACACTCTGAACTTTTAACTTATGTTGGACAGTTTTGAGGAAATTGGTTTAATCAGGAGGACAATGTAAGCTCAGAGTGTGCAAAGAGGAAGTTGCTAAAGGAGCTGCTGAATTTATGTAGTGAGACCGGACAGAATTTATTTTTAATCACTGAGTTTGTAATTTTGCATTGTTTATTGAGGACTGTGTGACTTTGTGGGTTTGTTTAGAAAACTTCTCAGGTATCAGAAGAAGTTTAAACTGTTTTAGGTTTTTAAACAGCCCTTGTAAAATCATTTTCACAAATATTTTCACATCACATTTTAAATGAACCAACTTTTTTAATTGTGTTGACCTAAATGCACCTTGGATCTCTCCTTTACAGTCTTGAAATTTTTCAGCAGTCTGACTTCACACTCTGCTTATTTCCAATGAGGGCCTGCAGGAGCAGAGCTGCCAGGCTGCTCATTAGGCAAAGCTCTTTTTAGAGAACCCTGTTGTAAGTTTTTAGGCTGGTTTCCAGTTACATCCACTAACATCTGCTCCAGTATGTAAAGGAATAGGAAAACTAATTTCCTGGAATGAATGTAAACATTAATAGGACAACCTGCATGAACCTGATGTGAACGGTAATTTAATTTAACTTATAAATGCCTGAGCCAAAGAGACCATGAGGGATGAATGCTGCATGTGTGACGTCTTCCACAACTTTGATTCTGTTTATTCCCTCTTCTTTCAATGTTCTGCTGTCTTTAGCCTGTCTGTTGCTCTGCAGCTGGTATTTTTCATCATTAGTAGACTTGGAAATCTTTTGAAACCAACAGTGGCCACACCTCTTTGTAAGTGGAAAAACTCGCTTAAAAAGTAAGGCAACATTTGTCAGAACTAAAAGATAAAAACAATAAACCTTTAAAAAATTACTGCTCGATGAATTCTAGGAGAGTTTTGGGTTGTTTTGCTAAAAAGCAACCTGTATTTGCTTTTTTTTGTTGCTTTGTCATTGGATGAAAGATGAGATTCAAAGCTGAACAAAAGTTTTACTGCTGTGTGTGCTGTGCAGGAAGATTAAATATGGAAGTAACGGGCCAATTATAGCTTGTATTCTGTATTTTGCCACTTCAGAGAGGTGACTTTTCTCCTCTTGTCTGACCCCTGCTGTGATGAGACACTGCAGCCACTTTGCTTCGTCTCTGTGGGTGCCGCATATGAGCATTTATGACTACTGTGACACCCTCTTTGCAAGCTTTAATTGCCTTTTCCAAAACCATGTTAGGAAAATAATAACTTCACGCTTTATTTTTCCCCACTTGTGCATCATCTGCACCCAGCGTCACGTTGCCGGGGTGGGGGTTGTGTATTTGTGAGTACACAGGACGACTGTTGGAGACGGTGGCAGCATGGGGCGCTCAAATGTCACTGCTCTGATGAAAGTGCTTCCCCTCGGCAGAATGTGTGTTTGATGTCCCCCAGAGAGAGCAAACTGACAGATCTGGATTTGCGATTATATGAATTAGTTTGTCTGTGTGCCTATTTGCGATGCAGCAATTTTATTTTAAATGTCGTGCTGGCATCGCACACCCTCACTAGCTTAGGCGGTATGTTGACAGTCTGACAGTTGAACTGTTAATGTGAAGTTTATGTGCTGTGTTGCAGACGCAGACATTAAGAAGACCTTAAAGGGTTTAATTTACCAATATTTTCTCAATGTACAAATATCATTTGCTGCATATTTTTAAAGATGTCCTCCATAACCCCCTTATTGTCAGTCATTTTTCTGTGATCTGTTTTAGAGCTACTTTCATTCCAGTTTTTGCTAAATGTCTCAAAAATACTTTGAGTTGCTCTGTTGCTTGCAACCACGGTTGTCGACATTATTAAACTCTCTAAAATCAATACATAATTTTAAACAAATGCTGAATTTGATCACTAACAATATCAACAGTGTCATTTTTTTCTTAAGTTGTACGTCATGTATTCAGCCAGCACACCTGCATACAGCACAATGATGACTGACTATCAAAACAGTAAAAGTCTAATAACATGACAAGTGTATCCAAACAGAATAGCAGGACTTTCATAAAAAAATGTATAATTGTGGATTTGTCACCTAGCTGTAAACATCTCCACTTAAAGACTCCTTGATGCATTTATGAGTCAAGAGGTTTGACATTTTACCATGACTCTCTGCTTCAGGTATACTGTCTCTTCATTTTAGAGCAGGGGTGTCCGAAGTTGATCCTCAGCGGCCAGTATCCTGCATGTTTTTGTTTTCTCTAGAGGCGTGTACCGAATTCAATACTTTTATAAGTACCGACCAAATTCTGTCAGTACTACCGAGTACCTATTCAAGTAAAATCAAACGGTACCAGGTTTCAGGACCTAAACGCATCATTGTGACAGTATGGAATGCAGCATAGCACGCGAAAGAGTGTAATAATGTCAGCAGCCGCTAGTTCAGTATCAAAGTGAGCATGGCCGGTAGAAAATACTCAAAGGTTTGGCTCCACTTTTCAAAATGAGATGCAAATTATGCCAGTTGCAATAATTGCAACACGAAGACCAGCGGTGGAAACACGTCTAGTTTGAGAAAAGCACTTCATTAAGCACAAGATTTTTCTTAAGGCTGAAGAGTGCACAGTTTTTGATAGCTGCAGATCTACAATTGCTTTTTTAAAATATGCAAGATTTCTCAGCAGCTGTCTCCATTTACTTCTTTAGTCCTGTCATTTTTAGCTGCAGTGTTTTAGATTTCACTTGACCATGACTGATGGACTTTTCACAAAGCAGCAAACCTGTCAGTGTTTCAGCTTGCACACCAGCCTAAACCTCCATTTGACTTTGTTCTTTATTTCTCTTGACTGTGTGTTTGCCACATATTGAGTCTTACAGACAGCCAAAAAGTGTCTAATTATTTTTTAATAAAGTCTAAATTGCATTGAGAAGATCAGCTCTGTTTGAAATCTGCATTTGGAGAACAGAACTGTTCCTAATTAGCGGTTTAGAACAGAACAATCTGATTAACACCTATAAGTTCAGAAACAGTCAAGAGATCTTTACCCTCGTTGATATTTATTTTTAATTGACTCTTCATGATGGAACAATCCTGACTTTTTAACCTCAGCAGAAGCAAGTGGCAAACTGTGGATGAGCTGATGCATCAGAGCATTTCATTCAAACTCAAGTTCTTCTTTTTGACAGCAAAAAACAATGAAGGCCAACAGCTACTTTGAAGCTTTTTTTCATGTTTTGATCAAGTGCTTGAATCGGTTGTAAAAAGATGTGATTATTGCATTAAATTGGTTGTGCAGCTCTAGGAGTGTACATGGTATGTTGACGAGTTAAAAATGTGAAGGCTACAGGCTGAGAATTGTGCCACTTCTGTTTTTAGACTTTGCACAAACTCAGCTGGCGACGACACGTCTGCTGTAAGGCTGAGTAACAGATCTGATTGATCTTTATGAAGCTATCCTTCCCAGCACGACTCTGCTACCCATCTTCGTCACGTAATGATTAATAATGCAGTTGTTAGAGCCGTGATCTGTCATTACTGCATGTATGCGTGCATATGCATACAAACAGAGCAACGGAGATTTTAATAGCGAATTAATCTGTGGATAATTGCACGAGCTGTCAGGGTCATTAGTAGTCCACCAGCCTGTCTCTTTAATGACTCACAAAAATCACGCCTTTATTATGATAATCTCTTGGTTTCTCAGCATGGGTCGACTTCAGTTTATTGGGACTTTAATTAGATGGATCTTTGAAGGACCCATATGTGCAGAGATTGGTGAAAACCGCTCTGTTCATTACACAGAACTCAACAAAAACCACCTGTAGGGCAGCTTGTGTGGTATTTTGCCTACTCTGCTAATTACTATACCTTTGTTGTATATTTAACTTCTAATTAGTTATTAAAATATTAAAATATTTCATTTGACCAAAGAGTTGAATAATTAATCAAAGTTAAAATGAATGCATAAATAAAGAATGAAAGATTAATTTAGCTGCAGCCTTGTTTGATCTATAACAATCATGTAAATTTTAGAGGATTGTGTAAGACCCACAAAAATAAAAATAAAGCACACAAAGTGGTATTTTACTAAACTGCTAAGATAAGCAAAAGAAAATAAATGTTGTTTATACACTGAAGTACTTCTCTGGTTTCTGGTATAACAGCAAAAAGACAAAATTTTCATATGCTTAGAAAAAGGTTTAAATTCTAAAATATAATGGAAACTTTTTTAACAGTACATTTATTGTCCATAATAAAGTGATGCACAATTGCATTGATGGGGACAAAAACAAGGTATGTAGAAACCTTGTTTAAACATAAAAATCTGAAAAGTGTGGCTTGCATTTTTAGTCCTCCTTTACACTAAAATAAAACCCAATCGTTTTACTCAGAGGTTTGGTAGTTGTTTTGTCAGCAGGTTTTGGTGTTTTCCTCCAAGAATGGGAACGATGCATAAGCTGGCAGGCCAGGCAAGAAGAGCGTTAACTAGAGAACCAGACAGAAGGAACTGTGTAAGTCCAGAGTGGCAGCATCATGATGTGGGGATTCTTTTCTTGAATGGGAACAGAGAAAATGTGCAAAACTGTCAAAGATGAAAGAACCAAGGCATAAATCCAAACATTAGACCAGAACTGCATTAAACATGTGCATGTTAAAATGGCCTAGTCAAATCAAAGTTTTTACCTAAATCCAGGAAAGAAATGGTGGCAAAATTCTAGATATCCATAACTGGTATAAGCACACCCTAAGGTTTTGCAGCTGGGATTTCAGTGTAAGGTGAGCTCCACACTTTCAAGATTATTTGTAAAAATAAAGATCTAAAAGTTTTATAGTTGTCACATAAAATCTAAGGAAAATATGTGAATGTAATGTTTGTGAAAATATAATAAACATATTTTCATTCCTCACAGAAATATTTCTTTACCATTAGTGAGTCAAATGATGATGAGCACGGCTAAAGCTGACTTAATTTTTGGATTTCTGTGAATAACGGAGGATTTTAAGTTGATGGTTTTCAATAAACCTGCCACATTCATCTTGGAGAATTCAGGCTTATATAAATCTGTAAATTATCCTAACAGGTTTTTTCCTGGAAGGAAGTATAACAAATCAAGGTAGTTCTTACTTTAATTTAAAGAAATGTCTAGGCTACATTATGCTAAAATATTATTTGTCCAAGGTTTCTTCCTGTTATTCATATTCATGGACAGAAACTGGCGAATGTATACGCATGTGCACAAGTGCATTTGAGTTAACAGTTCAGGTGTAAAAACCCTCTTAATGACTAAATGAACATTTCATCCATGGCATTGAATATTGTAGCCTTTGCCTGAAACCTGATATTTGTTTTCTAATTAACAACCTTGGCAGCTGAAGACAGTTTTCTGCACAAGAATCACAATTTGAAAATTGAGTTTTATTTCATAATAGCTTTTGTGTCCTTGTTCCAGCAGTTATATAGAAATGAATGTGTGTGTAGAGCCATGCCTGACTTCATTTTTGATCTTTCTTTGCTTTTCGCTTCACTATAGAATAAAAACGTAAATAATTTTCAGAATAACACCTACATGTACCAAGACATAAAACTTGCCCTTCTATGTTTATTAAAATGAAAACTTAGAGGCTTTTTATCCATTTTTCTTTAGCTTAATTCAAAAGAGGGCAAACCTAACCAGAACATTTGTCTGCAACAGTAAAATGTATTGATCCATAATTAGTCTGTTCATCAATACCACACATTACTGTCGTAACAAATACTATCAGATATATCTCAAGTACTAAGCTAACAAAAAAGTTTTAATCACACATGTAAAGTATATAAACTGCAATAAATCAATCTATGGTCTTCAGAAAAGCAGAGTTCTTATGAGGTTTTATTTGTCCTGTGATATCCAAATTTGTATATCTCTCATTTCTCAAAAGCTGAGCATTTTCAACATTTTCTAAAGCTACTTGCACCTGGTGCTTATAAAAGTTGAAACAGTTTTTCGATGCTTTGATATCTTAATATAGAACCTTGATAATATGCAACCACTGCACAAACACACTGTTCAGTAGGATTATTTAGTGTGAGCACAGACTCCTTTCATGACTGGCGTGAACTGCAGACGGTTGAGCTGTTAAACATATTCAGTAGTCCTGATGCATCGCTGGCTCTATGCAGGCGCAGTGTTAAGACACTGGGGGATGTAGTTGCATCCACATTTCTCCTGGGCATTAGTGATACTCTCGAATCAGCAGTACACTCTCAGTTTTCTGCCTTTTGTTTGCCAGAGTATCAACAGTCCTTAAGCTTGAATTCAAATTCAGATCTCACAGGCCCAGCTGTAGGAGAGTATCCTTGACTTGAGCCGGGAGTTTTTTTTTTTTTTTTTGTTGGTTTTATTTTCTTTAACCTATGGCGGTTCCAATGCACAGAAGAAAATCCCAGTCTGTTTTATTTCCTCCCAGAATATAACCTCTTCCCTCACTGTGCAGCAGCTTTTATGATCTCATCAATCAAAAACACAGAAGATTAATCGTCCTATAAAGCTGTGCAGAGGAAGACACAGTTTTTAATGAGTTACCTGTAAATTCAGAGCAAATGTTCCGCTTTGCACCAGCTGATGTTATTTTCACTGACACAATTTTGACTCATTGGTTTTATTGTGAAAGTTGGCAATTTTTTTGTCTTTTTTGTCATAAAGCACCAACCTGAGCATCATAAATTTATTCTCAAAAACTAATTAAATTCTGAAAGTTGATGCTAAAATTAATAGTTTTACCAACGTATACATAAGCAACAACTGTATGGACAAAGGATAATGTTTCCTTTGGCTGCTGATTTTGTCGTCATGCCTTAATTGACAGCTTTCATTGTCAATTAGTTAGAAATAGGGCAGTTTTAAATGATTTTAGTAATGGAGTATCCTAATGATTATTTTGACGATTAATCAAGTAATTAAATAAAAATTGAAGGTTATCCTGCAATAGTCAGCCCCGCCCACTCCTCACTACTCCCCAGGGCTGCCTACTGACCAGTTCTCCGTCTAACAGGTCCGGAAAATCTCTGAGTCCTGGGTATTACCCTAAGAGTACTCTATAAGAGATAATCTATTTAAACTGGTGGCGAAAGTGATTCGTCTAGCTCTAACTACCTCCAATCCAGAAGTTATGACCCTTTACAGTTAAGAAACAATCAGCTGAGTAGCCCTCGCAGCTGCATAATTCCAATAACCACTTCTGTTAACGGTAGCCCACTTTCTAAATCATAACTTGCACTTGGAACCGGCTAGATTATGTTTAGTGACTTAGATGTAAGTCCCAGGGTCATTATTTACTCTCACCAAAGGAAATTATGAAGCCTCCTATTTACTGGAATCATGTACATTAGTTTTACCTTAATTAAAAGAACTGGACAAAGATTAAATGACTCTATTAATTCCAATGTCCACCAACCTCATTAGAATTTTATAGTATAAATTTATTAAGCAAGCTTAAGCAGGGATATGCGACATACAAATCAATAATCAATCGTATATAATTCAAAAACAGTGTAATAAGATTTACATGCACAATCATACTACCCTATCTCCTTTCCCTAATTTAAGTCGCACTTTCTGAAATGGAATTTCAAGGAGCAGATTCACTCATACCCAGATGATGGTGGATCTTTTGGCAACAGGAATTTCTTGCATCCTTGGTTGAGGTCTTTGCCTTGTGTGGAAAAACCCTCCTTAGAAAAGAAACAAAGCAGAACGGGTCTGTATCCTTTGCAAAACCCAGTTCCTCATCCCTGAGGGACCTTTGTCCTTCCTCCAAGTCTTGTTGCTGAGTTGGAAGTTGCTGGGTTGAGACGAGACCAACGGTCGAATAAACAACCAGAGAAGGGGCGATGGGACCCAGTCCTTTCTTAGCGGTGTGAAGTCCGAGCTTCCCCGTGGTTCTGAAGTGCGGTCCGTAGCTCAATCTGCTCCTCTGTGAGTTGTCTCTCCTTCTGCGCCGCCGGACTGGGAACAACTGGTTCCTCTTTTCAGTCCCTTTTTATGCCTCTCTCCACCATGTGTGTGTATGGGGAGGTTTGGTCTACGTGACTTGCTTCACATCTGCTCTCTCTCATGAAAAAGTCCCTACATTTCCCAACCTGTTCTTGCTGACCATAGTGGAAGTTCCCGTACTTCCTCTTTTTCCGTTGCCTCAGCCAAACTCACCACACCATCCATCCTGTGCGCCCTGGCCATCTGTTCAGAACTGCTTGCGACATTTCCTGTTTCAGGGCTGTACTGCATTCCTCTCTTTTCCTATAACTCACTATTATTTATTATAACTCATTAAACACATTCAACCTGTTTGAATTGATTTCAAATGATTACAACTTCATATTCATTGACAATAAATCACATCTTTTCCTTATTGTTAATCATTAACATAATCATTTCATAGGTAAATCATCACAGATCATTAATCAAAAAATTCTTTGCAGAAAGTTATTGAGTGATTACTTATACTCATATTATTCAGACTTATTCAACTTAATTAACTTTTAATCAAACTACAAGATTACTTTATTTCTTCCAAGCCATTATGCACCTTTTTCTGCGTGTGCCTGGAAAGATCTCATACCCTTATGCCAGTTTTCTTGACAAAATGTTATAAAATAAAATATTGGTAAATTCTACCATATTAGCAGTATTGTCTAAAATGTACATATTTTTGCATCTCTAACAATTACTTTTCCATAGTTTAGAAAACTAACCAGTAACAATAATAGCTCACTTTTGAAGTTAACCAGGACAAAAATTATACAAAAATCTGACATTATATTTAATTTAATAAAAAAAAGGTAGGGTCATAAAGACACTTCTAAAAAAATGTCTAAACTCCAGTTTTTAGTTTATGTATTCATCTGCAGTCCATTTAATAGATGAACTCTCATCTATTAAAGGCTTTTATGTGAATGACTGGATTTGGTTCCTTCGTCACACACAGAACTACCAGCTGTACCGCCGCAGTGTGCTATATCACCCATTTGTATGAAGGATTGTATGACATTTATTTTCTGGTTCGTCCCGTAAAGCTACACTTACTTTAATCATCCACAGCACGACTGCCCGCTGTGTTCAGTCTATCCGCACACCTGTATAAACACACCTGCATCGGCGTTCGCTCTGAGCCGACCACCAGGCAGCAGGTCCAGAAGGAGAAAGGCTGCCGTACTCCAGGCATCGCGCCAGTCATTTTAGGGATTCTTATCGGTCCCCCGAAAAATTATAAAAACCCGGACATTATTATCGATTAATGAAATCCTCTTGGATTGAACTTGAAAATTGGATGTTCTGCTGCTAGCACTTAGTAGTCGTCAACAACTCAGAGGCAGAAATAAGAGAGTTGTGCAACATAAATAATCACCCTATTATTTTATGTTGTATTATTTAATGTGCTACATAATACAATATAATTTAATAAAGCTTTGAGGTAGATAATGTTCCTTGAGGAATTTTAATAATCGAGATACTCGAATCATTGGAGGAATTGTTACAGCCCTAGTTGGAAAACACACATTATGACTTTTAGCTGTTTATGTATCACTACCTTTTGAAGGTTTTCTTTTTAGAAAGTTAACTTGTTCATGTTTACTTACAATCCTTAATGGTAGATAAATTAAGAGCTTGTGAATTCCTTGACTAGTTCATCTTTTAACCTTTAGCAATAAATGTTATATTACTGCTTTGTGTGGTTCTGTAAATTAAAAGTATCATCCACCTGACCTTTCTGAGATATCTTTATTTAAAAAAATAACAAATCTATGTTCTGACAGTGCTGTGAAACAATGAATCATTCATTGCAGGATATTGCTTCAGAATTTGCAGAACTAGTCTGACAACATACAAAATTAATAGTGTGCACCAAATCTGTGTTGCTTCTTTTACTCTTGAACAAATTCACACAAAACAAAAACACTCACCTCTTCAGTTTAAAATGTTTACACTTTGAATAAAACATTTTAAAAAATCTGATTTTCTGACTTTGCAAAGCGATGCTATGGGTATAAAAATGAACACCTGTCACACAGTCTTGCAACAGATCAGCGTTTCATTACATAAGGAAGAGTACGGAGTATTTTTGTCATATCGTGACCTTTGCAGACTCATTAAATGGTTGAAACCAATGTCAAATGGAAAATGAAAGGAACAGGATTTGAAGAGATTCTAATGTTAATTTGGTCTACTTAGACTTCAGCCTGAAAAAGACAATTTTAAGTAAACTGTACTTTGTTAGTATAATAGGGGATATTTTCTTTTTATGCTGAGGATTCCTAATAACAACCTGCATCTATTACACAGGAGCAAACCTGAATATTGTTGCTGACAATTTCTGTTTCCTTAACCCTTTCATGCATAGTGGTCACTACAGTGGACAGCTATCTAAAAGCCATTTTCTTGTGCTTCCTGTGGATTTTTATGTTATAAATGCACACAGACCACTGAAGTGGACACTAATGCATCATAAAATATACCATCAACTACTGGCCATCAGCTGCAAATGCAAAAAATTATTTTTGTTAAATACAATATGACCGACAGACAAAAAAGCATGAGAACCGACCCGGTCCCTCCTTCTACTGTAGACGACTCTTGCAAGTAAAAAAAATATTGTGACATCAGATAACCCCTAAGGAACAATACTACTGATGTATTTTTCAAATAACAACTTTGTATTTGGACAAAATTACAATTGATCACATAAAAAAAAAAAAATAATAAAAAAAAATATTTTTACAAAAAAAATTTCCTACCTTTTTTATGCCTTAAGAAAAAAAATTTTAAAAATGGAAAAAAAGTTCTGACACAAAGGATCATAATTCATGCATGAAAGGGTTAAGACCACATTGCACGCACCTTCTGATGACTACCTACAGCGAGATAATGTTCCATTTCGTAAAGGTGAAATCATCTCAAACTGGATCTTGATATTAGTTTGTTGCGCTCTGATAAGCATCTACACAATTATCTAAAAGATAAAACATACGCAGACGACTAGGTGACTTTGATAGATACAATCTTAATAGCAGAAGCCAATAAAGTAAGCAGCTTTGTTTTTAGGGTTACTATGAAACCTTTTATTATGGTAATATTTATTACAGTAATTTGTGATCAGTGTGGTATTTAATAAATACTTGCTTATTCAAACTTGCCCTTTTGCTTGTTGAAATATCTTTGAGTTGTTTACCTGCTGTTTGCTCTGTGACATTCGTAGGGGAGTATTAAACCTGGAACTAAAAGGTGATATTATGCACAGCTGGAAGTGAGACTCAATCTGCCAATTACACCTAGCTGCAGTTCTGGTGGAATCATCTTTGCTCTGATATTCTCTTGATATTTGTCAGTGTACAAATCTGCTACTTCACCATTTGTTATCATTACAAAACCTTATTGTGTCCTGGTGGCTGATTTAATGCCCAGGGCATCTGTCATCACTTTGTTTTGTCTTACATACAGGAAGTTTAAATAAACACATAATTTCCAAACCAGACTAACTTTGAACAGTATGCTGCCATACATTAATCTTATTTTCTATTCATAATGAAGAAGACAGGATCCCTCCTGGCTGTCTCTTTGGCACACAGTTGTCAGCTGCCGTTACTGTCTTTGGATGCATCCGTCTGCATTTCTCCTCCTTGTTTCCCATCTTTTACTTTCCCCTCAATGTTTCTTTCCAGGAAGTCGTGGAAATTGGAAAAGAAAAAAAAAGCGTTCCTTTAATAGAAACTGTCTGGAGTTTCAGCTTCTTCTGGTGAAATTCATTACCCAGAGAGAATAGATCCATACCAATTTTAGCAAACTGTCTAGCTGTGAGATTTTATCCCCATCTTTCTGTTTCCTGTCCAGTCTTTGCACAAGTTCTCAGTCTAATTTAATGAAATCGGGTTTCCTAAAAAATCATTTACGATCAGGTCGGCAGCAACCATCCAAATAAAGTCTTAAGATCCTTGACTTGTGTGCAACTGACTTTAATGGTTTAAATAAGTTTGGGAAACAGATCCTTTGGTCTTCCATTGACTAGATTGAAGCAGTTAATTTTTCTTCATTGTAAAGATTTGTTTATAACAAACTTTCGCAGTGATTGAAGCTTACTACCAAATCAGTTGGAGTGTTGCATATAGATGTTGTAAGAACTGAAGTCAAGTCCAACTTATTTTTTGCTTGTTTTTTTTGTCAGTAGCATTAAATGAAAAATATGGAGGTAACATAAATCATTGTCAGAAAATGTTAATGATTTTCTTTGCTGTTTTGAAGTTACATTATAACATCACTTTAAAGGGGAACTATGTTTTATAGCAGAAGATATTCCCTTTCTTTTCTGTTTTCTGCCATTTTTATCTGCTTAAGTAGATATGCAATTGAGCTAAAGAGGTTATTAATCTGAAAATAATCATCCCAGTTCTGTAAATGTTACATTTATTCATTATGTGTTTACATTGAACTTCTTGCACAAAGTAGTAATTTATCAGGAGTCGCTATAGAAAGAGAATTTTCACTGTCTAAAAGTGTTAGACTGACATGTAGATTTTTAAAAATGATTTTAAAACAGCAGAATCAGTTTTATATCAATGAAAATACTGGGATGCATATAAAAAATTAAATTTAAGTGCTTTTCTAGACTTTCCATGAAGCTATATTTGATGCCACAGGCCTTTTTTTTTAAATGCTTTACTTAAATGCAGCAGCTTTGACTTTCAGCACATTTTGAATTATTTTTACAGCAGGATTTTGTTGCGCCTCTGACATTTGTAAATACATTTTACTGCTGTCAAAAACCACAGGGAGGCGGAAGAAATCTCTTGTTGGAATGAAGCAAAAAAAATAATAAATTCCATGGAATAAAATTAGATTTTCTGAGACTTTTTCAAACATGTTTATAGGGTAAGAAATATTCAGATGCAATAGGAGTATTTGTTTAAAAGAAGAACATGGGGATATACGTCCAAAAAAGTTAGCCAAACAGACTGAATTCAACTGTGGTCATCATAGAACAGGTTGAAATAACTCTTTGTAAAGAAATGTTGAGCTGTTGATTGACAGTTAAATGCAGTAGGTGACAGCTTGGACTTTCAGAGGCCGTAGCTGAGGAAGCGGATTGAATTCTGGGCACAACCGAAGGTCAAAAATGAAGAGAAATCACAGAAAGAACACAAAGCCATGACAAAATAATGGAGGACCTGACTGTTGTCATGATAGTAATGGATTTTCTTTTCCACCAGTGTTTTATTTGCAGATAATCCGAAAGCATTGTTTTCTCATAAGTACTGGAACATCAAACCAGCTCTTTCATCAGCTTCAGAATGTGGTATAGTTGATCATTTTATCCCACTCTGTCTTCCCCGTGTCACCTCAGTACTAACAAAAAGGTGATGGGGTTATATTAAGCCTAATGGGATTTTTCACATGGTTGCAGCATTGTAAAATATTCTCAGGCTATATTCTGTCTTCATACGGCTCCCTTTTCGTCTTATGTGAGGAGCGTAACTCTGCTGCGGAGCCTGACCTCCAACATGGAGATGACTGGTTGTGTTTTATTTATCAAGCTGACAGGCATAGCAATGTACAGACTGCACCACAAAGAGGTGAAAGCAGCTTGTTGAGAGAGAAACCTCCCGCTAGAACTGTGAGGTTACTTTGTTTTAGGTCATTACAGAACTGAAGGAGTGTCTGCATTCTCTGAGGCTCAGCCGGATCGTCAACCTCAATGAGTGCTGTGGTAAAATAATCAAACAGATTGGGATTGCTTCTTAGAGATCCTGCTGGTACGTTCCAGGAAGTGAAGCAATGCATAATTTATTTATGGTTTTGGTTGCGATCTTTATTTTTTGTGGTTGTCATGTTGTACTATTCATAAAATATCTTCCATTTCTAGTGTTAAGTTATCTTTGCAAAATTAAATGTTATTGCATTATAATGCCAATATACTACTTGCAAAATGGAGTCAAAACAAAAATTTATTGTTAGTTATTGTGACAGGCATTACCAGATGACTATCCTTTCTGGATCTCACAATTTATTAAATGAATAAATAATTTAATTATGAAATAGGTGCACTGCAGTTCTCTACTCTTCCAACGTTTCCCTTCAGGGGTCGCTCCGTCTGCATCCTTCATCCTCTCACCAACTGACTTCATGTCCTCTTTCACCACATCCCCAAATCAATATTTTGATTGTTACAGCTTTGTGCAAACAGGTTTCCAAAACAAAACAATTTTGAATACCCAATTGTAGGCTACTGTCCGGTAAATGCTATTTTCTTTTTCTTGTTTGTATTTCCTCCAAAACTAAAGCCATGATCAGCTGTTTTCAGAAATGTTGTGAAATAATATTGTATATTTCCCCCTGTTTTGTTCTCACCTTAAATCTCAGTGGTTCCATTACTTTTCCATAGCCAGGGTGTCGTTCTCACGCTATGCCACAAAGTTGTGAACTGGCTCTCTTCCCTGCTGACACCCCCTCCACCTGCACAATCATCTGAGTCTCTCTGTCGATGACAAGAGTCTAAATTGCCCTGGGCATCTGAGCTGTGAAGACTGAAGAGAAATGGGGAGATTACAGTTCCCTGCAGGGCTCCTCCGCTGCTAACCAGCTGCTATGCTTCAGCTGCAAAAAGTCACGTCTGTTAGTTAAGTCCTGATGATTGTGAAGGATTCTGCCAGTGTTTTCAAAGATTCTCACAAGATTATGTCTGCAGCTGTGCTGCATGCTTTGCCCAGAGTCATTTTGAAAATGCAAACTTGTAAAATTTATAGAAATCCAAATGTGCCATGAACGTCTCAGCACCATGGACAGTGGCAGGAGAATAATGTGCAGAAGCAATTCTCTTCAGTTTAAACTATTTAAGTTCTTGTTATCAAGGCAAGAAGATCACAGCAACAAAGACAGAAAATAGAAAAAGTTCTTGAATATATATATATACACTGCTCAAAAAAATAAAGGGAACACTTAAACAGGTGTTTAACACTTAAAGTGTTCCCTTTATTTTTTTGAGCAGTATATATATATATATATATATATATATACATAAATAAAAACTAATTCTTGCTTTCCTACAATATATTAAATTCCTAGTTTTACATGTTTTGAAGTAATTTTTGGTTCTCCTCCAAAAGCTACATATCCAGACTCTCCTTCTTTTTGTAGTTGCTTTCTTGCTTCATAAAATCTGTAGTGTATGTAAACATTATCTTGTCCACATTTCAGGCAAAACAGCCATGAAAATGTTAAGCTTTCTGTCATTAAGATGGTGCATTTGTTGTAGTTAAAACTTTTTCGTCTCTTATACCATAACATGTAATACTTATTTTAAAATCTCTAACTTGACTTTAAAATCAAATTTAATGGCGACAGCATGAGGCATATAAACACAAAGATGTCGGGTAATTTGCATCTGTCACAGTATCAAAGTCTTTTTTGTCTTTAGTTCTGTGTAAATATACATCACATTATTTTAAGAAATCATTTTTTTCAGTTGTCTTAAATTAGCATCTTAAGACAGCGGCTTACACATTATAATTTTAGTAGTGTTAGATTATAAGGGCTGAATACATATCAGACCACCTTTTTAAGTTTTGTATTTTTAAAAGATTATGATAAATTATCATAGATAAATGACCTATGATATTAATCTAGGTCATTTATTTTGTAAATAGTACATACAGAGCACTTTCAGTAAACATATTCAAAACAATATCTGCTGCATGTAACATGCTGAACCAGTGCAAATCCTGGTTATATTGAGATACTCTAATAGTAGCTGCATTTTTTATTGTCTTAAAAGTCTTCACGCATCACAAAGAAAGAAAATCAGATGCTGACGCTGGTTATGCTTCTAAGACAAGTTACTTGAATTTTTATGTTCTGCTTTGGGCGTTTTAGATTTTAAGATAAGTTCCTTCTTTTCCTCTGTTCTTCTTTGAAATCAATATTTTGTGTGTTTGATGATCTCAAGAGAAGGAAAATAAACAAAAACACTTTTGCTCCATCCTTTTTTCTCTCTCTCTATTAAAAAAACGTGAATATTTTCTTTTCACTGCTCTTAAATCATTGATACTTTTCTGTGTAATTTATGATCATTTATAATTTAATCGTGTTAATGATTTATCAAAGTTCCAAATGTTTTATTTGGTTTTCCTAAAATTTACCTTGGTACCTTCATCCAGAATGCTCATTTGTTTTAATAATGCAGCTATTACATAATGTACTGCAGTATTAGATTTACTGCGGGTCCTGCTGTAGTATTAAGCTATATATTTTGATAATTTCTAGGAAATTTTCTGTTCCCATTTTTCAGTTTCTTTTGTTTATACTGTATTTAGCAGTGCAAAATCACAAGGGTTGTAATTTACCCCAGAAAACCCCCCAAAAAGGAGCTTTTATACTTTTATTCTGAATTGTTTATGCCATGAGACACAAATAAAAAGACTTCCGATTCTTTTGGATCATTAAGACATTGTTGGTTGATAAACAAGGCACACAAGGCTGTTGATTGTGCCAGTTTGGTTATTGCTGCTCTATTCAAAGTCTAAATCATTTCCAGGTTTTGTTGCTGGCCAGAGCTCAGTCTGCACCTTTCCACCTCCCAAAGCAAACAAACAAAAAACAAAACAGGAAGTCTGTTTAATTCTGAATTTGTTGTGCCAGCATCACCGGTTATAGATTTATTTTTGAAAATCATAGTTGTTTTTTTTCTCGCACACCCAGCAGTGGAGCAATCACTCCTGCAACAGGAAGAGTTGCTTGCCAACCATTCCAGACATAATTTAAATGAATTGCTGTGTTTTTGGACCCCACAGTGGAAAAACTCACAGCCAGGGAAAATTAGAAGGTTTTGTGAAGAAGTAGCTCTTGGGGAAAAGTGTTCCAGGTCTCATTGTTGAAAGGCACCTTTAGTGATTAGTTGTCTCCATTATAAAAGTTTCCCCAGTAATATATCATTTCTTGCTGGTGTTTATAAGACTGTGAAAAGCTAAAGCAGCAACAATGATGTATGTACTGTATTTTCTGGACTCAAGAGCTGGATGTTCTCTAGTTTTTCAACCTTTATGGTCATAAATCCAATAATTAAGCTTTTTTTAGTTAATATTTGATGCTCCTGCATTTCTGAGTAGATTTCGGATGAACCCTCTGCAGCAGAACTGCCTTCAGTCAGGTACTGGATCGTGATGCGACTGTGATTGGTGTTGTCGACTTTTCTCTGCCAAACTGTCAACAGACTGCAGATGGACTTCTGAGTGTTATCCCCTCTCAACTCCCCACCTGGGTGGGAGAAGAAAAATCAGGCCCTAACAGATTCTTCTGTCCTGCGGTGACAACGGCTCAGCCAAAGCACCTGGGCCGGTTCCAAGGCTGCTTGTCATAATAACACACCGTCTGAACTCTGATGGGAAAGCTGGACAGTGCTGCGCTGGAGGAAATTGGTCTTTTGTGATGTTGCTTTATAATTTTGTCACGCAGCCTGGGCTTAGTTTTTGTTTTCCGTTCCGTCTACATGCACGTTTGCATTTCAACAACTTCTCCGCTGTTTATCACTGGCCTCTATTGTTTGAGGTCGCTAGTTGCACACTTCAAGGATACAAACACAACACATTTTCTTAATTGTGGTGACAAATGCTGATTATCTCTTGGAATTAAAGTAGAAGCAAGGAGAAGCCGACAGATGCTCAGCCACCTGTTGGAGATTGTTTGGACTTTGCCTCTATTTGTCGCCAAGCTGTTTTTAAATCAATGCTTTCTCTTGTGTTTTCAGAAGGGAGGGAGAGAGAGTTTAAATATTGAGACAAATATTTAAAAAGCAAAGCTCCAAATATGAAGTAAAGATTTAACAAACTGTACACACACACAGCCATTTTCTTATTTCCACTTTGGATATCAAAGTAGAAAGAGAGGCCTTGCAAATTTGTGTTTTCTTGTTGATTGGTTTAGCTATCTCAGTCAAAAAATTCTTGGTGCAAATTGGACCCAGCGGGCATAGAGCATAGCAAGCATGGTGGCAGCTCTGCAGATGAGTTCAAATTTGGGTGATGTGCACTAACAAGCAATAAAAATAAAATGTAGGATAGTGGATCGAAGAAGCTGCAAGGCTATAGTTTTATTAAGAAACACAATTTGTGTTTCTTTGTCTGGGATGTGCACTACACTATTCAGCTAAGGAATTAAAGGACAAAGTTAACTACTAACAAAAGATCATAGTGGTTTCTTCTACTGAACATTTGGCTCTATTTTTTTTCTGCATCACCTTAAGTTTTTCAAAATATCACAAAATGGAACAAAACCAAAACATCTTGAAAAAAATCACAACAAAAAACAAGGAAACAAAAAAGCGTGTCCATTGAATCAAAATCCCACACCAACCTCCCAACCTGCCCTTTTCTTTTTTTCTACATCCTAAGTTGGGAATTAAGGATAAAACTTTACCCCTTTCATGCATGAATTATGATCCTTTATGTCAGGATTTTTTTCCAAAGTGTTTGTGATTTTCTTTCTTATTATTGTTAAGGTAGAAAATAATAGTGATGTTTCAGTCAAAACAAAAAAGCAGAATTTCTCTTAAAATAATTAGAAATTCTTCATCTTTCTATTCTACTGAAAGCTGATGCTGAGTAGTATTTTGCTTGCACATTATTTATAATATTTTTTAAATCTGTGCTATTGTATATTATTTCAGTAAAACCTTAATTACCTTTAAGTCAAAGAAAGTTGTAATCTTTCCAAATTACTTATTTATTTTGAATTCTACACACAGTAGGTAAGGTTTTCAACCAAAAGCTGTATGTCAAAAACATTTTGTTTCATTTGTCTGGTGTAAGCAGTTTACACTGATCCTGTCTGATCCTTTTTGATCAAACATCAAACAGGACATATTGGCTCCACTTGTGTGAGTTTTTGTGGCATTTTCATCAGCCTTGTGTTTGCTCTGTAGCTTTTAGAGAAAAGTTTCTCTGAAAACTAGAGAAAAATGACAAATGTATGATGGTCTGGAAGCCGGGCTCCGGCTTTGTAATTCATCTCTCGCTGCTCTTTGCTGGTGCTTCCTGACAGTGCAGCATATTAGTTGACTGGCTGTATCAGAGAGCACGCAGAGCCGAATCTGAGCCCCATCTATTCATCTTTGTGTCTGACACAATGGCCAGTCATTTCTAGGCCAGAGATTCCAGACGGTGTTGGCCAAGATGACCCCTACCCTGTTTTATCATCCACTCTCTGCTTCATCTGTCTTCAGCTTTTAATGTGGTTAGGAGAAAAGTCAGTCAGGCAGATGGAGGAGGCAAGGATAACTGACGTTTCATGTCTAAGAAATGATGATGCCACCATTTACTTCATATTGAAGGATGTAATGTTTCTTACTTTGTGTTTGTCAGGTTATTGGGATCATCTGAAGCTAGAAAACATATTTATTTAGATTATCATTTTCACCTTGTAAGAAAAAAACATTCATAAAAAAACTTTACCGAAACAGTTTCAACTTTATGAAGTAAAAGTTTGGAGGTGTTTTTTTTTTTTTTTTTACCAGGCTACTCATGTTTCATAAAATTACCAGAAATAATGTGTTTCTTTATTTGGTTAAGAAGAAAAGTTGCTACACTGAATATTGCAAAAAAAGTTAGAAGATCTTGTTGCTTTAAAACAATTTTAGAAACTGTTTTGGCTCTGATTTGCTGAGATTAGAATTGAGAGAGAAACAGTTTAGCATGTGTGTGCAGCATATACAGCTTTAAGAGGCCACTTAAAATGATCAGTTTCTCTGATTTCACTTTTTATAGGTATATGTTTGAGTAAAACGAACATTGTTCTTTTATTCTATGAACTACTGACAACATGTCTCCAAAATTTCTAGCAAAAATGTAGTATTTATTTGCAGAAAATGAGAAATGGTCAGAATAAGGAAAAAGATGCAGTTCTTTCAGACGTTGAATAATGCAAAAAAAAAAGTTCATCTTCATTTAGAAACAACACTAATGTTTTAACTCAGGAAGAGTTCAGAAATATTTGGTGGAAAAACAGAAGGTCTTTAATGGGGTTTAGTGCAGTGGACTGTATGTGCCGATTATTTTTGCTAATTTAACAAAAATAGAAACAACTGACATTATATTCAAAAACATGTGATTGTATTAGTTGTTTCTAACTTTTTTTTAGGTGGGATTTGATTGTCTTCTAAAGGTCTGCTGCAGCTTCAGGTGTTCAGGTGATCTACTGCTATGCCTGAATTTTTTTTATCTTAATACTGTAAATAAGTACCTACACTCTGACTGTTCATATAATTCATACTATAGACAAAGAAAAAAAGTTTCATGTTCACTCTAGAAAAATAAATAAGCTCAGATATTTTTTCTCTTTACATGCTGAAGAGGATCAGTGTAATAAATAGATCTGGCTGTAGCAGATGTGATAAACTTCTGTGTGTTGCAGATAGAAGCTTTTGCATCAACATATTGTGTTTATTGAACCCTGGTGTGTATTGCATTTCCACTTCAAAGTCCTCTGTTGAGACTCACTTGTGCAGAGAGAAGCAGTGAACTGAAAAAAGAAAATATGCTCAACTTTTATTATTAAATTTGGTTTGTGGGAAACTTTTCAAAAGAACTGAGAAATTTGATTTATATTTTTGGTGTGGGATCTAAATAGCTTTATTCTGACATAACTAGGTTGTCCTTGTAAATAATAGTTTTATTACTTATCCCTCTGAACGCTGTGATGTTATTTCGGTTTCAATAAGTTCATAAAGTACAGTAGGAGTAAGGAGGCAGAAATACATTTTGATAGTATTCATCCTCCAGTGCAGTGTATAATTACCATGTCAAATAATTTTGTGAACAACTCAGATATTCAATTTTTTCAGTTTTATGTGAATTCTTTTTATTGTAATATAATAACCAAATTTATATTGGTTTGTTTTAAAAATGAAATTTCTCTGTTTGAGGAGCTTAAAGTCAATATTCTGGTTTCAATATGACGGTCATGAGGTACCGTGAAGCAAGAGCAAGCAATATCTTTGAGAGGATTTCAAGAATGATTCTGAAAGTCTTACAGCTTGACTGACACAACTTTAATAAGAGAGTCTTTGCAGCACATATAGACAGTTTGCTTTTTTCTCCATGAAATGTAAGTATTGCACTGAACCTGTACAGTTTCACTTCACATTTTGTGGACAGAAAATGCAGTTAAGCAAAAATCTTTCTGGGTTTTTTTTCTACAAAATATAGAGAGGAAACTAAAAAAGGCTTTAGTGCAAAAATAGAAATAAAAAAAGTATTAGTGGAGGGCATATATAGGCTCTGAATGCATAAACAGTGATGATGAGATTAAAACCTAAAAGGTAATGGTAGCTAATAAAAGGTGACAGTAGAGGAGAGTCATTTTATCTAGTATTATGGATTAATAAATGGATGGATGGATGTGCTTCGTCTTTCCCAGAGGTGACAGAAATTCTCCCTTGCTGAGCTTAATTATTATTATTTTTTATGTAAGGAAAATCTAAAATATTGCCCTATCCTAAACTAAAGTCTGTGTCTTTCTTTAAAGTGATGGAAAATGGAACGTGTTATTTAATACTTCATCTGTGATATAATGTTTTGTAAATGTAATTTGTCTTTTTAATGTAAACTGACCCCAGGAAGAATCGCTGATACAGCATGCTGCTGAAGCTTATGGGAATCTCAATAAATATAAGCACACATTAAAAGCATAAATCACAAAACAATACGCACCAATTCATGCAATGAATAATTTGAAGAAACAATTAAATGCTCTGACTGAAAGATTACTACAGGCAGAACTTTATAGCACTTTGCAAAGGGAAGTGGTCCAATGTGCCGGGCGGCTATCCTGACCACACAGGCATGATGCAGCTCAACTTTGAGCTTTAAAACTGAAGTTGGGATTTTACTGGCATGATTAGTAATGCAGGAAAGTATTATTTTTAACGTCGCAAAACAATATCAGCAGGCCTGTCACAATAAACAATAAATCAATTAATCGCATGATAAATCAAAACAAATTCAATAATTTTCATTTGCATGATTTATCGTTTTTCTCTTTCTACCAAAAACTGGATGATAAAAGTCTTCAAACTATTGTTTTGTTCTTAACTATCCCTTTTTTTTTTGATGGACAATTTTGTTTACAGAGATCATAAATCATTTTATTTGTTTTTTTCTATTGTTTATTTTTCATATTTAAAATGTCTTCCAATCCAGTGTTAAATGTTCACTGAAATTTAAAGTTTATTAATCTTTGAGAATGCGTTCTTGCAGTATTATGCCTTGACTGTTATATTGCTTGAAAGTTGTCTCAAAGCAACAATATATCGTTTATCGCGATAACTTCTGGGGTCAACTTATTGTCCAGTAAAATTTGTTATTGTGACAGGCCTAAATATCAGCAAAGATTTAACTGCATTATTGACAACCAAAGCATTTTTAATCTTGTATCTGTAAAGGACAGCCACCCATCTTTGCGCCTGTCATAAAAACGAGTCCTTGCAATTAATTAAATCCAGAAAAAATACATTTCTGTATCAAAGCCAACAGGTAGCAATTGGTCTAACTTTTTTACTTCATGTGTAACTAAAACTAAATCTATTTATCTATGAAATTCTGTGACAACTCATCCATTTTTAGACTCTTCTGTCATTTCTCTTTTTTGGATCACACAACACGCTAGCTGCCATGCATCATAAAATCAATTAAATGTGTTTCGATGATTTAAGATTCTGTGGCACTAGCTGTCCATGTGCCTCTGCTTTGATTTGATGTTGTAATGTGAGGTGGTTGCAGTTTGAGTCAGAAAACTTTCTGGATGGTATTTTGATGAGGGTTTGAACGATTAGCCCTTCACCTTCCACTGGCAAGTAAAAACATGAAACATGTTTCCTTGTTTGTTGTGTTTCTAAAATGTTTTATTTTAGATTCATCCTGCCTGCAGATGGTGTGGCTGGTTGTCCAGCAGTTATTTTCCTTTTGGGTGTTAGATTCACTGATGTGTTCACCATAAACTATCTGGTATTTGCTTTTGTGTTCTTTTGTGTTCGTCAAAATGAAAAATGATCAAGTATTGCCCACATCTTGATATGTCAAAAAATGATTTTTCTTTATTTACAAAGAACAATCAATACAGATGTAAAGACATAAGAAAAAGAATAGTTTTTCCTGAGAAAAGCTTAAAATCAAGTTAGGTTTTGTGTACTCCTGTGTATCTTATGTAATATTTATACTTAGACCTTTCACAGACCTCTCAGTAACTGAAAGATCAAAGTTACATTGTTAGCTTTTTGTGTTTTCTTCAACACCTACTCTAAATTCTCCTACTCACTACTTCGCTGTTAAATATTCAGGTACCTCAAAGATGAGATATTGTGTCTCTGAGAGCGTGTCTGTCCAAACATTCATCTTCCCCCCTGACAGGAGGAAAGATAGCTGTCATGGTTTCCTGCAGATTAAAATATGACTGCCTTCATAGAAAACCTCAACAAGGCTTTTCATCTGTCAGCCGCCCTTTTCTGCACTGTAAACTCTTTCAAGGTTGTTTTTTTCCTTCTTGTCCTTCCTTTACGATTCCTTCCAATTATTTTATTTTGGTCTTAATCATTTAATAAATGCAACATTTCTGAGATTGTGTTCACTGTCTGCCTGACATTTATCTTAAAAACTGGAAAGAAAATACACAGTGGTTTTGGGGTAAGGAATGAATGAGGACAGCTGTGACTAAATGTATTAGGAATGATATAGTAACATCAGATGTCTATTAATTTAGGCTATAAAGCCTACGCTTTATTATGATATGCCTATTTGTCGCCTGTGTGGCAACGCAATTGTTACTGAACACTCAGTGGACAAAAAGTATTTATTGCATTGGGAATTTTTTCTTTCTTTACCCAAATCAAACTAGAATTTAATAGTTTTATAATGCCCAAAGCAACTGAACCAGTCTGCCTTAAAAACAAAAACACACAGGAACAAGTCAGTTAATTTCTGGCAGTATTTGAGCAATTTTAAGCCAAATTTTATTACACTTCATTTTTAAAAAAAATATTTATTACATTTGTTGTAATTTTTCTACATTTCTCTGTGTGCCAAAAAATAGTGATTAGCTTTTAACGTGAACTAGTATAAATTCATCCTAATTTTTTATCCCCGGAGAAACAGTTAGGCCCACAATTGGTCATACCCCTTGCAAATGTGACTTCACAGTGATGTCTTAGTGATGTTTCTGTTCTGTTTTATGTGTTTCTGGAAGTTTTAAACTGCTTTAAAAATCTGTCCAGATTCAGAAATACAATAAAAAGGAGATACTTTACACATAATTTTATCTTAGGTGCAAATTGAAAGCTTCCAATATCCGTGTCATTACCAGCTGCAGTCTTTGGCCAAATTGTCTTAGAGTATTTATATTGTGCAGAACACATGAGAAATGGGAATCTTGTGCATCTGATAGTGTCTGAGAAATACCTCAAAGGGATGCTGCCCAGTATGATGAACTATGAAAAATCTGCTCTACAAATAAATAAATGAAAACCTAAACTTAACTGTTGAAGTCACTACTGCTTTAAGGATATTTTCCAACTTGACTTAGTAAGGCAACGGAATGACAAAGCTGGGCTTCACAATCGATAGCAAAAAAAAAAAGGCAGGAGATGAGAGAACCAACACATGTATTAATCCTCTGAAAGCAGTTCTCCATTATAAAAAGATAATTTCTGGATGCTAACAATCAGTGCCACCCAGTGTAAATTTGAACGCCTTTGTTACACTTAAACCAGTGACTGGTTTGTATATTTAAGTTTTCATCATATTCTGTACTTATTGAAATAAACATGGAGCTGTTTGGAAAGGAGAAATTCAGGATTAGTGAGAGCTCTCGGACTGACTTCTCTGAGACTGACGGGCCTTGGGTCAGAGTAGCAAACACCGTTATTCACACAAACAGCTCAAAGTGTTTTTGCTCCTCAAACAGCTTTCTCTCCACTGTATATAAGAGGGTAAACATGGTTGAAAATTACTAAAGCACATAACGGCTCTAAAGTGAGCCATAAAGCACAACTTCAACATACCACTGGCCTTAAAATCATCTGGGCCTTAATGCCCTCTTTTGAGAAGGCAAAGCAGCATCTGTTAACAACTGCAGCAGCACCAACATAAACAAATCTAAAACTAACACATCATGTTAGCCATTCCTCTTATCTCATTCTCCAAGGTTCCCCCTAGTGCTCATCTCTTATCACACCATCGCTATGCATTACACACTCTTCATCACTTTTGCATTTTAGGGCCGTGCATCACCAGAGGCCGACTCTGCGTCTTGTCTCATTTGGAGCCTATTTACATGAGGGTGAACTGGAATACTGGAGTCAAGCGTCAGGAGTCAGCCGGGCTCTAATAAATTGAGAGGCTCTGGGCTGTAATCCTGCTCCTCAGCCCCCCCTGTGCTGACACCGCGCTCCTCAGAGGATGTGGGAACAGATTAAAGATGCTTCACATTGCTGGAAGGTTGTATCTGCATGTATGTCTGCATCCAAAGGTGAGAGTAGCCTCTCAAAATCCTCCCTGAATGGGTTTTCTGGGTGAGATTTTTTAGTTTGAGTTCACCATATTTCAGGTTGAAAAAATGTTTTGTTGCCTTTGTAAATAGAAGCATTGCATCCATCTAGAAAGCACTGATACACTGCAAAAACACAAATTCTTACTAAGTATTTTTGGTCTAGTTTCTAGTGCAAATATATTAGTACACTTGGAATAAGAAACTAACTTAAGAGAAACCTTTCAGCAAGAATTACGCACTTGTTTTGAGTAAGTAATTTCTTAATATTGATGAAAAAGTTCTTGCTCCATTGACAGATAAATTAACTTATTACATGGACAGAATGTCTTGTTATAAGTTAAATAATCTGTCAAAAGAACATGTACTAAATCAAAATTAAGGAATTATTTACTTAAAACAAGCCTTTATCTCTACCTACAAAGCTACTTTTAAATAAATTTTGTCTCATTTCAAGTGTTCTAAGCTATTCACACTAGAAACTAGACTTGGTAAGATTTTGTGTCTTTGCAGGGTATACACAGAGGTCTTAAATGACAAAGATCTTTTTTGGAACATTTGTGTCCATCTATTAAATAAAAATGCACTCTTTATGTTGAAGAATCTCTCTAATGTCTCTACTCTGTCTCTGAAGGAACTTTCTTTCTCCCTCTACTAAATCATTTTGGGTTAACCAGATTTTGTTTGACTGGAATCCATTTTTTACTCATGCACTGCCCATTGAGCAATTTATCACAATAATCTGTCAACCCTTATAAAGAAAGTTTCAGTGTTTAAGTTGCTATGGAGGGTACAACGTTTCTGCACATTTTTCTTAAGTGTGATTGTGATAATTAATCTTTGCTATGTTTGTATTGCCTGCTGAGTCACTGTGTAATGAGTCGACCACTTTCTAGTGGCGCATAAAGTATCAACTGTAATTCATCAACGGCTGGACTATCTTGAACATGTTATAGTAAAACCAGAGTACAAGATTTCTACTGCAGCGTTATAACTAGGCCATAATGTACCGTGGCTTGATGAGGTTTCAGTTAAACGTCTGAAGCCTCAGCTGCAGTGGTGTCTAAAGTCCATCCTCAGGGGCCAGTGTTGTGCATATTTTAGACATTTTCTTGGTTCGGCACACCTGAATCAATTTAATGAGTCACTAGCAGGCTTCAGCCATTTGATTTAGCTGTTTTGGAGCTGGAAACTCTACAACATGTTGGATGCTGAGGTTGGAAATGCTTGATCTACAGATCAACAGCTAGACTTGTTGAAAATATCCCAAAGTACCGAAGGAGGGTTTCTACTAGACCAGGGGTGTCAAACTCCAATCCTCAAGGGTCACTTGAGGACTGGAGGTTTTTAAGCTGTGCCACAGGTACAAAATACTGGGATGAACTGGGATGAACTGGCTTAATTACCTCCTCCTTGTGTAGATCAGTTCTCCAGAGCCTTGCTAATGACCTAATTATTCTATTCAGGTGGTGCAGCAGAGGCACATCTAAAAGTTGCAGGACAGCGGCCCTCCAGGACTGGAGTTTGACACCTGTGTACTAGACCCTTTGGCTGTTGATGTCCAGTTTGGCTCTTATAAATGTTTTACATGACATTTTTAAAGTGACATCACTTTTTCATAATAAAGTATTTAGAACTAACATGTTAGGTTATTCCTGAGTATGTTGCAGCGCTTCATATCAGGCAGATTTGTCAATGCAGTACTTTTGATGAATATTGCTACAACAAATATGATGCCCACTTTTTTTTTTGACTTGTAGATTTTTCTTTATCACAATGCTCGCTTAAGGGAAGACTTTATTCTCTTAGCCACTAAGAGAAGAGCCACACCAGCCCTGTTTAGTCCGCTTTAATCAAACTCTTCTGTTTAGAGAGTCAGATTCATTTGTGAGGTGTGATTTCACGATCAAACTCATGCAGACCAAAAAAGTGAACTCTGGTCTAGTCTGATTCGGTTAAAGTGCACTATGGTGAGGTTCAAATGCATATGTGGATGCAAGTGAACTAGACGAAGCAGACTACAGTCCAAGGCATTCTGGGTAAATACAACCAAAACAAATGCGCTAGTCTAGCTCTAGCAGTAGAAATGGGTCATCGTTTTTTACAAAACACACAAGAGAGTACATAGAACCGCCACTCCATTTTTGTTTACATTTTATCTAAATGGAAGTTGCACTCATGTTATCTTCTGAGGTTTTTGTGTCATTTCCTTCAGGAGTTCTTGGTGCAGCGCCACCACAGGCGAGGAGGTGAACATTGTTTTCAATTAGTTTGGCTCAAGTGACAGGCAGTGCAGTCTGAAAGTGAACCGGATCAGATGGAAATGTAAGAAATGTTACAACTTCGCACACATGGAAATAGTGATGACTACTGTAATTAGATGTATTGTGCAGCTTTAAATACACCCCCAAAAAATTTGAAGAAAGCCAAATGTTGTAAAATAATGCTATTGATTGCATAGTTTTTTTGTAGCCTTTTTAAGAGGACCAAGACTCTTTGCCCAAATCCCAATTCCCAACACATATTGAACGATGAACCTTTTCCACACTTTGTCTGAGATAATCACAAAGGAAGTCTCTAAATCCTCTCACTGAACAGAACAAGATGTTGAAAGGACTTCTGAAGGACTTTGATGTCTTAGGGGAATTCGCTTGAGTGACTTGAAATAAAAATGGCAAAAAATTGTTTCACTCAGCAAATTTCTTTCAGTCAGATCAACATAAAGCTTTTCCTTTAAAGGATTAAACTCTTTAAATCCCAATGAAATACGTCAGGGAAAGACTGCTGAATAACAAGCAGGAGAGAAAAAGAAAGTATTTTCAGAGAAACTTTAATTATCTCAATAGATCAGTGGTCAATTTTCCCAAATCAAATGAAGGCAATTAATAAAATTGATGTGGCATTATATGTTTTCTGTAGGAATGCACGATATATTGGCATTAACATCGGTATTGGAAGATGTTCGACATTTTTAACACATTGGTATTATTCCAATAAGTAAAACTGGGCTGATATTAATAACCAATATTTCCATCTTGATGCTGTATGTCTGTGTTTCCAGATGGGAAGGCAAAAGGTTTGGTTAGTGTGGTTATGTGATTAGTTATTAGCATTATTGATATGAGATATTGATATTGGCCCAAATTTTGATATCATTCATATTTCATGGGGTTAGGATTAGATAACACTTGATGGAGTTTATTGAGAATCACGTTTGCAGACTGTGCCATCTGTTTTTGACGCATTAGTTAGTATTTATGCTCAGAGGTTTTTTTTCTCTAAAAAGGGAACTTTCAATTAAAGCAAAACATGGCCAGCAAAGTATAATGGATCTGCTGCTGCACACATATGGACTAGTGGGAGGAGAGGGGCGGCAGCTGTGTTTGCCAAAGGGATGTTCTATTTTGATGCAAGTCAGATTGATTGCAGTTATTTTCCACAAAGCAGAAAACCTCAGCTCAGATTTTATTTATTTTTTCATCATCTTGACGTTTGTACAGGGTGTTATAATGTAGACGACGCTTTGTGTCTTGGAAGAAGCAAAGTCTCGAAGGCACTCGTTTGAATTGTAATCATTTTCATCACCACTCATAGCCAAACAAATCACGCTGTCTGCTTATCATTCACGTTCTACGTCGTTTTTCTCATTCAGACAGAGCCAAGAATCCAAAGCAAGTGACAAAACACTGTCGACAAAAAGACAAGCAATTTCATCTTCTAAAACGAAAACAAGAAACACGTTGCTAATAAATGAATGTGTGTTTTCAAAACACTCACAAACCCTTTAATAGAACAAATTTTAATATATACATCTTGCGTGATGTTTATGACACACATGATGAAAGCAATGATGATGAAAAATGAAGCTGGGTGCAGTGAGGTTAAAACTGGAACTAAAATGACCTAGAAAGCTAATTTGCAGTAGCTTTCTAGGTACAACATACAAACAGCTATTTAAAAAAAACCCTGATTCATAGACAGATATCAGCTTCAGGCATCGTTCCCAAGAAATCTAACCCACTCCTCGTAGGCAAAGGCCTCCAGTTCATTAATGTGTTTGAGTTTCCATGTTGCAACTGCCTTCTTAAAATCTTACTGGAGTTAAAAAACATGCTCAATTCAGGAAGCCATGATGGCCGCTCTATTCTCCTCCAGCAAGAATATGTGCCTAAATCCACCACGCATTGATGGATTTAGAGAAATGCTGAAGATGATAGCACACATTTTGTGTCCTTTCCTTGTTCCTGCAAAGCAAAGTCCTCTTTTCTAAACTCTTTTGCACTATTCTGACTTGACCATATTTTGAACATGCAAGTGGAACATTATTTTTTATCTGTGCAGTGTGTGCCTGAGTCCAAATCTGACTTGCAAATTATGCTCTGAGGGGAAAATCTTTTCTGGAAGTTGAATACGTCCAAGACTGTAGGAGTTGTTGAATATTGAATATTTGAGGCTGAATTCAGTAAAAATCCTTAGTTTTATTCAACTTTTTAAACTGATCCTACGTAATTTGTTTATTATAAACACCCGAATAACTTAGTTTTCTATCACAAGTGAATTTGGTGTTCAATAACTTAAGGTACAATTCTATAATTTGTCATCTGGTAAACTTCTTCAGCAGTCATGCTTCTCATAGAATTCATTTATTGTGCAGCCCCTCTACAGTAATAAAGCTCTGAATTTTAATAAAATACAAATCCTGCCCTCAAAGCTATGGAAAAACACAATTTTAAATTGCCATAAAAATAAGGACGTTAGCTGAAGAGTAGACTGCAGATTTACTTTGCGGAATATTTCCGGTTGCATTTAAAGGCAAGAAACTGGTGGACCTTCTGAAGCTCACTGCATTTAGTCAGTTTTCTAATGGAAGTTGAGAGTTCCTTAGTTGGTTACACTGATCCGCCCTGTGTTCAGTTAATTGAAGTTTTCACACAGCTGCCCGTTCTTTGTTCTGCTTTTGATTGCCTGTTATCAAAAGGCAATGTCACAACATTGCTCTGCATTTTGTGACAAGCAGGCTTCATTTTGCACATGGAGTCTGACTCACCTCGATAGTCCGGGTCCATCCGAGGGGATTTGTTCAATTCAGGTGACGTTAAGAGGGAATTAACTCTCTCTGGTGACACAACTTCAAGCACAACTTGAGATTCTGTTCTCTCAAGATCAATGTGGAGCCCCAGCCAGTGACAAAGACAAACCCTCAGAGGGATTGGTAATCCCACAAAAAAGGTGGCATCACACACTCAAAGTGGATGCTTGTGTGATTCACTGTGAACGAGTGACACTAATGAGATAAGCCGAGGGGTTTTGGTTTATTAGTTCAGCATAATGTTTCATTAAGAAGAAATGGCTTTTTTAGGCTGATGGTGGCTGTTCCTACGTTGATATATGAAGATAGTTATCCAATGATGAAGCTTAACCTTGAATTCAGATTTCACTGCGTTGATTAAGGGAATTATTCTCTGTCAACATGATTATTATCTTTTATAGACTCTGACGTTTTCTGAACATCAGCTCTGTTCTTGTTTGCCAACATGACTTTGATTGTTGAAACTTGAAATTATAATTATATGTCATGTAAACCTCTGAAGGACCAGCTTGTTTGTCTTCTGTAGCTTAGATTATTAATCAGTTTGAAGTAATGAGCTGAAAATTGGTGGGAAAAGTCACCAGGGTGAAAATTCATGTTGATCAAGATTGTTTTTCATAGATTATGAGAAAGTCTGGCTTTTTGGAGGGAAAGTGTGACAAATTGAGTTTAAATGACAAACTTTTGCCATGTATTGCAAGTTTTCTCCTCACATAAATGGCTGCAAATGCATTATGTACGTAATGTTCCTTTAAATTTGCTTTATCCGATCTACAGTTTTATATATTTATACTTTCTCTGTATGGTGTGAACACTTGAGAACCAAAAGTAAAATTCTTTCCACTTCCATCTAATTAATGGAATGAACCAAAAAAGGCTTTGTTAAAGTCTCAGTTTTAAATTATTTGGTTTAATTTATGAAGCTTTTAAGGACTCTAAACTGACAAAAGAGAACCCCAGCGCCTTTCCATGTAAGTTCAGATAGAAATTGTGACCAGAGTTAAAAGACTTCTTGCTTTTTAGTGTTTAGCTTTCCCAAGTTTATTTAGGGCACACAAGTGGTTTGTTGCAAAAGTCATAAAAGTGAATCAAATATGCAACTTTGTCAGCCTGTCTGCATATTTTAAAGAATCAAGAGCCGTTTGAATTAAAGTCAGATTTTTGATCATTGGAAATATTCCTGCAGATGCAGTTAAATGGCCTTGGACATATTTCCAACATTAGATGAAAATACTATCATAGATTGATATTATTCAGTCTGTCTCCAGTTCCAACAAAACTTGAGAATGACTTCTGGTAAAATATTGGAAGTGACTGTTGTGTTACTCTTTTTTTTCTTTTACTTCCATCATATCTTTTTATTATCTGAAGGAAAATGTTGAAACATAGTCAGCCTCAGTAGATGACACCAATCTTGTCAGACGTTTGTGTGTGTCAAGGGGTGAGTGTGTGGTTTTGGAACAAGATTTAAACAGTAGATTTTGTCCTTCCAAAGTATTACTTTTCCTCTGAGGCGAGAGAGTTTCCACATACTGTCTCCTGGCTACAGCCAGTGATAAATGGTTCCTATTAAAGTTTGGGAGGCAATTAAAGAGACAAGGAGAGCCAATCCTTTTCATCTGCAATCACTCTTCTTCTCAGCGGTGTTGCTACGAAATTCTTGCAATCAAAAGAGAGATTTTTGTTTTGATCATCTGTCATTTGCTTTGGCTTTCAAACTTAAATGCACTGGAATTTGCAAACAAATTCCAGTGCATTTAAACAAATTCCAGTTTGTGCCTAAGACGTTATTCAAAATAACTCTTCCGGCTTTCACCAAGAAAAGTTTGGGTTACTTTGAATGGTACAACTCTGCATTGTTTTCTGCTGGTCCATATCATCTATGGCTGTCACTAAGCCAGTTCTGACTGCTGTGCCAAATACTGCAGTCCCTTGGCACACAAGAAGTGAAGAGGCAAGTGTTACCTTGGGAACAACAAAACCTAATAATCTTATTAAATCATGCCCAACAGACGGAGGGTAGAGATTTGAAAGTAGATGAGAGGCTATAGTTTGTGCATTAGTGGGAATTTGTTAGGCATTTACTATTTCCATCAACATTTTTTCACTTTAATATTTAATCAAAGACTCCCAGAGAAACCCAGCGTACACATAATTTTCTCGGCATTCAGTAATGAATATTTCTGTATGTACAGTTTCCTTCAGTCTTATCAGCAAGAATAATAATGATAAACTTAATAAATCAAAGTAATACATGTTCTTATTGGGTGAAAATACCCATGTTGAGAAAAGTACCACACTCTTTTTACTTTTGAATATCCCTCTTTTGCTAACAGAATAGCAATTCTCCATTTAGAAATACATATTGGATCAATATCATGTTGAAAGACCCTATAATGAAGACATATTTTTAGTTTTCTGGCCAAGGCTATTTAAAGGGGCTCCTAATGTCATGCTTTCTAACAAGCTGTTCCTCCCCCATTGATTTTTAGGGAAGAAACATATCTACCAGTAGGCATAAGGTGATTTCCCATAAATTTATCTTTTGTTTCATACCTGACCCACCTGGAGTTTGTCACTGAAAAACTAAGTATTGCATTCATCTGACTAAAAATGCCAAGTTGGAAGAACCCAGGCGCCACATTTTTTCTTTCAGTTCAAAAATGCTAAGTAATTTTATTGTGAATTTTTTTCTCGCTCAGCAACAAATTAACTTGTAAGGTTTTTGCTAAATGGACGGTCCAAAAAAGGGTGTCAACGTTGCACATTTTCCTAACTTCTTGGTCAAGATATTATTATTAGCAACATGAGAACTGTCTTTAAAAAACCCTTTAACTGGATTTAGCCCATTTTTAGTATTGGATGTGACCAAGTTTGTTTTTGAGTAAAAAAAAGTCGTTGGAGATTTGTGCCACTACTTACTATGGCATTAAAATGTAAGCAAATAAAAAATAAACACGCCAAATAAAATAAAAACTTGTTTTGTACTTGAAATGTTCTATTTATGATACAAATTTGTCAATAGAAATCGCATACAAAGAAAAAACATGGTCTGCTGGAGCGCCATTTAAACCAGGGGCCACACAAAGCTACTTCAAGGGTCGCAGATGGCCCACGGGCCACACTTTGATCACCCCTCCCTTAAGAGACAGCTGTTTTCTGTGCTTCCCTAACAATGAACTTTTTGTGTTTTTTAAACCTCCCTAATCATCAGTCCAAATCAGAGGAGCAAGTAAAATGAGTCGAGAAAACCTTTCTGTTATCAGGTATGTCAGAATGTGATTGAAAATATTTTCTTCAGTTAAGAATTTTGAACAAAATATTAATGGATTCAAGCCTGGATTACCGAAATTGTCTCTCTATTGTTGACATTAAACAGTCTTTAGTTGGTCAGTTGCAGTTGGATCAAACTGCTGCAGCGTATTTGTTACTCAGTATCAGAAGGTACAATAACGTCCTTCTAGTTTTAGCTGATTTAGCTACGCGTCCTTTTCCGGACATCTGTCCTTTAGTGCAACCATTTATTCAACCAAACTGCCCGAGTCGTATCACCAGTGGAGAGCTCTGAGATCATCCATCCAGGGACTTTCAGTGTAACCTAGGCTGAAATTGAAGAACTGAGTAGATTGGGGTTTTGCAGCGCCAGCTCCTAGAATCTAGAACAATCTGCCACTCGATATTTGTTCTGCAGTCTCTACAGTATTTTTAATACTGGAAGCTCACTTTTTACATAGGTTTTTAATGGATATAGAGGTTGCCTCCCATTAGATCTTTTATGTAGTATTGTCTACTTGTTTTACCTGTTTTTATATTTCATTGCATCCATTTGATCTCTTTTAGTTGAAGTTTTTTTTTTTTTTTTTTTTTACTTTTGCTGCTTTTTATTGTGAAGTACTTTGGTAAACTTTGTTGGTTTAAATGTGTTAGATAAATAACATTCACTTTGACATTGAGATCAACATACGGTACAAATCACAAAAGCTGTACATTTATTTATTTTTTTACCCCTCCAGGGGGTCTTTTTGTGGGCTCTAGTGTCCCTTATGTCACAGTAGGCTGACAGGAAATGGGGAAGGAGAGGGGGGAAGACATGCGGCAAATGTCGTCAGGTCCGGGAGTCGAACCCGCGACGGCCGCGTCGAGGACTCAAGGCCTCCAAATACGGGTCGCGCTAACCGCTACGCCACCATGGCACGCCCCCGCTGTACATTTATTTTATAGCTGCAGCAGTAAGCGTGGCACCAGTAAATGTTTTCTTTTTTAAAAATTAATTCATCCTCTTCACTTTATAAAGGCAATTTAAAAAGTAAACATGTTCTAAATTAGTTAATAGCCATGCAGATACATTTTCATAAGAGTTTTGACTTTGCAATGCATGTAGTTTTTTCTTACCTTTAAATATAAGTAGATGTGTTAAAAATTATTGCATATAATTGAATGTTTTCATCCTACCATATTAATCCTTTTGTTTTTCTCTCTTCCTTTTTTCTGTCTCTTCGTCATGCGGCGTACTGTCCTTCCTGACCTTCTTTCTGTTGGCTCGCCCTTTCTGTCGCCTTCTTCTGATTATGGATTTCCTTGGGGCTCTTATACCTTCCCACTGGCTCTCAGGTAAGTGCTCTCTGTTAAAGTATTACTCACGGTTGGCCTCCTCTGGCTGTGGACTTGTGTGTGGAAAGCTCTTTCTCCAGCAGAGATTTTCACTCACAGCAGAGGTCTGGCACGAGTTTAACCTGCCAGATTTTAATGGACTACCTTGATTTGTGCCCTGAGCTCTAAGCAATGCAAGACCAAATTAAAGAGGCACTCCATTCAGGAGTCAGTGTGTCAAAGCTGGATTTAGACTCAAATGGGGAAAAAAATTGTGCTCATATGGTGAGAAAATGGGTTGGATTTGACATGGTTTAGCAATAAATTCACAGAAAAATGAAAAACATTCCAACTTGATCATAACCTCGCTCCTTCCAACTTTTATTGACAACCGTGTGTGGTCTAACTGCAAGGCAGCTGTTTTAAATTGTTCCTACTGCAAAACGAAGGATTTTCTGAAATAATGTGATCTGACGTTTGATGTAGAAATAAAATAGGACCATTGATACAAAAGTGAAAAATGTGAGGGGGAATAGGAAGAGCCACAGTCTAATCGAGTCTGTGGAGAGGAGAGGGATTGATGTTTCCTGCTGCTTTGTTTTTAACGTTTTTATTTTCCCCCCTCTTTTTAGAGAAAATCATATATTTCTACCATTTTTAAAATGTTTATATTCTAGACAACCTTTATGTGATATAAAAACTTGAATTTTTGCTCAGCTTCTGCCCTTTCTACACACACTGCTCAGACTTTACACACTTTAGACTCTCTGTATATTTAACTGCTCCACCTGGTGGTGTTTGAATTGATAATCAACTACAAATCACAGACTGCCTCACACAGTCCCTTTTAGATTTTCTGCTCAGGCTCTGATGTTACTCCAGAGATCAGTCACATAATTGCTTTGTGTTTATTACGGTCGGTACAACTCTCAATCAAAACTCCCTTGAGATTTTCCTTCAGTAATTTGTTGGACTTTGGGCAGGTTTTTCATCAGTCCTATTTTTTCCTGTTTTACCTTTTCAATCACGTAGAAAGATTATGATTAGAAAGCTTTTTGAGACAATTTGACATCTGTATTTTGTTTCTGGTGGGTGACGTCTGATCACATCTTTGCTTTTCCGGCTGCTCTTCCTCACTCCTCCACTAGATGGTATGCTATAGTTAGGAGAGAATCTGCAGCTGGAGGAGCTTTGAGGCACGTTACTCCTGGCGTTGGGTGTGTGTTTGTGGGTTTTAGTTTATGTCTCAGAGTTTCATCAGATGAAGCAGCTCTTTATTCAGGAGACAGAGTGTAAACATTTGCTTTTGTCAGCCCTCCCCTGTGATCCTCCTCATTGTCACTGCTTAGGGGTGAGTTTGGTTCAAAGTCGGCTGTTGTGTGCGTGATGTTAGGAGGAGTACAAGCAGCTTTCTACATGTCACTGAGCGCGTACAAACCTGTCGGCGCACATGGCCGCCCGTTTACGCCTGACAGTTGACAGCAAGGCCCCTGTGTTTGCAGACATCACCCCGTTGAGGTTAGACTCCCGAAATCAGCCCTGACGGCGGTTGTCATGTCGCGCGATTGTGTAACATGTGGTTTAAAACACAGCTTCAGATGTAACAGGACCCGACACAGCAAGCACCAACGCAACAGGAAACATTTTGTTTCAACCAGGCAGGTATCTGGGATTAGTCACAAACCCTTGCTGTTGCAAAGCAGGGGAAATCTAATCAATACTGTTTGTACATTCGCTTTGTGAGCCAGTATTTACTGGCAGCTGGTGAGTAAGGACTGTTTCAGGATCAAGACATTTGTTTGGCCACCTGCTTATGATGTTTTGTGCTAAGAAATCATGAGGTGGCACAAATTTCTAAAGTAATTACAGATATTCTACAGTTTGTATAATGCACAACCAATGCTGTTTTTTTTACAAGCTGAAACCCTCCGAGAATCCTTAATTTGCCCCAGAAGCCGGCCTGCAGTTGACTTCTGCCTAACTGGGAGAATGTTTTCAACTTTTCTCCTTTTGAACAAACGGAATCTAAAAGTAGCTTTAAGTGTCTTCAAGAGAACTCTTTCACACCGCAACCGAAACAGAACGCCTCTTCTCCCTGTGAAATGTCCTGTCTCCCAGGCTCAGAGTTTCAAGGATGCTAATTTGCACAAAACCCTAAACCAAATTCAAGGCAGTGTTGCTTAGTCTAATCAGAGTCTGTGTTCACAGTCAAAGTCACAGCTAATTATGATAACAATGAGCAGCTGAACCGGCGCCTCAGCCTGATAACGTGCATTTTCTCTGAAGTATCCAACCACTGGAGAGTTAGTCACAACAGATAAATCTGCAAATATAAAAGAAAATCAAGTAATGCTGCAGATAAACTGACTTATGTAAACCATGTTAATATTATAGCGCAGTCTTTAAACTACACTGTAGAGTGTGAGCTGGCAACAACACATTTAAATGCTAGGAAAATCTTCCCTTATATTGGAACTTATTATATGCTGCGTATATTCCTCAAATGTATATTAAAGTTGTAGAAATAAACGTCTTAATATTTCTATTACACATATTGAGAGTATGAGGAAGCTAGATCAGTGTAAAGTCTATTAACATTAGGAGTAGCTCTTTAGTTCAGACCAAAGAGGAGCAAGAAAGTTGAACAATTACTGTATGAAAATGACTGATTGAATATTTTCAGGTCTTCTCTGGTGGGTGTAAAAATCAGCTTCGTTCAGCCGACCATATTTTTTTATTTCTTACTCACCTTTCTGCCATCAATTGCTCAAAATAAGTTATTTTTTATTTCTATGCTTCTTTGATTAAAAGTTGGATGTATCAGAATTGACTTTGTTTACTTTCTGGACCTGCAGTGGGAGTTTAGGGGCAGCAGGGTTGTGGTCACTGCTGTGAGCAATTTGCTTCCACTCACTTCCTGAGTGAAAACTTTAGTCTTGTTCTTGAAGTATATCTTCACGTCAAGTAAACCAGAGATCAGCAGATTTCGTAAAAATGTTTATTGGTTCAACTTTTTTATAGACAGTTCGGAAGAGGATTTTTATTTTTTGGAAGCATACTTTGAACTGAAGGCAAACTTTTATGCCAACTAAGAGAAATTACTGCCAAAACTGTTGCATTGGAAGGAATCCAACAAGAAGTAACAAATAAGGTTGCAGAGAATGTAAAGGTCATAAAGTTGTTGGCCTGAGAAAGAAAGAAATGAAAGACGGTGCAATGAGGGAAAATCTGGCAGGGAGCACAGAAAGCGACTGTCTACATATTGGAAGGGTAAACAGCAAATGATGCACCGGTGGAGACAAGGGAACCAAACATGGGTATAAACTAAGGCTGCAGTATTTGTGATTGATTAACCAGCTTCTTGCAGAATCTGGATATGCACAGAACGTCTGCATATGTTCTGTGCATTGGTGAAAATATTTCTTAGGGTACTAAAGTATACTGACTTATGAAACACTAACAAACCTTGTTATATTTGGAACAAGTATGCCAGATAAATTTAAAAAGAAAAGACAAAGGAACTCCTTTTGAAATTTCATTTACTATTATGATCATCATCTTAAGAACTAAAACATGAAAAAAGGTGAATTGTTATATTAACAACTGCATGCATGAGTATAAAATTGATATATTTACATTAGTAATAAGCATTTTAATTAGATATAATCATTTGCCATCTCATTATTTTCAGTTTGCTTCCAATTAAACAAATCCTTGGCCCTAAAGAAGATCTTATGATAAAAAAAACCTCAATATTTATTTTTGACATTTAAATTTATATCCTGTCATTATTGTAGATACCTTTCTTTTTTCTGGTTGTAGCATAAATTCTATAAATTAAAAAAAAACAAAACTTAACCATGAACATATTTTGGACTATTACAACTGTCATCCATTTCAAAATTTTTTCTACTACAGGAACAGTCATCAAACCATAATACAGCAACAAGTTTATTGTTTAAAATCCATTGATATTACAACCTTTGCCTCAACATTAGTGCTAATTGAGTGAGAAAGCTAACATTGCTTTATATTAGAAAATAAAATAATCAAGAGGGAGTCACAATAAATAAATAAAACTTCCAAGAAACTGACTTTTAGCATATCTTTTCTCTTTAATTACGCGTTCTGATCTGCTATGACTTGAGGAAGCTGGAGACAAAAGATTGATGCATTGAAGCGTCTGTTTGCAAACAGAAAAAAGAAAACTAGAGGTGATGGCCCACACTATAGTAAAACAAGCAGAGGCAGAAGCTGGTGGTTATTGCAGAGCTTGATGTTTTACAAAGCCAGAACATTCCCTCCTCCACAACCACAGCTTTCCTTTACTGTGTGAATCAGAACATTTATTTTATTTATTTATATCTTTTTTTTTTTTAAATCTTTCTGTATGTCTTCTTGTGCTCACGGTGAGGATTGTAAAAAATTTGTAGAAAAATGCATGTTAAACCCACACATACAGTGTTTGTCCACCTACTACTACATCAGAAAAGAAGTTTAAAGTTACACAATGTATTTATGAGCAATACTTTACCAAATATTACATGAACTCTGTAACTGTGGTTGCAGAGTTTTGATGAAAAGGGATTTGGATCCCAGCAGGAATAAGTCAAACTAATCAATATGTCTTGTAAAAAAGAAAATATAATAGCAGCACACAGTATAGGCTGGAAAAATGTGGGTATAGTGACACACTTCGGGCAGCCTGTAAGATTTTATTATATTCTACTGAATAAAGAAATGAAAACATTTATTTTTACCTTTGGCAGGATATGAGGCTTATTTTGGTCTCAATTGTCTTGGGTTGTTTTATTTGTCCTCCTTGTGGTCCAGTCCTGATTTAGCTGCTTATAGCTCACATAGCTGCTTTGCAAAATTAGAGAAGGATGTATTTTATTAATGAGACTTTCTTTCAGATATGCCTGGGAGAAATGACAGGTTTAATAGAGAGAACTCGCTCTGCAGTGTTGCACAGGTTTAGGCAGAACCAACACTCAAAGACGTTGTTATTATATCCCAGCGTGCAACTAAATCCCTACAGAAAACATTCAGGTCTTTGAATTAACTTTCAAACTCAGAAGCATTCCCGGTTAATAAGATAAAAAATCTCATTCAGGATGATCAACAAACACAGATGGAGGGGTAACTCTGGAAGCTATTCTCAAGCCTATTCTTGAAGTGATTTAATTTCTAGCAAATATCCTGGCACTTTCTAAAGAAGTTATAATGCTGTATAATTTCTCAGAGGAAGATGATATTTAGTGTTTTGATTTGAATTTCTGTCAACAGAACAGTCAAAAACAGTCTACAGTGTTTGTCTTCAGTGTTTTTCTCCTGGGATTTCTGCTAACATGGATGTAAGCTGGATAGAATAATAAATTGGTACTTCTCTCTCTGGAGAGAGAAGAAAAGAGAAATATCTTTGTTGCTTTTTTACTGTCCTTCTTTTGAACTGCCCACTCTTTGTAAAACATTTGATGATTTGTAAAATGGACTGTAATTTTCAAATACCAAGATAAGAAATCATACTTATAATGGCTGATGAAATGTTTTTTAGAGCTTCCAAAAAAAACCCACCCATTGTATGTGTATCCAAATGAAATCCATAAAACATATTAATTAATCCTTTGACTGTATAAATTTTTTCATCTATTATGGTGTGAATTACATCACCTTTGTTCCAGAAGCTAATGATCAATTTTCTAGCCAATTTTTATTTCTTTCCCCTTTTGCTTATTGTACCCAAAACTGTGAAATAGTTTCAGGTCTCATTTTCATAAGAAATTAAGTTGCTGTGCAGCCGTGTCTAAACATGAATGATCTGTTGGCATGGTACGGTGCGCTGAACAATCAAATCACCTTAATTAGATTAGTCCTTCCTCTAAATTTACGCCTTGTGTTATTCCAGAAACTGATGAAATGCCAAACTGCCTCCTAAATTCTCACTTATCAGTACAGTAACCAAAACAGCTTTCACTAAATGGAGCTCAGTATTATCCGGAAGCATTTCTGTTTTGGCAGCTGTTAAAACGTCACTCCCTCAGAAAACAAGAGACGGCGCATCTTAAAGAAAAACGGGCTCGATGTTAAAGCATCAGTTCCTGGAGGCTTTGGGTTGCAGAAGTGAATCTAGAACACAGGAGAGGAGGAAAACTGATTCAATAAGAAGAGCCCAAAATAATTAGACATTCACAGTCTACTAGTTATCCGACTCTATCTCTGTGCAAAGCAATAACTAAATTCTTCCTCTAAAAACACTGTCCAATAAACAACTTGCTATTTCTAAGGTACGTGAGTGAGTTTTGGTTTGGGGAGTATTAATATTCACCCCTCAGGTTGCAAGGTGTTCTTTTAGGGGCAGGGAGCTGGAAAAATATTTTTTGAATTCAATAATCTTCACTTCCAGTGTTTTTGCAGAGTACATGTGTTTTTCGACAACAAAAAATCAGAGTTTTTCTTGTAATGCACATTTGGATGTCTGGGGGTATTTGTGTGTTTCTGGGAGAAAGTCAAAAACAGTTCACAGGATCATAGAGAGTTTATAAGCTCCAGTCCTGATGGACCAGTGGTTCGGTTCCAGCTGGGCAGCTACACAAAGCAATCAGCTATATAATGTTCCGATGCAGTTTGAAATAGCAGCCATTCTCTACAAAGTCCTGCAGTGACCCAGTGGGAGTTTTTCTTACCTAACAGCATATATCATTTTTCCCCCCGTGTGCTGAGATATATACGCTCTGACAATCGCTTGTGTTCTCTTTGGAAGATTATGAGAACCACAGGGGACAACCCCGAATGTTCGAACTGGAGTTCAAATGGAAATTCATCTTACACTGCAGCCTTTGCCATCTTGTCTCAGGTGAAATGTGAAAGCCTTTAAACTAAATGATATGATTAGATTGGTCTTTTATTCCAACAGTACACCCTGCACACGCACGTCTTCAAGATTTATGCACCTTCCATTTCCAATAAACGCGTCACGGCTCCGCCTCCGGTGCCAGGGTGTCGGTGGAGTGAAGCTGTTAGGAAACATGTCGAACCCTGCAGAGAAGGTGATGGATAAGGCTTGATGGGAAGCAAAGTAAAAGCATCAAGCCACTCATAGTTGCAGCATCAGTGGCATCATTACAGTAAGATGTATGAAAAGCTCCGGGAATGGAAGTGTGCGCTGCAGAAATAGCAAAAGTTCAGTGTTATACACACAGATAAATTAGTTGTTAAACACCCAGAATAAACAAAGATGCACAACTTTCTTTGAAATATTGGCGGTTTTCTGCACAAGATACAACAAAGCAACCCCACAAAAAAACGGAGCCATGTTTCATGGTAGTTATGTTGTTCCTTTTAAGCTGATGTGACTCACTGGAACGCGCCAGCATTGTAAAAGATGCTCTCCCACAAACCCATGGGCTTGTCTATATGAATTTTGGAGAATTTCAGTCCAGCTTTTTGTTTTTCTTTTATGGGTCTTCTTCCATGGAGCTCAGTGTGGCTCAAAATGTGTGTTACGGTAATAAAATGGCTTTTTTTCTACTATCTATTTATAGAATATTTTAGTCTCTGTCAACCCTGACTTTGTCTGTTAGTCTGCATTACTACCTCAAATACGCCTCTGATTAGTCAATTTCCTGAAAAGTGAAAGATTCCCCTAAACTGGAGACGAAACTCATCAAAAAAGCTTTTTTCAAAGGATTTACGAAGGAGTTTATCACTCATTTCTTAAAATTATGTGAATAGATCCAGACATGGCTCAATTCAGCAATTTGTCAGATTTGCTATGTTGTTGTCTTTTAAATAGTTTTGTCATTAAAGGCTCATCGGGACTAGCTATGGCTGTAAATGACAGTGCTCAGTATTTGTTTATATTTAAGATTTGACCCCGTGCAAATAAACAATTAATAAATACAGGAAGAAAGGTTTCCCTCCCTTTGGGTTAGCAATGGACGTCTGAATGGTCACATTCAGAAAGTGCCGGGTCTGCTTATCCACAGAAACCCAGGGTTTAAAATTATGTTTCGGATGGTGAGGCGCTCCGATGTTTTCTACTCTGGAGGCTTTTTAGTGCTGGGAAAGTTGGCTGATCATGGAGACGGTCCCTGGAGAATTAATTTTATTACTCTTCACAATTCTGAATAAATCCATAAAACCAATTTCTTTTGGCTTCAGAGAAACCCAGAAACTCCCAATGGTTGTTGGGTGTTTATTCAGATTAATTCAGATTCTGTTAGGGGTTTGTTTCCTGGTAAATCCTTTAATCAACTATGTGTAGGTTTGAATTGGTGCTGTCTTTGTTTTTTTGGGGGTTTTTTGGAGTTTGTTGTTTTAGATAATCAGCAGTGAGTAGATTGAGGTTTTTACAAGTTTGTTTTTTTCAATAACACATTATCCTACACAAAATCTGCTTTAGGTTTCTTTAGTATGATGTGCATATCTCCATGGGAGGAAAATGTTAGCTACAGATTGGTTTTTGAAGAGTAAGAGGGGGAAAAATAATGTTTTTAATGAGCTATATTTTCTGTGTAGCTGGTCATTATGTGGCAACACAAGACAGTACCATGTCTTTGCAGTGTATGATCAGAGTAGTTCAGGGCAAAAATTAAGAATCAGTATCTACAGATTTTATGCTGCATAGAGAATGATTTTTAGTATTTTTAGATTTTGAATGAACATCTTTTTTCCCCAAAAAAATCTTCACTGAAGGAAATCCAAATGTGACTAACTGACACTTCTTCTCCTAATCGAAAGTTCTTCTTGTCAAGCCAAGTTTGGATTTTGAAGCTTAAGCATACACAAGGAGTTCGAAGATTTTTCTGCCTTAGGGTATTTAACCTGCTCTACAGCTTCTACCAAAATACTTTATTTTTGTGTGTAAGCGTATCTAGCCTATACTAAATGTAATATATTAATATATTACCAGAAATACAAAGGGGAAATGAGTGATTTAGGGCAGCCATGACACTCATATCCAGAGGATATAATTCTGAAGCTGTCATACAAGTTGAGATTGTGTTTTCAGCTTTGCTGGAACATTGCACCCAAGGTAAAGATCCAGTCTGTGTGGATTTGTGAACCATGGTATGAGTTCTCCGTGTTCCACATCCAAGGGCGAGTTTGTGCTGTTTATGTGAGTGTAATATTTGATTATTTCCTCTGCCATCATGAAGGTAAGGGAATATGTGCAATAAGGTTTTCACAGCACCTCGGGTCAGAGTAGAGAGTATATCAGTAAAAAAAATTGCTTTATTGCTTTACTTTGTCTTGTTAAACAAAATATTCAAGGGATTTTCCTTATTTTGGGCTCTAATGTAATTGATGTTGACTTTCATGCATTGCTTCAGATTCTCCATTTTGATATCTTTTACCACTGAGAACTATTTCTGAGACAAACACAATAACAAAATAAACATACTTGACATTTAAACATTTTGACCTTTTAGTGTTTGAACTGACCCTACTGTGACGATTTATCCACTGGAGCTTATTTATAGGATTCCTTAACATTTATTTCTGCCTTGATCTGATGCATTTCTTCTAAATACTTTGCTTTTATGCATTGATCCATTGATACTGATCTGAAAATACATTTCTGAAAATAAAAAAGTTAGATATTCCATTACAAATCTCATCTATGCCAGACATGTCACTATAAACCAGTTGTTTTTTATCCTGATCTTTAGGACTCGGTCCTGCATGCTTTAGCTGTTTCCTTGCCTCCACACACCTGACTTGAATAAAAGAGTTATTCCCAGGTTTCTGCAGCACTTAATGTCTTGCTGAGGAGGTAATGCATTGATTTCATTCAGGTGTGCAGGGAAATATCTAGAACATGAAGAACCGTGTGTCTTGAGGACGAGGATTGAAAATCGCTGCTCTAAACCAAAGCAAACGAGTAAAGGAATACAAGGACATTGTCTTTGTCTTTGAGCTACAGATAGGGAAAAGTCAAAATCATCATCATAAAGGACTGCTGTCCATAATTTAAATATTCCTCGACCTAGCCTGACTGCCACCATCAATGATCTCCCTCTGTCGTCATGCTTAAAAATACAGTTAAAATGTCAAATTTTCAGATGGCTGAAGGAAAATGGGCTCTCACACCAAGTAGTTCTTAACAACCACTTTCAGCATTATCTTGGGCATTTGATAGAAGCCACTTCAGAGTCTGATTGATGACTGAAAATACAGGGAAGAAAATGACTCCCTGATTGGTCCATGCTATTATTGGCTATCCATTAAATCACTTGTCCTTGTCTGTTTTCACATTTTCCAACTGACTCATTTTTAATGTGGGAAAAGGAAAATAAATCATCTTGAGTCCCAGTCTGTTATTGCATTTGGAATATCATGCCATCTTGGAGGCAAATTGATATTAAGTATGTTTTCTTTTGTCTGGTGTTAAAGGTTTAATTTTTGCGATCTTACTTTAATGCTATATATTAACATTTAAATGTACTTTTCCGTCATTCGGGAACAGACGTTGTTTCTAATATGCATTTACCCAGTGGTGTTTGAAAATGTAGATCTTATGAGAGAAAGCATTACTAAGGCCAGGTAATGAGGGAGACAGTATGATAATGGCGTAGCTGCTAATGTTTTCTCCCTTGCTTAAAGCTCTGTGGGATGACAAATTGACTCATTTGCAAAGTTGGTGCTTGTAGGGCTCTTAGAGTAAGAAACATTTGCGGTCGTGAATGTCTCACGTTAATTACAGGCCATGAGTAATCGTATCCAGAGGATCAGTTGCCTCAAGTTCTGCTGAGAACGAAGCTGCAGTCATCCCGGCCCGCTGTGGTGGGTGTAATGCTGACCAATGGTGTAATTTGTTCACATTAGAATACCATTCCTTACTCAGTCATAGATGAAAAAAAGCTATTTGCAACTTGGTTTAGGTAGTCCTTATATATGTATTCCAAATAAATACTTGCTTTTTGCACTTTTGTGATAATCTAATTGATTCAGTTTGCTTTATCATCTCCCAACTTCTCCGAACTGAAGTGAAGAAAACTTCTTACTTTATCCTTTGGGTAGACTACAGTTGCACCACTAGTCTTATGAGAATAAATATTTCAAAGAGCTTCACTTTTATGTGATGAATTCAGCCTTTTGAAACTGAAGTCTTAGAAAAAAGACTGTTTTGTTCCTTTCCAAAAAAAACAAGAGAGCAGATTTAGTGCCGGCAAAACGCAGAGGTGCAAATATCAGAGAAGAGACTCTCCACACATAAACATAATAAAAACTTGGATGTTAAATTTACATAGTCAAGCAATCTGTCATAAATGGATTGAGAAAATACATTTCTACATTTGCTTGTTAACATTTAATGTTGCAAAAGAATTTATTAAAAATAATGCCTCCGTTACATTTTATAAGACAATTGAATACTACTGCGGACACTTTCATGTGCCATAATATAAACATTTACTTTAAGATATTACCTGGGCAATATTTGTTCTGTCTGTGAACTCTCAAATTATCGCTTTTACTTTTGAATCAGTGAAAATGATCGTGTTTTTTGTTTTTTATACCACAAATTTCTGTAATGTTTTCTATCTGAAGCACACACAAAACAGATGAAACCTCATCTTTTAGATGCATAAAACCTATTTAGCAAATGTGTGCTCTTAATAATTCTAAATCTGAAGTAGTCATTCAAATTGTATTGGAGCTCAATTTGAATAAAAACCCTTGTATTAGTATAATTTATTGCAAATATCCAATTTTTGAATTTTTCCAATAAATCTAAGTTGGAATTATTTTTGGATGCAACCGTTTCATTTTACTTAATGGTAGGTTTTACTAGATACACAGTTTTCTGAGGGATGATGGGATTTACTGGGGGGATTTTCTCTAATCACACAGTTTCTCACTTTGTCTCTCATCATGGTGTGATTGTTATTGTGCTGCAGGAAAATGATTCTGTTATTAAGATGCACGACTCCAATAGCTGCACCTGCTCAACCCTATGGCTCTCACATGCTGCTTAGTAATACCGCCACATCCCAGTTCTCTTACAGATGCTGTCCAGTGTGATTGTGGAATGGGAAGAGTGACATTAAAACTCCTACTTTAGGGTTTTCCAATAAACTTCTGGCTAAAAAGAAATGACCTAAACTTTGACAGCACTTTAAATGCATTTTAAAAGAGGTCAGATACATTTTTCATTTTATTGCCTTTTTGAAAATCTTGCTTAAGATAATAGTCACCTATTAACTCAAAATCCGTGTGAAATTATTCTACTAAAATGTATAGATGAGGCACATATTTTTATTCCATTTTACCCCTTTTTTATTTTTTAACTAATTTTATATTTAATTTTTTTTTTATTCATAAAATGTGTTATCTCAGATGATCATCACATTTGTTACCTGTAATGTTCAATTACGTAAAATTCTAGGACCGGATCTATTTCATTACATGTTCACTTCTTACCTGAAATATGTTAAATACAACAATATTTCCTTAAAGTGGGATCTATTTCATAACATTTACTTGTCACCTTTATTGTTTACTCTGAACTGTTTAATTATACATTAAATGTTTAAAGATGGGCTCTTTCATCTGGTTTGCTTGTTACATTAAATGTTTACTGCAAAATTGAATATAATTGTTTACTTTAATCACATAAAATGTTTATTTAAAAATATAATCTTTTATTACATGTATGTTTATTACCTGAAACATCAAATTTTTACTTAAAATGTGATTCATTTCATCACCTGTTTACATGCAACTTGAAGAGCTTGAATCAAACGTTTCGTGAATGTTTACCACATTAAATTATTAAATGAGAGAAAACAGACACTTCCAACTGAACACATATTTCAACACAAATGGTTCATGTTCCTCTTCAGAGTGTGCAGCCTTGCTGAGCTTCTCTCCTGGGGTTTCCTCCTCAGCTTCTACAACTCGCTCCTCTTCTACAGCCTTCGCTACTGTGTTTTAATTATTTACCTCTTCTAGGGTAAATAATGAAAACACAGTCTCTGTAACTTGCTCCCCCACTTGTTGATCCACCATGGTCTTGCTGTATCGCCTCTTTAATTGACTCGCATGTCGTGGAGTTTACCTCGCAGTGACCCAGATTCAGTCTGGGTTGATCTAATCCATTTCATACGTCGGTTTGCCTTGAAGAGGACATATCAGAACACACATCAGTCTTAATACTGTACATTTGATAACACTAGTAAAATAGTTTACTTCACAATAATGGAATAATCCAAATATCCACTGTCAAAACTCAGACTACGCTACATAAAAAATAAAAGCCCTGGTTATATTATATTATAGGTCTCCTTGGCTACCTCAACTGCCAGAATGTAGACAATATTCTTGTAAGAATGCAAATCTTTTTCTACATGACACCTGTGATCATGCTCATTAGCTTTCAATATATAAAAAAAAATACATAGGATGGACTTTTACATTTTGAAATGATCCAATCTGTGAATGTGAAGATGAGCTAAAACAGAAATGAATGGTGTAGACAATCTAATCAAATGAATTCAGTTCAATTCAGTTTATTTATACAGCATCAATTCACAGCACTTTATCTCAAAGCACTTTACAAAACAGGAAACCTATTTAATGCAATCATACTTACATTCCACTTGATCCTGATGATCAAACATTGCAGTAAGCTTCAGTTCATTATTCAGTTATAGTTTATAGGTTGGTATTTTGACAATTATGATCTTTCAACTCCCAAAACTCTGTTTTGTTCCACTTCCATAAGTGGCACTAAGTCAGATGCATATCTGCTAGTTTTCAAAGCATCTGCAGTCTAAACGCTCAAGCTGCTTTCTGAACATGTGGGTCGCTTTGTTGTAAACCATTAACAACATTCATACTGAATTTCAGTAGTAGTATGAATGATCACTCAAAAAAAAAAAAAAATCTGATTTGAGCAAAAGATTAAATAGTTCCAACACAAATCAGTGGTAACCCCCACTGGCTTATCAGCAAAACTTGTTGTTTTGTAAATTTTTCCCTCAGAATATCGTCTGTGGTTTAATCTAATTTAATATGAGCAAGGACTGGTAGACTGCTTCATGTTATTCAGCCAGCTGTTCATGTTAAGCCCATGTTGCTTTCATCCATCAACGCCAGTAAAGTAAGAGAACCATCTGCTGCCAAAGTAAAAAAAAAGTACAAATTATGTAAATCAAACTTCAGTCTAACTTGACAGGCACAGCACAACTTATTGCATCATAAATAACCATTACACATATCCAGCTAATCGTGACTGAAGGAGTTGCTCTCGGTATTCTTGGGGGTTTGAAACATTCAATCCCAAATTGGCATATTAAAGCAAAACCACAGGCCAAGAAACTTCCAGTCTACTAAACTGTGTGCTGGATTTGAGCAAGCTATTCCAACAGTGTTGAACATCTGAAATAAAAATGGAAGGTAAGAAGGTTGAGAGTTACAGAGCCCCCAAGGGAGAAACATTTCTCTTTTGCGTTCTCTCGCAAAAGTATTGCGTTCCTTTGCAATAGGTTTTGCGTTCCCTTGCAATACGCAAATACACTTTGTGTCTTTGTGTGGCCCTGTGATTGATTGGCTATTTGTCCAGTTTTTCCCCTCCTCATGACATCTTTAACTGCTGAATGCAAGTACCAGCTTCTGTCATGACCCTGCAAAGATTTACCCGCCATAAAAGACGGATTTATGGAGGCTACCAGGATAAACTCTGTTTCAGCTTTGTTAGCAGGTGTAGTTGAGAATATATTATCACACATGATGGTGATGATGAAGAAGAAGGTATAAACATTATATGTAAATTATCATCCAAAAGTCAGATTTGGGAAACTTTCACACATCATAGAAAGCATTGCTCTTTTGATTTTTCACTCAGACACGTTTTGCATTTTAAACTTAAGTACATCCATCAATTATTCGGCCTGTGATGGTTCTAAATGCTAATCTCAACAGCACATTTATTCCCATCCCGGAACTGAAATGATGTTTTCATACCTTAATTAATTCCAGCTCATGTTGTTGAATAATTAAAACGAGAATGTGCCTGTTTTAACTTTTAAGCATTCAATCAAATCAAAGCTGCTAAAAGCTCAGTACTCTGTTAGGGTTGTTTAAAAAGCAATCACTGAAGAATCCAGGTGTAATTTTGGTCTTGATCCCCCTGTACACACTACGTTGACCTTTGAATCCTAAACACAGACGTGATTTCAAATTCTGGCACCATTGTTTTTGAGTTGCATAAACTAAACGGCAGATTTAGTTAATGCAATATAATAGGAGTTTACTCCGTTCCACTGATCTGAATAATATTGTGAAACAAAAAACCTCGAAAAACTCCTAGATATAGTTGTGCGTGACTATATGCTTTACTTCTGATGCATATTTTACCCCAAACCTGCACCAGTACACAGTCACACATTTACATTTTGTGAAAGTGAGACTTCTTGTACATCAGCTTCATTGTTCCAGTGTTGTTTCTATCGGCTGAGCAACAGCCATTTGAAAGTTAAATTAATCAATAGTAAAAAACATACATTGTCAATAGAAGTATATTTGTTCTGTTCTAATGTAAAGCTCTGGAAAAGATTAAGAGACCACTTAAAATGATCAGTTTCTCTGATTTTACCTTTTATATGTTTGAATAAAATGAACAATCTTCTTTTATTCTATGAACTACTGACAACATGTCTCCTAATTAAAAGCAAATATTCAGTATTTATTTGCAGAAAATGAGAAATGGTCAAAATAACAAAAAAGATGCAGTTCTTTCAGACCTCAAATAATGCAAAGAAAATAAGTGCAAATTCATTTAGAAACAACAACACTAATGTTTTAACTCTTTATTTTCTTTCAGAGGTGTATGTACATCACTGACTGTCAGAATTTGTTATAAAAACTTTAGGTTTTGAATAAAACTTAATTTGCAAATGTGATTTGTTTCCCTGAATTTATTTTGTAATCTTTATTTTGCTAATGTTTTATTTTACTCTTTAAAAAAACAGAATTGGCATATAATTCTAATTTTTTTGTCTTTCTGATAAAATTTTATAATCTTAGACTTTGTACTTGCGTAGCACTTTTACGTCACCAAATGACAAAAAGTACTCAAGTACTTTTTTATACTTGAGTAAACAAAATATTGAAGCAATGCCACTCTAAAGCCTAATTAAGATAATTTTTAGTCCACTCTTCCAACATCTGAATATAATACACCACCAAATTGCTGCTGACCTTTGCTTTTAAACTAGCAGTGAATAAAATGTGACCCTCTCAACATTGATTACACTCTGAAGAGTAGCTAAAATGTTAATTGCTAACATTTTTGTATTAAAGGTAAAACCATCAACTGGCTTTTCAGAAGAGAGGTGACTGGTGTTTACTTGTGTCATTAAAAGGTGGTAAAAGGTCAAGTTAATTGACCCGGTTAATTTGGATCTGTTATTTTTAAAGAAAACAAAAAATATTCAGACTTTGTATGTAGTTCCACCTTTTTTTCTTTTTAGATTTTCTTCCACGTTGAGGCAAGTCGTATTCGAAGCCATTATCCGTGTTGCAGAGTCTACCTGGGCCTTTTCCTAGAATAACACATCGACAAAAGTGCTCATTCATTGGAAATGTCTTCTGATTTCCTCGCCGGGGCTTGGACTTTAAAGATCTGCAGAGATGCTGCTCCATCTCGTCGCCCATTAGGGAGTCTGTCTTGTTGAGTCTGAGTGCTGTGCTGTATTTTCAGGCAATTGTTGCAAGCTGACCTGGTTTGCTCTCACTGAGGGAGGAACTGTCAGATCCAAAAGGTTGGAAGGGACAAAAGCTCTCTTTGTTCGCTCCTGATGAATTTGTGATGACTCCATTCGTTTTGTACTAAGGGATATTAATGTCATACAGTATATATTTATGTATGGTAGCTTTTTGTTTAACGATTTAGTGATTCTTTTCATATTTTCAAAACACCTGTCAGTAGAATACATCTGTTTCACTGAAGACTAAGAAATAAATCCTGCAGTGTTCCTTTATAGGTAGATATTGGAATATTTTTAATGACTTGCTCACTTAATACATCCCTGATCTTTTGAGACAAAGCCATTAGAGCTTCAGTTCATAAAGAAAGGTTTGCATGTTGTTTTGAAAATCAAGCAGTTTTTTTATTTAAATAATACAAGGCTGCTGCAGAGAACTTATTGCCATTTAAATAACATCTGAAATCATCAAGCTAGTCATATATTGAAAGTACATTAAGTCAAATCTCCCTAAGAATCTTAATACCACTCTTTTGACTGTTATTGGGTTTTAATTCTTTTTTTGTCTTTATTTTTTGTCTATCTATTCCATTATTTACAACAGTTGTTTTTCTTTTTTTTTCAAATTAAGCACATTAAATACATCTGTTACTTTAAATAACATTAGCTTCACTCCTTGTTAAGTCCAAATGAGCAAATGTCAGCTTTCAGACACAATAAGACGATGAATACCTTACCATTAATATAACTTTTTTCCCCCTCATTATGATTATGTAAAAATTTGCCTATAAAACTGAAAATAACAGGATTTAATTCTGGGTGTGGAACCATCATTGCACATGTTGGTTATACCACACATTTTAATAGATGTATGAAGACGTTAAGGTCTGATGCATTTTGAAATTAAATCAAGGATTGATATGTTTTAGTGAATCATATGACTTTCTTTTACAATCTGAAGGTGCATTAAATAAATTATTACTTAGTGATTTAGAAATGCCATACCAAACATGATTCCTTCCTCCCTAAAACAGTCAGATGTTCCTATGTGTTGGAGGACTGCCGTCTTCTTCTTTTGCTAGAAAATTACTTGATATTCAGACATAACCTGTAGATTATATAGCTAAATTAACACATACTTAGAGGATATTTTTATGTGGAGATTGAGAATGTTGTGCTTTTTATTAAAAAACCCCTCTACCATCAAAAAAGATTGCTGCTGTATCAAAACCTGTATATTTTTTTAGTGTTGGTATTGTGACCTGCTCATGTTTTGCTGAACTTTAATGCTCCACAGTTGTGTATAATCATTGCTGTCGAGCTATTTGAGTTCTGAAAAATAACCACCTCTTGCTGTGTCTAAAACATTGACTTTCGATGTTTCATCCAATCACACTGAAACTATTTTTACCCCGAATGTAAATGAAATCAATGGTTCCTTTGTCAAGAAATATACCATGGGCATTTTAGATTGCTGTATTTGGACTGTGTGGAGTTATTTGAATTGGACTCATTGTACTTCAATAAAAAAAGGGAATTGGTTTTAAAATAACTGGAGATAAATTGTCTATCTTGTAAAGTGAATTTAGATGACATTTTCTTTGTATAAAGAAAACAAAACTTTAAAAATGCCTATTTTCTGTATTTTTATGGCAGTTGTGCTACAAAAAATAGTGAAGTCTTTCTGCTTCCTATGGATTTGTGGGATTTCATCCCACAAATCGTTATGACCTGCAGAGTTATTTTAACAGATAACAGTTTTACATGGTGATGTAACAACAATTTTACCTAAGGTAGAAAGCTTCTCTGACTTTGATCTTCCCATATTTAATGATGATGACATACTGGTAAACAAATTTGGGGGTTGTTTTTGAATAGCAAGAGTTATCTAACAGAAACCACTGCTTCTACGGATAAGAGGTCTGAACATCAGAAAACCTTCCCTTGTCAAGAGCTACTTTTAAAACCTGTAAGAACTGGAAGCTTTTCCTCTTAGAGAGATAAACAAAAATGCTGCAAGTCCGGTCCTGTTATAGAAATTTTTAGCCTCCTTTTTTACTTGCAAAAAATTATAATCACATTAAGAATGCTTAAAACAAAATGGGAAAAAACCCCCATTTTGACTGACATTATTTGTAAATCACATGTAGAATGAATTAAAAATACTGTCAGCTTCTGTTGCCACAGAAATCTTGTGACCTTTTCAAAGTGACGTGTAATGAAAAAACAGGACAAAATTAAGTCGAAATGATTATTTGTGGGAAGGTGTTGATAAAGTCAGTCAACTTTCTGCCACAAGGTTCCTGTGGAATAAACCTAAGTGATAATGTCCAACTCATCCTGGAGCGATTCCTTTCAACCGCGAATAATCGTTTCCTGTCACAAAACAGTTATGATGAGAGGCTGCTTTGCTTGACACACATTTTTCATCAGCAGTGACATTTCTCTTCTTGGCTTGGTAATCAGAGATACTAATACTATTAGCACCCTCTTATCAGACAGCATGCAAAACAGATTGCAGCGAGAAAAAGAGCTGAGGGAAATCTAGTAGAAATGGATTAACTTTGATCAAATTACTTCAGACCTTTCCATTTACGCCTACTTTTCTGTTTATATCTATATTTTATACAGAATCAACATTGCATCTGTTAGTCTCAAAATGTGTCAGTTTCCTTATTAGCTTATATGCATTTTTTAAATGCCTCCGAAAGCCCAAAGGTTTAAACTTTTACCAGTGTTTTGTTTTATGTTGGTTGTTACATCATTACAAACACAGAAACACAAAGCAACATACAATCAATAATCAAAACAAAGCATTAAGTCAAGTTCCATCAATAAATTTGTAATTGATTACATTTCAAATACAATCCTAAACAGGTGGGTTTTTAGTTGAGATTTAAAAGAAGTCAGTGTTTCAGCTGTTTTACAGTTTTCTGGAAGTTTGTTCCAAATTTGTGGTGCATAGATGCTGAAAGCTGCTTCTCCTCGTTTGGTTCTGGTTCTGGGGATGCAGAGCAGACCAGAACCGGAAGACCTGAGAGGTCTGGAAGGTTGATACAACAACAGCAGATCTTTAATGTATTGTGGTGCTAAACCATTCAGTGATTTATAAACTAACAACAGTATTTTAAAGTCTATTCTTTGAGCTGCAGGGAGCCAGTGTAGGGACTTTAAAACTGGCGTTATGTGCTCTATCTTCCTGGTTTTAGTGAGAACGCGAGCAGCAGCATTCTGGATCAGCTGCAGCTGTTTGATTGATTTGTTGGACAGACCTGTGAAGACGCTGTTGCAATAATCAATACGACTGAAGATAGACTTAGACTTAGACTTAGACTTGTACTTTATTGAACGCATGGATGAGTTTCTCTAGATCTGGCTGAGACATTAGACATAAACAATAGTGAGTTGAATTACTCTAGATTCAACTCAATTGATTATTTAGTAATGGATCCTCTGGTTGGCTGTAGAGGTGTAATGTAACTCAGTTCAGTTCAGAATGATTTTAACACTTGTTGCCTATTGAAAGTGCAATATATTTTTTAGATTTGAAGTCAGAAAACTTCACCTGCATTTTTTTATCACTTCATGTTGTGCTACAACTGTTGGATAATTATATTAAAAAACCCCAAAAGCTGCTGCTCTTGGCTTTTCTTGCTCCCTCCTTAGCACAACGCCAGCAGTTCACTTTAATGCTGAATGCACTGTCGAGCTGAATATAAACATCACTAAAGAAAAATCAGCTGACATCCAAATGGCTGCCTGTTAGCATCCAATCAGCCCAAACTGCATCTTATAAAATTAAATTGAGAGAAATTTGCACTGATGAAAGAGGATTTTCTCAGCAGCTGCATTCAGATAGAGATGTGACAACAGGTTGTCGAGACATCAAACTAACTCCGAAGTAATTTATTCATGTTTTGATTTCATGTTTTTGGACTCAAAAATCTCTAACCATCAAATTTGAACACTTTCAGCTGGTTCTATTGTTTTATAATATATTTATCAAGGCATTGGATATTCCTGTTGATATTGCTTTCCTCATTGACAGTTAGTTCAATACTCTACATTCAGTCAAGGAGTATAACATAACAAAATTTAATTAATTTCAGAAATTGAAATCTTAGCTTACTGCTGACCGAAGTAAAAAAAACAAAACAAGACTGAAGTGTATAAAACCAATATAAATGTACTAATACAGATCAAAAGGCAAACCTGTATAAAATGTGTGTGTATAGTTATTAAGCAATTTTTTAACACCTTGAAACTTTATTATCAGTCTTGTGGTGAAAAACCTGGAGCATGACTAACCAGAAAAGAGAAGTTTAGGGCATTGTTTTTGTCTTAAAAACTGCACTTTCCGTTTCTTCTTAAGGCAAAAAACCCCCCAAACTTTTAAAACTCTAATTTCAGAAGGAGTTTTGATCATTTTCATATTAAAAATAATCTCATCTGTTAATGTTTGTGTTTCCACTGTGGGAGGCCACATTTATCAGTGTGTGTTTTCAGCTGATGGCAGATAAAGAACAGCTTTCTTGCTGATGCCAGCTTTCTGACTCCACTTTACTGTAGAAACAGCATTCAGTTTAGAAATAAATATTTGATTTTCTTAGTGGAAACATTATTAAACTTGTGCTAGAGAAAGACCGACACACACCTGACCCCAAAGTTATTAAACCCACACAGTTTCATGCTGTTTGCATTAAACAAAAAAAAATCTAAATAGTTTGACTCAGCTAATATTACAAGTGTTTTTCCATAAAATTGAACACAAAATGGGAACCTGTAATTCCCACTGCAGCCTGTAAAATGATCAGCTGCTTCATGCTTAGTAGAGGTGCCTTTTGCTGTTATGATCTTATGTGACAGTGAATCACAGGCAGACAGCAGCTTATGGCAGCGTTCCTGAGGAACATTTGCCCATTCTTTGTGAGAACAAGTCTCCAGTTCATTAACATCCTTGGTGCGTAGTTTGCAGCTGCCTCTTTCAAATCAGTGTAAAGATTTTCAATGGAGTTAAAGTGAGGTTACTGGGAAGGCCTCTCTAGTGCACGACCTCTTCAGACCAAGCCTTGGGTCGACTTTGAGATATACTTGGAATCATTGTTCTGTTGAAAGGTCCAATGACACTCGAGCTTCAGCTTCCTCTCAGACTGCATGACATTTTCCATTTCCTGACACCTGATTGAATCCATCTTATCTGCCAGCCTTCTGGTGCTAGATAAAGCACAGAAGCCCCAGTCGGATGGGGGATATTTCTCTTCCACCTCCAATAAAAAGAAGAAAAAAAAGACTTGAAGTTTATCTTACAAATGATATTTTTTGTGATTGAGCTGACTGGATTTTGTGGGTTACTTGGGGGTGGTGAAATTACTTTTAATGTTGGTTTTAATCTGAAAGATGTCACTTGTGTTTTAACAGATAATATATTTTTTCGGATGGCTTGCACAAAGAAACATTTACAATTTCTTTGTTGCTCATGGCTTTTCTTGCTCTTGAAAAATATTTTATTTAAAAACTGATTGTTTGTGTTGTGCACCCAGCTACTTATGTGGTGTTTTAAAAGGAAACGTCGGCTCTCCGTTGACGTCATGTCCCAGTCTGTCTTTCATAGATTCAGTTCACACTACCCAACAGTATCCATTATCATTGTATAGAGAAAACTGCTTGTTTTTAATTTATAAACCGTTTCCAAATGTACCGGCTGAAACTTGCAGACCATTTGCTGTACTTTTTCTTTTTTTTGTGCAAGGATCTTCCTATGGTTTGAACTTTTTGGACAATTTTCTTGATTTGGCCGTATTTCTACGATTGACATAATATATCTGAAGTATGCTTGATGTAGCTATTGAAGCCATTGACTGACTTGAGAGACGCCTAATTTGCTAATTTGTGCTGTCATGAGCAATTTTATTCAGAAAACCCAAATAATTTGAAGGCTGCAGTAATTATTTACACCAGAATTTAGTGTTAACTTTGAAATTAAATTGTTCAAATATTAGTTTTAAGCAACTGTTTAAACTGTTATGTAATTTCTTTATTACACACACTTGAGTAGTGTTGATTTTTTTTTTCAAACCCAATGTTGCATTAAGGATGGAATATTTGCAGCTACAGCTTCATGTTCATTTGGGACTTAAGTTAAGTTCAATAGACCAAATACACTGAATTACTTGAATATGCTTATATAGAAATAAAGCACCAACCATAATGTCTACAGTTAACCACTTATATTTTTATGGACCATGCAGACGATCAGGATGTAGTTTGTATTAATAAAAACAGTCAAATTGTCTAGACAAAGTAAAACTTTATAGACAAAGTAAAATAAAAAATTAATTAAGCAACCTGACTATTCTTCTTACTCCAGACATTCTTTCTTTTTTCAGTATTGTTACACTGGAAACCAACCCAAGTACACTGTGAGAACATAGACCGTCATCTATTTAAACAAAAGACATTTCTCCATTATTAACCGCCCTTTAGAACACACACGAGCTGAAAACAAACACATAATTGATTTTGGAATGAAAAGGAGGCTGCATATTTGAATTCCGGGCAGAGCTGCGATAAATAGGAGCTTATTTTACTTGGATAATGAATATCTGCTCAGAAGCCAGTGTTAGTCCATGAAAGGCCATTTTGGAAGTTGTTTTCTGCAGTATGTTGCTTTTGTGGAAAGCAAGTAGAGTACATTTTGGATCAGATCGTGTCACACACTTACAGCGACCAGAATAATGGAACTAAGAACAAACAGGTTTTTTAAACTGAGAATAAATGAATGAATGAATTGAGGAATTTACTTTTTTGAATGTTAAATTTATCAGACAGTAGGTTAAATGTAATCATGTCACATTTAAGAAGTGTCAATATCCATTTTTAAAGGAGAAATAATTATGTCGTTCCATTCTTTATTTATTCTGGAACTAATATGTTTATTTTTTTTGTCACTCTGGCATAAAAATAAAAGTTACAATTAAAATAGTAGACTGTCAATAACAATAAGACTGATATAACACTTTTATCCCACTCATATGCATATCATAAGCTTCAGTTTTTAAAAATAATTCAAATCAGTTAAAACAGGAGGTGTATGTCAAAATATCTCCACGTTTTCAGCACTCAGTGGTTTTAAACATGTCTAAAAAGAAATACTTGACTTTATACTCTATAAAAATATAAATGCCCTAGTATTGGAGCTACTAAATGTATATTAAATGTATGTTCCTATGCCATTAAAACAGAAGGCAGATTCAAAATAAATTGATCTCATGGCTCAATTAGGCTAAATCTATGAAACAGTGTGACAGATGCATTAAGGAAATTTAATTAAATTAATTTCAGTTCAGTTTATTACATGTTAGGTGTCTAAATTGCAGAAAGTATCACCCACCGGTGTCTGTTTTGAATATAATTTATGTTATATGTTCTTAAACATTAGCATATTTGTTAAATTAGATTGTCTTTGTATGATTTTAAAAGAAACTCTAAACATTGTTTTAAACAGCAATATATACATATAACATACTGGCACAAACCTTAAACGTATTATTGTAAAAAATTTACTTTTCTGTCTTAGCTTTTTCATTTAAGTATATTTATAAAGTTTCAATCAATCAAGTTTATTGGTTTCAGCAACAAAGCAGTTAAAGTGCTTTACATTATGAAAATTTAAAAACATCACACAGTCACCAATTGTGAAATTGCACCTCAATATGTGCGGAATGTATTCTGAGATTAAATAAATGTTTAATTTATTGATGCAAAACTCTATCGCGACATTCATACATTTGAGACATGTTGTGTTTTGCACCAGTGACTGTACGAGTTGAACCAGTAAGCAGCAGCTTGTGATTCAGGCAGTAAGTCTTGGATAGACTCAGAAAAGTTGACAGGAACTGAAACAGCCTCCAGGATGTTAGCAGCTTGCCAGGCAGAGTGTCGGATTTTCAAAGCCAGGATGTTTTTACTGAAGATAGTTTTTAACAGCTGGCTGCTTGCTTGTGTAAATTGTCAAAGTTAAATTAGCATCCAGGGGAGAAATCTAATTTAGTACACTGGTGAACTAAAAACACAATGCGCAGTTCATTAAAATGTTATTTGGCACTTGAATGTAATACACATTAGCACAATTTTATGTATTCAAAGACATTAGACAGAGATGAAACTTAGTTTCACCTCTTTGCAAAATTTTTTCTCAGGATTTCGTTACATTAAGCCGTTTCCTGTTTTTGCACCATTCTGAATAAACTAGCATCCTGCTGTGCTAATTTCCAGGTGACTGCAGGTCATCTTTTAGCTTTAACCCCTTTAGATTTTTCATCCATCTATATTTAAATAATAAAGAAGTATTTATTGCCACAGATACGGTCTTCTCACTCTGTGCTGAGAACATTGTGTTGAAGAATGACTAGAATATTCTAGAGTTCGAACTGGCCAAAACACTGCATTGTAAACAAAGAATGACTGTCAGTTGCTAAACTACATTTGACTTATCTGTAAATGAATGAATGCAAAATTATTCAGCAGTCGCTTTTACAGCAAGATGATTTTTTTTCTTCCTCATCGGAATAACTTGGGGACACATTTATGTTTCCCACGATGAGTAACTACCAGATAGAGATTTCAAAAGGAGAGAATATTGCATATTCCTCACCTGAGACTAAACTGTGAGCAGTTTCCTCTGAAGAGTAACACAACAGCTGAATGTGATCTTTTCTTAAACGTTTGTGTGCAGTCTGGCAGCGAAAGTTTGAGGTCACAAAGACACCATGAAGAATATATATATTTAATTTCTTTTAGGTCTATTAATAACCTTTGGACTCGAAAACTGTGTTCTTTTCTGGTTCCTGTTTGAATCGTCTCTTTCATGTCCGCCTCAGGCTTTTCAGAGACGTATTTGAGTATCCAGTGCGTGCAGCCAAATTAGAGTAAAATATGTGTAGAACCTGTTTTGATTAGATGCTCTGCAAATAAGGTTGATTTTTACTACATGGAAAAATTAGCCCAGTTTTATGTGCCTTACTGGATCTTCAACACTTAACTTCTATCCCTAGTAAAGTGTAAAATCATTTAAATATTACTTTTATTGTAGTAACATGATCTCAAACTAGACATTTTCAGCAATTTATTTGAGTGCAAAAAAAAAAAGGATACCAAGATCAATTTTACACAAAATCATCCATGCTGGGATTACAATCCCTCTGTTATATGCCATAAAATCCTCAGCTCTGGCTTTTACCATCAAACAGCTTGAATTTCAAAATGTTTGGAAAAACATGCATCTATAAATCTCTGCCTCATTTTCAAATACCGCCATTGTAGGCGGAAACAAATATAAAACGGCAGATAATAAAAGTATAATTCCTTCCACACATAGGTCTTCGTTGGACATAGACAGAGGCAGAAAACCTCTTTATGTCGAAGCCTGCTGTGCATTTGCATTCGCTCTTCCACTGATAACACTCACCAGCTCCGACATGAGACTGCTACACCGAGTCACTCATCAAATATACATGAGTCACTGTCATGCTGTCTGAATAGGAAATATTTTTTTGCCTGTTTAATTCATTAAAACCAATGTGCATCGCTACTCATCACTTGTGTCTTAGTAATTTCAGTTTGTTTATCCAGAAGTAAAATAAATGATTAATAAATGTTGTTTTGTGTTTTATTGGCTCATGTTGTAATGACCTAATTTTACAGCATGAACCATTGCAAAACATAAACAGATTAACAAAGAGAGATGCACTGCGGGTAAATCAGAGGGCTCTCTTTATTCTTTTGAGTGAATATGGACCCTACTGGCTTGCCGGGAGGCTGTTGCCTATGAAGTTTGTGCTAAAGCCAGCACACCTTACTCAGCTGTGAAATTATAGGGTACTGTCAGTCACTGTTAGTCTTTTACACTAAAGCCTTGGCAGCACCAGTAAGGACGAGGGCAGTCATGCATAGTCTTGACATTAATCTGATTTGATGGCTCTTTGGAAATGTTACTCATTGTGTTTGTGGGCTAAGTTGGAGTGTTTATTTTGTTGCACATTTGTGTTCGCCTCTGTAGATTCACAACACTGTTCTCGGCAGCCCTTCAAGCGCAAAGCAGAAGATACAATTGTGCTGTGAAAAGACCATCCATTAGTTTTTGATTTTATTTACAGTTGCATAAAATCAACGAACACGGATGGCAAGCTTTGATTTAATCACTCGCAATCATAAGCACAAAAATAAACATATTTATATCTCTACTGTGACTTTCTTTTGCTCTCCATAATCTGTGCCATGCCTCTGCCTTCCTTATTGCACCACAGTGCCGTGAGTCAGCCAGGTGAGCGATGCCCAACCATCACGGCAGATTTAACAGATTCATATTTAACAATTAGTGTTTTCAGCATCCTTACCTCATGCAGTAATTAATCTGTTGGATGTTGGATCACCGTGCCCTTCCCCCTGGTATCGGTGAGTCTTGGCTCGCCCTGTCACTGGTTCACTACGGACCACTGCTGATCTGGAACAACCCACATGAGCTACAGTTTTAGACGCTGACCTACTTGTCTATCCATCACAATTTGGCTCTTATCAAACTCATTAAAATTCTCACTCATTATCTGGAGTATCCAACAAACATGGGCAATGATGAAGAGATAATCAGTGTTACTTATCTAAAATAATTTTATGCCCAATCTGTGCTAAGGGTGAGCAGCTTGAACATATTAACAAATCTAAAAATTGGAAAGATGTGTCAAGGGATTGTCTTTCTAAACAAGAAGTTATGTTTTGGAATAAGCACCATCTGCCTGTTATATTTTTGGGTAATATTTGCAAAGTTCAATAATTTCCATTTTCCATAGATGTTTTCAAATGTTTTTCCTAACGTCTGTGAGTCTCATTTGGGCTCCATTGTACAATTACAAAAAGTTTTATTGTCCTTTCAACCTGAGGAAGAAAATTAAAGATGTCTTCTGCAAAGGGAAGAAGTGCAAGCATTAAATTTACTTTCAATGTTTTTTCTAAAGAGTTAAATGTTATTTTTCTCACCCAACATCTCTTTTCTCATAATATGACAAATCCTGAATAGCTGATAATGTATACTAAATATTCATCCATAAACCAAGGAGAAAAAGACAATCTTCACAAGCCATTGTTTACGACCAGTTTCTGTTTAATTCATGCATCGATTCCCAAATCTCAAATGTCTTGAGACATTCCTTTATAAAGTTGACTGCACAGGAACCTTATCTTATTTTTTGTGTCAACCAATATCTACATTCTTTTTGTTGGGTTGCACCAAACTTTCGAGTGACAAACTGCTTTTAATATACTTTTGAGATATTCTCTTGCTTTACTTCCAGTATTTTCCCCTAGAGAGTTATTCTGAGTGACATGCGGTACATGTACTTTATTCTTAAAGGCATTTTTCTTTTGTTTTCCCTCCAGTGAAAACCACAGACAAAAATCTATAGCACCGAAATCCTAGATGGGGTTAGAGTCTTGACATTTTCTGTTTGCATCTTCTCCTGTAGGTTTTATTCAGACACTGGCTTCATTTAATGGTCTAAAAACATTTGTTAGGTTAAAATGGGATTTTAAACTCCTGTATGTATGAATGTGTTCTTTCCATCTCTCCAGACTGAGTTTCTGATGATTTAACATGCAGCTTCTTTGATTTTGCAATGGGAGCATCTCCTTGAAGCTTATTGCACTGCTGCTCTGAGGTGCTTTTCTATACAAAACACATTAAAAGCACATCAGTAACTCACATTACAACCGTGGATTGCATGTATTTACTGTGGCTACTGTGAGTTTTCGCTGATGCCTGTAAAAAATCTCTCAGGCTATAAATAGCTTTCAGTAAATATATTCCAAGGAAGTGTGTTGTTTTTATGACACATATCCATGATGGTATAGCACTAATAGAATAACAGAGTGACATTTTCTTCCCTGTGTTACTTTAAGTTTAAACCTAAACCGCTGGTACTCCCTGTTCCAGTACAAGTTTGTTGAAGTAAGTTGAAAATTTTTTAGCAGGTGTTAAAATCCGATCTTTCATAAGGTTTGGTGCAGATTTACTATTTATCCTGCTTTTCCTTAAAAGCACCTTATTGTTGAATAAGGTGCTTGCTCAGCACCTTTTCTGCCTTTTCTGATTCATTGCAGTTTAACTTTGGAGGTTTATCTTCAACAGTCTGTAGATAAATGTCAGCGCTGCCACTTATCTAAAGACTGCATGCACACCTCTGCTTTTTAAGACTAATGTGTCTGTACAACTTGTAATACTGGCAACACCGAGAACCTGCTGTTTCAATATGGAAGGAAACTGTAAGTGACTGAAAATGAATGTGTTACACAGAGTTTTACAGATTAAAAAAAGCTGCTGAGTTCAATTAGCACCTACTTCATTTAGTGTTAAATGATATATCAGGAGTTCATTTAACATATTCAAAAGGAACTAAAAACATCTGGCTCATAACATAAGTTTGTCCTATCTCTGCTATCAAATGTAACTCTTCTTTTACGATCTTGTTTTAGATCATAAGATAATTCAAACAGAACCTGTCTGACATGAAGTTGGCAAGAGGAACTCAAAAAAACCATTTCTCATTTAAAGAAACAGAAATAATCAGAAAATCAAAGTGGTTGACATATGTGAGTCTGGGGAAATTGGTGTGTCATTTTTTAAGCTTTGGGACTTGAGTGAACCTCAGTGAGAGCAATTTAGCACAAATTGAAAAATACCAGCCAACAGTGAACCTTCTCTAGCCTTTCAAAATTATTTAATATAGTATGGTCAACTCATCCAGGAGGTCACAAAATGAATCAGGGACATCTAAATTACTGCAGCTGTGCTAGCTTCAGTTAATGTTGCTGTTTAAGATTCAACAATAATAAAAAGACAGGGCAAAGGTCAAGACCAAATCCACTGGTAACCAAAATAACACCATAAAGACCAGATTCGCATAGCTGAAAAATAAAAACATTCTTTTAGGAAGTTATTATATGTGCTACTGTGACAACAGCATTACTTTATGAAAGGTGCTTATGTTGTGGTATCTGAAACTAACAGCCTTTCAAAATAAAAAAGAGAAATCATCCATCCATTTAATGATTGCGGAGGTGTGAAGGTCTGGGAGATCCAAAATAAATCATCAAGTTTCCCTCTGAATTGCACAAAACAAGCAAAAGAAGGTTTTGGAGTGGCTTAATTTAATCCCTAAATTAGATCCTATTGAGAGTTTGTGACATGGCCTTAAAACGTGCATTCATGCTTGAAAATCCTCCACCACTAAATGGAAACTCTATGAAAAAGGTTGGGCTAAATGCCACCCAGAGTTCAACTACCAGTTATTGGGTTCAGAGGGCAGTTAAGGAGAGAAATACTTTTTCCTTCACCGTGCTTCAGCCCAATGGTTTTTTTTTCCAATAATACTCAGTGCAAGACTCTATGAAGATGATCAGTTCTGTTTAATACCATTAAACAAAAAATATATATCAATGATTCTGTTGTCTGTTCAAATATTTTGTGGTATTGCCAAGGCCATACCACAGATTTATTTAACTGGTATTAGTGCTCTAATGGTAGTAGAGGCAATTCCCACTGCACTTTAGTATCCTACCTATCATCTAGATGTGTATTGTATAAATGCCCTAATCCCAGCTCAAAATACATGGTGTAAAAATTGCATACAGCAAACCATTTCCTACAATAAGCATAAAACCAAACAAATTTATCGACAGGGTGAAATTGGTGGTTGCATTGCAATACCATTAAACCGAGAGACTAAAGTGCTTCTCAAAACTGCTGTATGGGCAGGTTGTGCACTCTTAGGTACTTGAGCTTATAACAGGATACAGTTTGCTCCTAAAAATCAACTATATAATATAAGAAAATGTCTTGTATTTTGCTGGACAATAATGGAAAAGAAGAAATTGTTAGTATACAAATGCAGTTTCCTTACCCAGACAACCTTTGTTCTTAATTTGTGTTGCATTTAAATTAAACTGGACAGAAATTTGATTATTAAACCATTCTGTTAAAACTATTTCTCTGTTGTCAAATCTGATCTACCAGCAAACAATAAAACATTTGTTTACACATCTACATCTTAATATTTAATTATAGTTTTCATTTTGATCTGGATGCATCATTATTCTGTACTCTTAATAGCAGGTTTCTGAGATAAACCAAATAGACAGAAAGAATTTATTTTGGTTACTGTGCTTATTTTTTCTTCAAATGTTCAACCTGCATGTCCTTCATATAGGACTTTCTTATCATGCTAAATATAAGAAATATTTAAGAGCGTTCCCTCTAACTTGTAAGATCAATCTACATACCCTTTGAAATATATTGCTAGTTCAACCCCCCCAAAAAGGTTAATTTTCTCATTACAATGCAAAAGGGTTTTGCATTTCCTAGGTCTCACACAGAAAGATACAGTGTCATTTATTATGTCATTGAGCCGTGACTGTATGAGCACAGTGCTGTAACATTGCTTTTAGAAATAACAGTGGAGGAGCAGCTTCACCAGCTGTCACAGCGGCGGTGCCAAGGCAGGGCTGTGGTCATGACTGCAGCACTGAGATAATATACCTGTCAGTGTAGCTGCGTTGAGTTTGCTGGGATGATTGTTGCAGTACATTGGTTTTTAGCAGTTGTTATGCAGATGACATGCAGCAGTTCAGGTGTATAAGGCTGGCTTTGCTGCTTGAGTGCCGCAGAATTCAAAGTGTTGCGTCAGCTTTCCTCTCTGTTGTACCCGCAGGGTGTTTTTCTCAGTTGGCAACGTACACCCACTTTTTATATGGTTCTCAACTTAATGAGTTGACTTTTCTTTATGCCAGAAAATAATTTATTAGACTAAAAAGTATAGCTAATTCCTTAGATGAGTAATGATTATTTTGTTCATATTAAAAGATAAAGTAAATGTCAATTTATTTATATGGTGCATAAAAACCAAAATGCTTTGCAGTTCAATAAAGTGAAAAAAGTCAAACAACAAGAGAGCAACAATATCTAAGGCCATAAACTGCTAGAATCAAATGCCAAAGAAAGAAGATGCGTCTTAAGCAAAGAAATGTTAACTATTCCAAAGGTTAGGGACACAAATTGAAAAAGTCTGCTCTCCTCTGGAAATCTAAGAGAAACTGGTCGGTCGACTGAAGTCCTCTTACTGGAGTGTGGATGTTGAGATCGCAGAGATATAATGGGGCTTAGCCTTTTTTTAAACTTGAAAAGTAGACAATAAAATCTTGAAATCGATCCTAACACAAACAAAAGTCAAAGTAGTGCCGGTATAATCTGAGATATGTGTTAAAGTTTTTCAGTGGCTTTTAAAAGATGAGCTGCTGCATTTTGGATGGTTTGGATCGCCTAACATGCAAATCTTCTCTGCATATTGGCAATGCAGAAATTTGTCTAATCCAGCATACAAGGCATTACAATAATCCCACAGTGAGGTAATGATAGATTCGATGACAAAATAAAATTTCCTGAAATTCCTGAAGTACCTATGTCCAACTAGTATGTTATAATACCAAAAATAGAAATATCTTAAAACAGAAACAGTCATAGTCATGCTTTTAGGAATGGACGGTAATTAAAAAATATGTTTAACTTGGTATATTTTAATATTTAATGCAACCAACCTTCCAAATTGCAATAAGGAGCTGAAACTCCCACAAGATGACAGTAAAACACAAAATTGTCAACAACTTTCTCGTTATTGAAGACATCATTTTTGTAACGTCAACCACAAAAAATAATCAATTACCAGTAATTTTCAGCTGTGTTTTTGGCTAAAATGCCCATTTTAGTTTCATTTTCTCTTTTTACTTTCAGGATTTTTTTTTTGTTAAAACTATAAATATTTAAAAAATATGAGTTACTTTAATAACCAAGTTGGATATTACACTGAAAGCATTTATTAAAACATAGAAGATTGAAGTTATTTCCAGCACAGAACGGTGGGAAACTAAGTTTAATTAACTCCTAACTCAAGATTAATTAAACTGTTGAAAGAAAACCACAAAAAAGAGAGGACGCCTGTAAATTGAAAGCAGTTTCTCATTTGTAGGGTCAGCGTTGAAGGTATAGCACTCCCTGTTTATTCTGCAGCAGTGTATTAGTGAAGTGGAGCTTACAGTGACAGCTCTACATAATGAAGGCAGGCGGGGGTGTTGACTTGGCTTCAGCCCCGAGGCTTTCATCCACTGCCAGGTCACTGACCATCATGTTAGCCAGACCAAATATTCACACCACAACACTGAGCTGCGTTGTTATGTTAGCTGCCTGCTTTTTTTTCTTTTTGCCAGCTGTCAAATCTCCTGCATCGCACTGCTCAGACAAGGAGCTAACTTTACATGGGTTCATAAACTCCTGCAGGGTCAGGTATCAATCTCAGGATGCTACTGGAGCATAACCACATCTGAACTACACAAAGAATGGAAAGCTGGATCTTCCCAAGGTCTCATAAAGAAAAGAGAGTAACATGATTTATCATAATAAAGCTCTTTTTTTGCATCCTGTGAGAACAGTTTTTCATTCTAGGCTTTGGGAATTTGCAGCATTAACAATATATTGTAGTTAGTCGGTTAAACTGGGCACTTTCTTGCCATTTTTTCAATCATGTGAGCTCTCCAGTCTATTTCAATCCATTGACTTTAGGAGTCATCTGAATGACAAACAGACCTGGCATGCTTTTGTCAGCATATAGCCATCTGTCTTTCATGTATTTATAGTCTTCTTTCCATTACTTTTTCCTTGTACCTATATGTGATGACTTTTCATGCTGAACTGTGCTCGATGCAAACGGCAGATGGTGATGTGTAATTCAGTGAAATTAATGCTTGTTAGACTGATACCGTCATCGAGAACCTATTCAGAACATGTCGATATAAAACATTAATTATGCAAAGATCTGCTGAACCATCACACGTGAAACATATGTCGCAGTGGCACATTTTAAATGAAATTACTTGTCACTAAATTTTCTCCCCCTCTCACACACATAAAATGGAGAGAAGCACATTAATGTAAGTTAACGCTGGTTTTCAGAGAAAAATATTCATATATAATTAGACTTCACCTCTATTTTATGTTTGTGTAACCCTCTACTTGCCTGTTTGCTGGCATCTTTTTGAGACAGTACTTTAATGGCGATGATAAATAGTTCATTTCAGCTGTTTGTTGCAGCCAGCTCAGTGGCAGGACAGCATATGTAAAGCGGTCACTACGCCAATAAGGAGATTATAAATAAGGCTAGTTTAAGTGTTGCCAGCCTAATGTGGGCGAGATTAGGTTGTTAGCCTGAGGCCAGCGTGGCTTCAAGCTAATGCACCCAAGACCCACGTATGCTGCCACCACATAAAGGAACCACCCACAACCTCACACAGATGTTGTTTTCTTTCTTGGCAACTCATGCATTATTTCACATTTTTAAAAATCTTTCTTGGCGAAAGAAAATCTTTTGTTGTGGGCATAAATTAGAGGACTTTAGTGGTTTAGTGTAACAGCTAAGCCTACAATTGAAGTCTCCCAATCGAACACGGCCTACAAACAATATTAGGTAATATTGACACCTGCACAGTGTTGGCGGGTGTCAGAAATTTCCAGGGAAAATTGTGCAGTGTGACAGATTTCATAATTGTCTGATTTTTGTCCTTTTTTTCCCAGCAGGCATTGATTAAACCTCTGTCTCCTTTCCACTGTTCTGCCCTCTTCCATTACTGCATTTGATTTTAACAATAAGTGCATTAACAAATGTAACTCTTGGTCAACTTACAGATTATCTGATACGTTTCTGAGATCTTTCTAATGTGACTCTGCTGTAGATTGAAGTGTGAGACAATAGCTAACATATCCAGCTCACACAATGTGATATGTTCAGATCCGGTCTGAAACCACACAGTTTTTGTGGTTAATAGCGCCTCTTAGGGAATCAAACGCACTATAATCAGAACTGAGATGAAGGCTAATGTAATACCCATAAGCTGAAACTTGGACTCAATTATTTATTTCAACCGCCGGTGTTTCTTCATTTTTCATACATCAAAAAAATAATATCTGAAGTGTGTCTTACTAATTTTGTCCGTTGTGCTTTGATGCCAGCCTAAATTGCATCTGCTAAGTGTTATTTTGAAACTTTAAAGGCAATGTCATTTTGCCCAGACCTCACCCTAAAACACAGCTTTGAAATGCTTTGAGGATTAAATTAGATTTCTGCACAGTGTTAGCGGGTGTCAGGTTAGTTTAAACAAATCGAGAGTGAAAACTACTACTAAAAACTTTAAAAAGAATGCTAACCTTGATGATTTGGGTTAAATGCCAGCTCTTACTATTTGGATATTGTGGTGAACTTGGATGTGCACATCACACAAACATGTTAGTTGAGAGCCATCTTATCAGACCTCATAAAGGTTAAACTATATGAATGAGCTATTCTAGGTTAAATCTGTCAGTAAATATGTATGGTTGCGGTGTATATCCCCTCCATAAAGTGCATCTGTTAGTCTGATTTTTAACAATAAATATGTACCATATGGTTATGTGGACTCCCTTTGAAAAGGTCAAAGCTACTTCCATTAAAAGCTGGAATCTATGTGAAAGCTACACTTCACGATATTTTGCTGCTCCGGCTTTAATGATGTGGACAGATTTGCTGTAGCTTAGTTACAGAACTCAACCTGCTTCAAGCTTTCTGTCTGCTGGTGCTTGTTGTCTGACTTGTAGCTACATTAAGTCTGTTGTGCCACTCTTCTGGACATAAAAAGCTGTATGAAAAAGCTTCATTTTAATTGACCATGACTTACATTTACTGCCACTAGTTAAAGAGTTAAACCGTAAACAACAACATCACAGTAATATCAGAAACCACAAAAATAATTGGCTAACCTTATATTTTTCAATGATTTGTGAAGAACAGCTTCTAGAGTCCTCTGCAAAAATGTTCTCAGTTCATCTCTCCACCATGGATGTAGAGTAGATGAACCAGTTACTGTACAGTACCAGGAAAACATTTGGCTGCAGCAGAATAATTTTATAATGTGTTCAGAATAAATTATTTGGAAGTAAACTTCAAAGGACAGTAATTGATGGGCGTCTATCTCTTTTAGACCAACCTACTTTATTTCTGAGCTTCAACATTTAACATGCACTGTCCCTGGAGCTGCTGCCAGTTGTGATTGGTTGAGCACAAGTGGGTCTAATTATTCCTAATCTCACCTCAAACAGCAGTAATTTTACTGGCATTTTGCGTGTAAGTTTTTTTTACTTTTCTAAAGATCCTTTGAAATCTCACATCTATTCTTCAAGTGTTGTTTTTAGAATTTTTTAAAACTCTATCTGCAATAATATTTCTCTTTTAATGATGGCTCCTTCCATTCCTTTATCATATACTAGAGAACTAATAGACAACTACATTCCCGCCACAGCAACATTATCATTTTTACTTCTGTAAACTTTTTGCTGTTGCTAAATTTACTGCAACAGCAAATCATGGCCTCCTATAAAAATAAAGGAAAACTCCTGGGGCTTTAGCGACAACACTGGCAGTGGATTCAACCCAGGGAACCTTTAATAATCATGGTTGCATTTCCTTCTTTTTTATTTTATTTTGCTTGGGACAAATTCTGTTTCATTACTCACTGAGACTTTAGTTTAGGTACTATAAGTGTATTCATTTTGTCGTTGGCACAGTCTTGGTGAAGTTGGTTAAATGTCCAGTTACTCGTTTATTTTTTGTTGTGACCTCCCTGAAAAGTTGCTGCACCCCCTGGGGTGACTTTGAAAAGCCCTGACAATCATCACTCTGCTGAATTTTGTTTCTTTTTGACACAGACAGCTCTCTTTTTCTTCTTTTTCCGACTTTCACAGCTCAGTGCACACACCAGAGCAGGGCCGGGTCGGGGTCTTGCCTATAGACGCTTTAGCATCTTCAGATTTATGGATCAGAGTCCAGTTTTAAACCTGCTATCCACTATTTAAAACAGCAAAAATGCATTTTTATACACTTCATGAGCATTTGTTTTAAGATTCTAATTTAGAAATTACTTACAAATGTTTTCCAAGTTTTATTATTAATATAGAAAAGTACAGATTATTAATTGGATTAAAAACTTCATTCTTTGTTGTTTGGCTGCGAAAAGTGCTGCTTTTGTGGACTGTGTCAATTTTTTGTTGTTTTTATTTTCCATTAAGTTACTTTTAGTTTTGCTACTTTCTTTTTAAAGCTCAACCAAAATATGTGTACCACGATGTTGTCTTCAAGTAATTGATCATAAAAATAAAAATTAATATTAAACATAAATCAAATTATAACAGCTCAAAATTCTCTCTTCACTAGAAAACTTTGTAATTTCTATGAATAATTCAAATCTTTTAATGCTTTAAAACACTTCTCAAATCTCTGTCTATTTTCAGAGTGAAGCTTTAAAATATAATTTTCTTTGAAAACTGCATTGAACTATGAAGCACAATATCTGCTTTCAGGATCAAAGAACAAATAAAGCTAGGGTTCAGACCTCCAAAGTTTCGCTTGTCTGATAGAAATAAGAATAATCCTGAGTTTTCGGAGGCCGTCTATCAGTTGGATTAGAGCAGCAGATTTACAACAGCCTATAATCTAGATTTATACATATTTTGTAAATGTCGGACGTTTTTATGGGTGTTATTTGAAAGATTTTTTTCAAATCTTTCACAAACCTTTATACTTTTTGTCTCACTTCAGTTTTATTAACTGTTAACTGTGTTGCAGTTTTTGTTTTCATGCACAGATTTGATTTGAAAAAAATACAGCATGGACGAAATCATTCTAATCACAGAGTTTACAAATGTACTTTAATTTCACCGTGAATGCATTGTTTTTGCCTCAGTTAGTGGGCATTTTAGTCAGGTCTGTTACAGTAAATGTATAGTGTGAACTCTGAAGCATGGCAGTGGGTGTGTGATAAATCATCCATGTACAAAAAATATTCAAACATTTGTATATTGGTGTATTTATACAACAGATTAACCAAAAAAGCTCATGAAAGCAGCAGTTTGGAATGTTCTGCCTTGTTAATTATTCATATGATTTAAATCAAATGAAATACCCAGAATATTGATTTGATCCCAATTCCTCCAGATGCTGGAAGTTTTCTGAACTTTGTTTAAACTTTATTTAATAATACAGCCATGACCTCAAAAATCTGAATCATTTTCACTACCTAACACCAAGGAGTAGTCAGAAGTCAGACCATTTCTTTCTTTGGCAGAAAGAAATGGTCGTGTTTGAATGTTTTGGTGATCATCTTTGTTTATAGTTGTTAAGGCCAGAAGTTAATACATGTATTATTTATTTATCTACAAACAGATATTAATCGTTCACTCAAATGCTTTGAAAGAATTAAATATCTTTTGGACTACTTTCATGCTTGACTTGGATGTCTTTTGTTTTTGGAGTTAATTGATTAGGACTGTGTGAGCCGTGGGTCGGCCTGGTTCTGCTGCTGCCTATGTCTCGCCCTTGTCTCTTCTAAGCAGATTGTAAGTCAACGGGAGGCTGCTGGTTTACTCCTGACAGATTTTTGCTGATGCTGATCTGTTGCCTGGTGCTGCATAATGAGAATCTGTGAAAATTGAAAAAGTCTTATAAGGAGATATGCTTCACAAGTCACAGTGCATCATGTTTTTGCATAGAGATGATACTTTGCTTTCATTCTCGTAAACAATAACTTAAAAGCATCACATCCTCTGGTGACTTGGGTTTAAGTTTTGGATTAAAACTGAGTCAGTGTCATTTCTTGAAGGAGGAAATTAAAACTGACCCTGGTACTACTTTACAGCTATTCATGAACTTTGTCAACATTTTAGCAACATTAAACAGGCTGAGGTACAGATTTGCTCCAACACTGACCAGCCCTTCAAGTTCTTATGCTGTCCAAAGTTCAACAAAATATTAAAATCACATCTTATAAAAGGTTAACCGATAAGTTGACCAATATTTGCCTTTGTATGTTTTTTAAAGAGATATCAAGCAGCACTTTTTATGTTATTCATGTTGTGAAATCTAAAAAAATAAAATAAAATACTTACTACGCATCATTGAGTCTCACAGTTAAAACCTGGAAAACTTTTCATCTTAAGAAGCTTTGACATTACTAACCACACTTTTTTAAATCGACAAACAAAAAGTATCATCGTGTTTGAATCTTTCTTTGTCATGTTGTGTAAAATATATAAATTTTTGCTGCTATTTAATCCAATCCAGGCAGAGAAGATGCTCTTGCTCTGTTTACGCACATGCCAACGCTAACATGAGCTTTTCTGTGTGTGTAGGTGCCTGCATGTACACTGTACTGGAACGGATTCAGATGTGATAAATGAAGTGGAATATATTTTAATTCCTGAAAGATTTTGATAAATAAGTTAACTGATATTTGTCCTAATTACTTCTATCTGGTGTTACCCTTATGGATTGTATGGACGAATTACCCATATGGCTTGACGAATTATTTTTGCTGCTACATCAGATGGAAATATTTTCCAAAGAGCTAGTTCTTAGAGGATTTTTTCAAATCTCTCTATTATGTTAATAAACTGATCTACTAATCACTAAGTGTAGTTCACCCAGTGCAGAGGAAAGATTTACTATTTATGGATTTACAGCATTAAAGGCAAAGTTACATCACCTTTATCTGTGAGAAAAGTTAAATGCGCTCCAGGGTAATTAATCCAGCTCTCTAAACACTCTGAAGTAATTACAGCTCATTTTCCCAGCAGAAAATCTGCACTTCAGTTTTAGGGCTGAGAAGATCTAGCTGCAGGATTGAAGTCCTTCTACCACTTTAATGTGTGGGATGTTTATTCCAAACTGTGCCAAGATATAACGTTTTTTTTTTTTTTTTTGACTAGCATGAAAAATGCAAAGCAAATACGTATTTGTACATTTGTATTAACCTTTAGTCGGATGGCGGAAACTGTGGAAAGATACTCTATCTTACATAAACTATTTTCCTACAAAAGTATTTATTGGTTTATTTTGAAAATTGTCTCAAGCTAAAGAAGAAAAAACATGGTGTTGTGTAGTTTATTATTAGAATGAATTAAATTATTGCCAGATGCTAGAGCAAGAATTAACTGTTGGCTAAAGTACAAGGAAAGCATGTTTGCACCCTCTCAACTCTATAGTGTAAGGGAAAAAGGCTTACAATTACCTACTGACTGATAGCATCAAACCAGCCGTTTACTTCACTGGAATCGACTTTTTCCAGGCCTAGACAGTAACAGATAGCCCTTACTTAATCAGTTCCCAAAGCTGTCTAATCTAGAGCTGTTTCAGGTCGAAATCGTGGTATTTGCTGGAAATAAGAAATGAATTAAACCACTAGTACTGCTGTCGTCTTCTTAAATAAATGAAATTCTGGTTGCCTCAGGAAGCAGCTGGTTTTCTTTTATATAAGTGAAACGTATGTGATATTCAGGTTGCTACAAATGTACTGTTTAACAGCAGCGCTATTACACCCTAATAATAAATTTACACATACTGGCAAAAACAAGCAAGCACCGAGTTAAGCTCTCAGAATCAATGGGCCAATATGGGTGGTATTTGGTAAACATTCGGAGCGGCAGCAGTTTTGTAAATGATGCTATTTGCACAAAGCATGTTAAACTAGAACAGGCAGCACACCACAGGTTTTGGCCATATGTCTTTGATTATATTGAGTAATTGTTTGCCATAGATGGCAGCCACTGCTGGTGAGGATGTTAATTGTGCAAATGTTCATAATTCATGTCTTCTGACCTTCACTCAATGTGTTCACTGTGTGTTAGATGCTCCAGCCGTTGTCTATAACTCACTCCCTTTTTTATGAAGTCAGCAATTAAACTTCATGCACATCATATTATTTAAATCTCAATCACTTGTCCTTGTTTTGTGAGCTAACCTTGGTTCTTAACTTTTATTAAAAGTCAGTTAAGGTTGCATAACAAAACTAAACTCTTACAAAGACATTGATATTCTATGTTTGGAGAAAGTTTTGAAAAAGTTAAGCATTGCATGTTATTTGATTTAAATCCTTTTTGAAGAAAAAAATTTAATCTTATGAATTATTCAATGTCTTTGGGGTACGATAAAATATTTCTTATCGTATTTTCTTCAGTTGTATACAGTATGCAGGTATTATTAAATATTACATCACTTTAAATTATTTAGAATGCTGCAGTCGTTTAACTTTAATTCTTGTGTTTCCAATGCTATACTAAGGTAGGATCAGGCTAAATTAATTATTTTCTACTCTTAAGTAATACTAATGTATCGTTTTTTCTGGAATGAATGTAAGAGTTAATAGGAAGGTTAAGTAAGTCTTTATCAAGGAAACTTGGCTAATACCTTCGTGTGTTCAAGGTTCATGGGCCAAATCCAGCCCACCAGATTCTAGACTAAACACTAAATGTGCTTAAATATTATGTTATGAATCAGATCAATGCAGTTTTTATTCGTTTACTGCCAAATTATATCAGTCAGTGCCTCCAATTTCTTGAGAATTATTGTGGCAATTCACACAAAATCAACAAATCCTCCTTTTTTGTACTAATTAAATAATTTGGATTTTTTTGCAGATTTTCTCACAAATTCTCAAACATTTTGTACTTCTAAACAGCTGCCTCAGCCTTAATTATAGTCCATTATTTATACAGCGAGTAATAAAAAGTTGCATTCACCGTCATAAGTAAGCGCAAATATGGCAGATATTTCCAAATTAGTACCACAAACACTTTGATTTTTATTACAAAAAATCACAAAAAGTATCTCAAAATCCTGGAGGAACTGAAGATGTTAAATGATATTTAATTTTGAGAATTCATTGATATTTTAACAGTTTGTGAGCAGGCTTTATCAATACATTCTGGCACAGCAGACCCTTTAATGATCTTGATTTGGCCCAAAACAAAAATGAGTTTAAGGAGTATTGACCATGGCAGTGTGGTCACTCATAAGAAACGTTTGCCTGCATTTGTGGTAGGATCCCTGAAGACAGCTCTTCAGCTGGATCCGGTTTTTTGCCTACTACCATGTTGGTAAAATAAACTGTTACTACCTCAGTGCCAGGCCCCTGGACATTTCTTTGCTGCCATTGAAGGGAGGGTTTTAGTCTTTATTGCTTGAAAGAGGGCAGAGACTGATTGAGTGAGTGGAAACTGCTACAGCTGCTTGCCCTCGTTTGAAAGATAAACTCTGAAGCTTCAACCATCAGAAGAAAAAAACAAAAAAGTGATTTCCATCATAGGCTGTTTTGAATGTTCACAAACATCTTAGAAGTTGCAATAATTGTTATGTAGCCAATTTCAAGGAGCGTGTGTGGTATTTTATGGGATGCATTTGCGGAGACGTTATTTCACGTAGGTCCTCTGTGAAAACAAAAAGCAGCTGGGTTTCATTTTGACTTTTGAAGAGTTTTTTCCTCTTTTATCCAAAAAACTTCTTGAGCTCTAACATGTAGGAAAATTCAAGGGATGTAACCTCATGTGGGGTCATTAGTCAAAAGTTTGTAGAAGCCTTATCAGCAGGGTGGAGATTTTTCTCTTTTGAGGCAAAGAGAAAAGAAGAGCAAAGCAAACATAGTAAAGTGGCCTTTTAAGCAGTAGATGCATCCTGCTTTGATGGGCTGCTTTCTCTGTTCATTTCTGCTCATCTCAAACCTGCAGGAGGAGGATTTTCAGGCCATCTAATTAGAGAGCTAGATGTGATGGATTAGCTTGTGTTGCATGCACATGTAGAATAAAAAATGGTTGCACAATCACTAATTTGTGGCTAACTTAATATAACAATCAAATTCAGTTGATTAAACCTGCCATTGTTCCCAGACTGCCAAGCAAGCTTTGCTTTTTTTGCACTGTCGTCTGGACATTTTCCACTTACTGAAACTGCTTGGTAGGTTACGAAATGATTTGAAAACTAAATAACACACAGTCGATTAATCTTTTTTTCTGTACTTGACAAATTCTGAATGCTTTCTAATCCATCATCCCCTGTTTTCCTTTCACTCTTATCAGTTACCTTCACTGCCACGTTTGATTGTTTTGCATTTTCCTTCCATATGTACTTTTAAAATTAATTTCTTTGAGAGAAATATTGTTATATTTAGGGAGCCATATCAATAGAAGTTATTGTTTGCATTTTATCTGCTGCTTTGTTGCTGAAGTGCTGTCATAAGGAATTTCCTGTCTCTTCAGATATCACACAACTCTCATTAAATATAATTTACAAATACAACATTACTACTGTCAGGCTCACTTCTCTCAGCTGCTCCCCGCCCTCCAAATGAGCTTTAATGCAAACTATGCTGATCATTGTAGAAGGTAATTGAGTTTGACTGTGACAGTTGACTGCCTGATGAATGTGCAGTATTGTCACCTCCCTTCACTGACTGCTTACTGTTTCACTTTGGTCTGTAATTAAAAATGAAGACATTATTTGGGTTGTGTGTGGAATAGGACGATGAAAATGGAAAGTTGTGAATTCAGAATATAACATTTTTGAGTTTTGATGCCAACTTGGGTAAGTGGGAGGATTTGAGAGGCTTGGATTGCTGATGCACTTTGCCATTAGAAATTTAAGGTTATAAGTCTACATTTTATGTAATTTTTGTACAGATCATTAGATTTATCACATAAAATGATAAAATGTGCATTGATTGGTATAAAAAAAAGTGCTGGGTGCTGAAAGTTTTGCTAAAGTTGTTCACACCAGTGATTTTTTTTTGTCTCTACCAACTGAAAGAAACTAAATATACCTGTCAACCTTTACACTTGGGTGCCAACTCATTTAACAAAATAGCAGAGCTTTCATGTCAGTTTCTACAGGAACCTTTGCAATGCATCCAGCAAAGGGATTTCCACAGTGGATGAGAAATTTGTGAAGGAGATTGACATATTTTGTAATATTATGAGAAAAAGCTACCTCAGTCATTTTGTGAATTCAACCTATTACTAAAGCAGAAGAAATCAATCCCTAAGCGGGCTAGGAAAAAGAAAAATAATGTTCTAATAGACTTCATGAATGAGACATCACTTTAATCAGACATTATGACACTGATTAGAAGCTTTCAATTACAGCAACAGAACATGCATCTGTCAAAACACGGTGTTCCTAGTGTTCAACTGCAACATTTTCACCCAGTGAGCGTGAATGATGCTCTTGTTTGAGTCGTGCTTTATTGTTAATCCAGCGGAGTGGCAGCAACGTTTAATGTCTCAGAGGAACACTGCAGAAAGTTGAGCGATTCTCAATCAATAGTACAAATTCATATCTGTTAGATGTATAACTTTGGTTGGATCCAATAAATCAGCTGTAGCTATGGTGATACAAGGACCTGACTTCTTGTTCCTCTTTTAAGTCTATAATTATTAATAGTAAAGTCTGAGAGAAATCATGAGAATCATCTGAGCATCCTATAACTAAACTATCTTACAGATTATAAGCTACTGTGTTAGTTATAAATTTCTCATTGTAAACTTTCAGACCAGATATTTTGACTGCTCAACACAAACAGCTTCTGTGATTTTATAGACCTGCCAATATTTGTTTCACCCAAAACAAAAAAGCTAAGTAAATGTATTTGTCTTTAGTGCGTCATTTAAATTTGTGTATGGCCAATTAAAAAGGAAAAACAAAGGATGGATTTCACCCTGGGGATATTTTCTGGGTATAACCTAATGGGCAGACTTTACTTTTCCTTACTTAGCTTGTTTTTATGAGCATTGTGATGACATGCCTCAGACTAAGTATATTTCTTTCTTTATAATGAGGAAAGTACATGTTATCTTTATCGCCAATAAGATATTGTAACTAAATATTTTTGTCTCAGAAAAGTGAATACACTCCTCACATGTTTTGTAAATATATCATTGTGTCATATGTCAGAAGTGCTGGCAACAAAAGTGAGAACACCCTAAAAGTTAAAATGTCCAAATTATGCCAAAAGTGCCACCATTATTTTTCAGTACTGCCAATTTAATGCCATTGTAGGATTTGTTTTAATTACAGACCCAATATAAAAGGATTAGTCTCACTTAAAATGTTCCTTAAGTCCTGTTGTTGTGTCTCCTGCTGTTACAGGCATTTTGAGCAGCATACTCCAAGTTTTAAAAAACAAACATCTCACTCATGTGAATCAGACGATGACATCTGAATTTCTTGGTGTTGTGTATAATTATTCTCACCTGTCAAACTGCTTATTTTCTGCTTTTTGAAATCCCTCAATAATTGCTTTTTCAGGAACAAAAATGTGATTTATTTCAAACTTCAACCAGGAAACAAATGTATTTTCTCTTTTGTGCAACAGAAAAATATGTTTGTCTATAATTATACAAACAATATAGAATAAAAAAAAAAAATGCATGTATTTTTCTATGATGGTTGTTTTTAGTTAAAGTCCCGAGTAGGTGAGGCAGAGGACTTATATCCTCAGAGGTCTTTGAGTGCCATCAACAGGAAGTAAAAACAGTCTGACAGAGCGGGGCTGATTGATAGTCAGGGAGGGAAAAAATCTCAGCCCACCTCCCAGAGGCAGCAGTGACCTCCAGGCTTTGTGAATTTTATCTGTCCTTCATATCGGCCACAGTGACAGTCAATAACCTCATAGCTGGCAGGACCGACTCCCCTGCGTCAACATCACACTGATCAAACGCACACAGAATAATCACGGCCGACCCACAGCGGGGTTAATAAACATTTATTTTCTCTATAAACGCATTCTGACAGTATTCTGCTATAGGTAATGCCGCTAATGTCAGAAATAATAGTAACATCTGTCACATCTCTTCAGATCAGATCTTAAACATGAAAATAAAATGTTGTTGAAGTTTGTTTGATGTGAAGCACAGGTCAGCCAACAGTGTGTCACATAAATATACGTAGTGATGAAGAAAGGATTTGAAATATTCCCCCTGACCTCCATCCAAATGCACAACCAGAAGGCCTGAAATGATCTGTGACTCTTGGACAGTGAAAATATATACATATATTTTTATTTATTTTTGGACTCCATGGTGACACATATTTTGCTTTTTGTAATTAAATTCACAGCTTCCTTCTGCTAAGAAACTAATGGCACTGGTTTTTCCAACAGTCCCACCCACTGACAGTGTTCTGCTGCACAGTGTCATTCACTGAGCTATTCCTGAACATCTTGACATTAAACAATGTCCTTTTCAATATTTTGACATCCTTGGAGAGGAGCATCAAACTTGTAGCGCTTTGGAAATTATGCACTTTGGCTGTATTAACATGCATTGTGAGCTTTGGAAAACAAAGAGTCTGCAAAAAATTGGCACACAGTAGAATGCAAATGTGCATCACACACAGAAAAATGATTATTACCCCATCAAGTCTTCTGACAGCGTTTAACAGCTCGATTTAATAGGTTTTTTTTCTTTAAAATCCAGCTAAGACAGTCCATTTTGGATCTGAGCTGTGAATTTATTTCACAGCAATTAAGTGTTAAATTATTTGTAAAACGGTGATTTTGCCTTATGAATGTGTGACATGCATTAGTATTCATCCCTGCTTATTCTAAAGCCCCTAAATAAGGTCTAGTGTAATCAATTGTCTTCAGAAGTCCCAAAACTGATAAGGAATCGTTAGATCTGTGATTTTATTGTTGTCGATTCTTGGAGGAGGCATTGCTGCAAACTTAATGACTTGATAAAATCAGCTGCTCTTCTTTCTCTGACTAGTTGGCATGATATAATCAACAGATTTAATATGATCATATTGGGCTGCATTAATGAAATGTATTGATTTGAAGTGAATTTTTATTGACTTTGGATTCTAAATACTTGATCTCTTTGCATTTTAAAGTGCCTCAGGATATCTTATGTTGTAATTTGGCTTCACTTAGATAAAACTAAATGGAGTTAAAGTGAACTATAAACATCTGATCTTCCAGGTTTAATCTATTTTAACCCTAACTTGAAGGAGTGAACTTGTGCAACACAAAGTGACAGAGTTGAAATAATCAGCTTGTTTTCTGTTGCTTACAAACAAGAAACACTGATTGTTGGCCTGTAGGACAATAAACTAAACTGACTTCCACTAAATAATCTTTGCCACTGCTGTAATATTTTGAAGGCTGTAATTACCTGCTCAGCTGCACTACATTAAGCATCATATTAACATTCATGCATAGTTCCAATTAGATGCTGATGGACTCAGTACTCTGTAATATTGCTAATGTGTTGAGCGTTTACAACACTGTTTGTAGTTATTTAGCAAATATCCCCAAATGTAAATTTGCTTAATTCCAGTAAGTCTCAGCTGATGAACATAAAGCATGTTGCTCTGTGCATTAAACATTTCATCAATATGTAGCCACAGATTCATACTGACTGTAGCTGTCCCTTCACTCACATACTAGTATGCTACATGGCCTGAAGAAGTGAGGATTTTTAAATGTATTATTCAGTCAGCCATGATGAGTCATCTCTGAAACTATCAGGGGGCAGCACTATTTTGGTTGGGGAGCATAAATTGGCATCAGTTTCCCACGAATGAAAAGGTGTGCATATTTAGCTGTCAGCTGCTCTGCTCTGCCATAGGAGCTGCTTGTTGTGTCTTTGTAGCTGTCAGAATAATGTCAACCTTGCAGTTTTGGGATCTTCCTTAGCAAAACTCGGCTGTCAAGCTATGCCATGACAATATTTACTGTTATGAAACAGAATGTTTTTGTTGGGCTTTCTTAATTTGGATCTTTGTGTGAGCTGTTGAAACTTGAAACAGAATTTGTTTGATCTTCCCATCATCACAACAGGGTGATATGCAGGCATGTTCTAATTGGCGCAAATTATTATTTTTTCAACAAATTCCAAAACAGGAGGGCTGTGCTGTTTATCGGCAGTTTTTCTTCTATCTGTCTCTCTATTTATCTGCTTAAATTTTTACTAGGCTTGTATAAACTAATGCAGATTTGTCTTTATCGTGATGTAGTTAGTAACACTTCTTGTTTTGATGATGGTTCTGGATTTGAATCCCATTTCATTCAGTATGAAGTTTATGTGTTCCCCTGTGCATGTGTGGGTTCAAACACATGACTATTACAGAGTTTCCAGCAGAAAGTGTAGCAGTACATTATTGGCCCACACTGTTTTTGTGTTAAAAATGTTAAAAGTTGACAGGAAAATTGCAAATATGACCAGAATAAGTTGCTGACCATTCTTCTATAGTCTTAAAAAAGGCAAACACAAATGTATGCAATTAAAATAAATTTTAAAAAATGCACTTCAGTTAAATCCTAATGAAGTAATCTGCCAGTGGATCTTAACAGGTTTTGCTGATCACATTTAAAAGTAATAAATGAAAAGAATTATTACCTTAACATTATGCAAATATGATGTGTAAGCACACTTGTATGCTTAACGAAGGTACAAATTCAAGTATTTATTTGTTTTTCACCTAGTATGTGATTCTTTCCTAAAGTTTCCCAGAGCTTTTCAGCATGTTTGCAAATTAGTAGTAAAGTTTTTGATTAATGTTGTCGTACCAGCTGTTATTTAAAGCGTTTCCCCTCATCATACTAGATTGTAGAAGTTGTTATTGCATATTCAGCCACATAACGGTTGCAGTTTCACTTAACACATTTTGCGTGTGTGTGTGTGTGTGTTTGTGTGTGTGCATGGTGACAGACCATCATCTCAAGGCACAGCAAATATTTGCTTTTTAAAGCCAAGCACCTCGGGCTGCGCACTTAGAGAAAAAAAAGGACCCAAATGAGCAGAAAAGCGTGACTCCTACTGTTTGTTCCAACGTTTGTTATATACATTTGGCGTTTTCGTGAGCTCTGCTATGCATTTTTACCATGTGCTACTTTCCCTACAGGCCTTTAAATCTTTCAGGTGAGAATAATGGATAATATAATGAGGAGTATATTTTTGACGGAAGCAGAAGAAAGAAAAAAAAAACCCACCAAATAAACAAGCAGCTATTTTCGGTACTGTCGTACAACAGCCTCATGTGATTATATTCTCTGCACAGCAGCTTTCCTAGCAGAGCAAAAAAGCATTTCTAGTACAGTAGAGCTGCTTCAGTGAGTAGGACAGTAACACTAAGAGCTGCATTAGTTTAGATGTAATATATTACGGTCAGCACTCAATAATGTGTTTAGGTCATTCATTTGTTTTCAGCTTCACAAATGCAAACCTAAAAAGTACCTTCTAGCAAACTTGTTTAAAAAATTACCCACCAGTTTATCTAATAAATGCACCAAAACTGTTCCTTTAATATGGCAACTAAATGAAGACCAAGAAGTTTTAAAGAGAACATTTTAATACAAAGAAAAGTGTGTGTGCCGTATTTGCCATCAGTTTATACACACACAGTGTTGATCACATGGGAGCAGAAATGCAAAACCTATTAAGTGTTCCAGCTGCAATGTCTGCAAATCTCTGTCTTCAACTGTTTGGTTAGGATGTTTTTAACCTCGCCTCATTTGGCAAATTAGTTGCTTTGAGACGTCTAATGTTGATACAGTATTTATTATTTCATTTAAACGGAGGACTGGGTGGATTCTGCTGCCGCTGCTCTACACAATGGCTTTATGTTAGAAGGGAGACGGGTAGTCGGAGAAATGATTCCCACAAGTTTTGACTCCAGGCATCCAGTCACATAAAGTTAAACCTTAAGAAAAAAATAATGACTGCAGCTCGTTTCTCTAATTCCTTCTTGACACTAATTATCATTGATTGTTTTGAAATATATATTTATGTACACTGGGAAAATAGTTTTCCTCACAGATCATAATTACTATGGTTCTTAATTTGGACAAAATGAAAAAAGAAGTCCCTTCATCTGATGGACTTGTTCAAAATTGTTGACCATAATGCAACAAATTAACAACATAAAAAGTAAAAGGGACATGTATGATAAAAATTTTATATTTTTGTACTTTCTGTCTGTATATACAAAAATAACATAAAAGCTAAACGCTGAGCACATGCAGATAATTTCACCGTGTCCATCCTTACACCCAGAAAAATGGCCGCCTCCAGCCTCATGCAAATGTTAAGTGATGTCCATCAGAAATACACTATTAAAGGTATATGTATTAAACTAAAGTACGAAGACTGCTTTACAGTTTACCACTTAGCTTTACATTTTTATTCTCCATTACAAACACACATTCATACCTCATTACAAAAATAAGATGTAGTTTGTTTTTCTTTTACATAAGCCAAGCATTTTGACATTTTTTATAGTTTGAATGAAATTAGGTCTTAGATCAAAAGAAGTACAAAGGTATCTAAGCTAATTTGTAAACCAACAAGCTTTCACACTGCAGAGAAAAATCACTTTGGTCTATAGAAATCTGGAACAAAAGAGAAACTGAGTTGTTTTCTTTTCAACTTTGACTTGAAAAGAAATCAATGAATTTGTTTTTCAGAGCTTCTTTCCTGTCTTGTTAATTTTTACCCACCCAGTACTTTACATGTATTGTTTTTGTTCTCAATTGATACATGTGCATTTGGAGCAATTCTTATTTAAAGTAAAAGTACTCCAGGTGATGTTTGCAATATTCCAGAGACCAAAACAAGGTGATTCTAAACTTTTAATGTTTTTTTTTTTTATTTGGCCAAACAAAAGACCTGTTTGTTAGAAATATACTTTCCTTAGATCCGACACTGAACTTTTAGCTCTGTATTATTAATCAAACACAACAACAGCTGCACCACTTACCTGAGAGGTAAAAACTGCATTTATATAAAGAAAATTTGATCCGGATAAAGTCTGCAGCTGTCATAATGTCATCCCTGTCACTAACATTTAAATTTTCTGCCAATGTAGGGACACAATTTTTTGTTTAGTTTTAACTGTCAATTTCTCTTTGTCTTAGAGATGAGACATTTAAAAAAAACAAAAAAAACCTAATAATTTATTAGATTGTTCATAATATTTAGCAAAAAAAAATATTTCAATCACATTTCTAACAAATAGACTAAATACTGTCAAGTTAAGTACATTTTGATCAACTAAAACAAAGGAAATGGTACAGTTAAATGTGTTTGGGTATGATCATCTTTAGACGCCAACATTGAGCTCTTTTTGTATTTTTGTGTTCACATTTTTTGGCAGTATAATTCTAATATATAGCTAAAGAGCTATTTCAAAGTGTAACTAGTGTTGGATTACATTTAAAAATTACATGGTTACTTTAATTAATAGTGATCCATATATGTATTGGGAAATTAACAAGAAAAGGCATTAGACAACATGACTGAGATGCTTGGTTTAATCTAATTTTTAAAGTAATTTTAGCACCAATAGCACAGTTAGGCATGTGTTTATTTTTTCTGACTACTTATTCTTATCTGTGTGGAAAAATCTCTTCAGAAGTTCTGACATTTGGCTGCCATTTAATAAACATTTACTTAATAAACAAAACTCCAACCAGAAATGATTCTCTGAACTTTTTATTAATCCACCTCCCTTCATGACCACCCACGCTACTAAGCTTTATTTTGGCAAGTGTTAATGAAACCACAGATCAGATCCTTTCAATCTATTCTGTTTTCCGCTTGGGGACTGCGGGCACACTTTCCCCCCTTCTTTTTTATATGTAAAAATATTAAATGTTGAGTCTTGACTCTTCTGCCTTTTATGAAGAGATCAAAGCTGCTCGACCGCTTCTTGTGAAAGTAATTCTACATCCAGTGCAGTGCTTTCTTAAATAAAGGACAAAGGAAGGCCACCTTACTTTGATGACTACACCATTTCTCTTCAACTATTAATCTCACTGTATTGACTTGCTATGCAATAAAGGTTTGGATTCATACGCTTTATTTGGAGTAGTGTCAGGATATAGTGCAGTTTTGTCATTAACTCTGAATTTACACTTTTTGCGATAATGCTTGTTTTAGCACTTGCAGTCCAGCGTAGTTTTATATACTGTCAAGAAAACTGGCATAGGGTGTGAGATCCTTCCGGGTGCATGCAGAAAAGGTGCATAGAGACCTGAGAGAAAATAAGTAATCTTGTAGTTTGATTAAAAGCTAATTAAATTGAATATGAATGAATAGTAAAATGAATACAAGTAATCACATAATAACCTTCTGAAAAGCATTTTCTGAAATGTGCTCAGTAAAGATTTCTGTAATGATTTAACTGTGGAAAGATATGGTTGATGAATTATAATAAGTGAGAGATGTGATTGATTATTAACTCCGATCAAACTTGTGATAATGTGAAGTTGTAATCATTTGAAATTAATTCAAACAGGTTTAACAACAGGTTGAATGTGTTTAATGAGTTATAATAAATAATAGTGAGTTATAGGAGAAGAGAGGAATGCAGTACAGCCCTGAAAACAGGAAATGTCGCAAGCAGTTCTGAACAGATGGCCAGAGCGCACAGGATGGGTAGGGCGGTGAGTTTGGCTGAGGCAACGGAAAAAAGGGGAAGTACGGGAACTTCCACTCCGGTCAGCAAAAACAGGTTGGGAAATGCAGGGACTTTTTCATGAGAGACAGCAGATATGAAGGACGTCACGTAGACCAAACCCTCCCATACACACACAGGGTGGAGAAATGCATAAAAACGGGGCGAAAAGAGGAACCAGTTGTTCCCAGTCCGGCGGCGCAGAAGGAGAAACAACTTGCAGAAGCAGACTCATCTACGGACCGCACTTCAGAACCACGGGGAAGCTCGAACTTCACACCGCTAAGGAAGGACTGGGTCCCATCGCCCCTCCTCTGGTTCTTTATTCGACCGTTGGTCTCGTCTCAACCCAACAACTTTAAACTCAGCAACAAGACTTGGAGGAAGGACAAAGGTCCTTCAGGGATGAGGAACTGGGTTTTGCAAAGGATTCAGACCCGTTCTGCTTTGTTTCCTTTCTAAGGAGGGTTTTTCCACACAAGGCAAAGACCTCAACCAAGGATGCAAGAAATTCCTGTTGCCAAAAGATCCACCATCGTCTGGGTATGAGTTGAATCTGCTCATTGAAATTCCATTTCAGAACTTGCGACTTAACTCTTAGGGAAAGGAGACAGAGTAGTATGATTGTACATGTAAATTTTATTACACTGTTTTTGATCTATATACGATTGATGATTGATTTGTATGTCGCATATCCCTGCTTAAGCTTGCTTAATAAATTTATACTATAAAATTCTAATGAGGTTGGTGGACATTGGAATTAATAGAGTCATTTAATCTTTGTCCAGTTCTTTTAATTAAGGTGAAACTAATGTACATGATTCCAGTAAATAGGAGGCTTCATAATTTCCTTTGGTGAGAGTAAATAATGACCCTGGGACTTACATCTAAGTCACTAAACATAATCTAGCCAGTTCCAAGTGCAAGTTATGATTTAGAAAGTGGGCTACCGTTAACAGAAGTGGTTATTGGAATTATGCAGCTGTGAGGGCTACTCAGCTGATTGTTTCTTAACTGTAAAGGGTCATAACTTCTGGATTGGAGGTAGTTAGAGCTAGACGAGTCACTTTCGCCACCAGTTTAAATAGATTATCTCTTATGGAGTACTTTTAGGGTAATACCCAGGTCTCAGAGATTTTCCGGACCTGTTAGACGGAGAACTGGTCAGTAGGCAGCCCTGTGAAGTAGTGAGGAGTGGGCGGGGCTGACTATTGCAGGATAACCTTCAATACATCAGTCATTACTTGCAAACCTTCTGAACTCCTCATAGAGGAAACATAAATTAAAAATACAAACACATTTCACCATATAGTGGAACTTCAGATAATCCCTTTCTCCTTGACTTTAGCACTCTTATATTTAAATCAACATCCTTAATGCAAAATGGAGAAATCTCTGATTCTGAATTGCCAATGAGGCTCCTATTTTCAGCACAAACACACAAATCTTTCTGGGACCAAGTTAAAAAATTGTCTATGCTGTCAGAAGAACAGTGGTGAGTTTGGCTGTTTCATCTGAACCTCTGTGTGGCTTTTTCATTATAGGAATAACTGCCTATAGCTGGGAGTGAACATTCAGCGTCTGTTCCTTTTAATATGCAAAGCTATGGAGACATGAATGAAGCTAATTCCTTAACGCTTATAGCTTTGTCCAGAGGAGAAGGATTCCAGCAAACGGAAGTGCAGTAAATGGTCATTGGAAGGGATGAATTGAAAGGCATATGGTTCATTTCAGCATAAAAGAAATCTCTGGGCATTACTTCATGCTTAAAGGGAGTTCTTTTTGTAATATAAGCCATGTCCGAACTTGAGCTGAGGCGATAAAAAGTCAGCAGAAATCAGAAACAATGACATGACTAATTAGTACAGCTTTTATAAGCAGCTGTGCTAGTTCTGTTTTTATTATTTTTATGAAGTTAAACTAGATCAGTAGAGATATATTCTGCACAGACATCAGTGACTCATGAAACTGTAGGAGTTTTTAGATCTTGGTCACACATGTAGTCTACTTTTTATTGCAGGATTATTTTATTTTGGTTATTTTTATTGTCAACGTTTTAAGTGTCGCACTATATGAGTATTATGTAACGTTGAAATTTATCTTGTAGATTTGCAGCTGAATTGATTCAGGGATTCTTGGTGAATCAGAGTGCAAAGCTTCTTGGGGCCTTGAAGCGTGCTGTTAACAGGATATAAAGTATTCACTGTCTAACACCTTGCCTGAAATCCCCAGAGTATTATTTGTACCACTAGTTGACGGTATATATTTTATATTTATAAACAAACTCTATCAACTTTTAAAATCAGCATTTTTAAAGTCCACCTTACCACCTTTACAACTCGCACTGTACACATTCTGGGTTAATGAGGCTTTAAAGATGCCCTCTTTGGTCAAGGGAATCCTCTGATGCCTCAGAATATGTAACATTTCTTGCACAGGCTCTGAGGAGAAAAATTATTCCATCTAATGATGAAGGCTAAACAATATTTTGCAATATCACAGTATGCAGTATGTCTTTGACAAAGAACTACTTGGACTCCAGTAAATTATTTGCAAATTATTTTAGTACTATGCATTCAGGCTTTCTGTGCAAGTTATGGATTTGGTGATCAAGTCATTAAGAGAACTTCAACTAAGTTGTTTCAATGCCAAAATTTCAGATGTCGCCCAGAAAAAAAAACGTTTTCGATCGCAAAATAATTGCCAAGATGGAATAAGAATATTTTCATGCTGTTATTTGGGCTGCTATCTATTTATTTCTTTTTTGGGTGGATTTTACATTCTTGAGCTGGAAACTCTCAGTCGGATCTGGCAACCCGGTCTGGATTGATGACAACGGGTAGGTTATAGTGTAGTGAATTCTGTAAGAAAACATACAGTATGTAGTCATATAAGGGCAGCCCACAAAACATCTGGATTGCCTCAAATTTTCATGCCACATTATACACAAGATTTCTGTTGAAACAAACTAACGTGAATGGCTTGTGATCTGCTGTTTTACTATATTAGCTAGGGCTAACGCTAAATCCAAACAGTTTGGAAGATAATGAATGGATGGTTAATGTGTCAAAGAAACATCTTTAAGTCCTTGTCATTTCTGCATTGGCTTCTATTTCAATAGTTCAAAGTGAAAGAACTGAACGTTACTCAATGCATAAAAATTACCGTTCTAGCTGAACAGAGATAGCACCTTCATTGCACCTAGCATACATCATCTACCCAGAATGCATTGCAATGCAAACTACACGGCAATGACCCTGTGACAATATTTCATTTAAATTTATTAAAACTAAACAGCCAACAGTATTTTACTGTTTTTACATTTGAAATAAATCTTTCTCAAACAATCTGTTGTCACAATTTATTATGGATTCTTTTATGCACTATTATTGCAATATTTGTCTTTCCAGTAACACCTAAAGTGATTACAAGAACGTTTTTAAATATCTATTTAAATTTAATGAAACCATTTCAAAGAACCTGATTAATTCCTGGGAAACCAGCTGTTTGTAATTTCCGTTATGTTCCAACGGTGAACTTGTGAAGGAATTGGATCTGAAAATGAAATGCCCAGCAGGCCTTCTGTTTTTACAGAAATGAATGAAGTCCAGCTCGCTCACACACTCATCATTAAAACTGGGGCAAAAATTAGACATGAGGAGAATCACAAAACTCCTCCCAGAGCTTGGTGCCTCTGTAGAGCTGGCCTTCCTTTCAAGAGCAGGCCTGTAATCAGCACCAGCATTCGAATCCATATATATGCCCACAGCATGTAATTAACATATTTAAGCACAGAACGTTCCTGAAGCCTGTAGAGGGGGATAAAACATATGGTGCATGAATAGTAATTGTGAGGTCCATCTATTAAAGGAAAACTTTGGCAAAAACACAAATGAATTGGATTGGTTAAAAGAGAAGGATGAAAACTGGTATTTAGTTGAAACAACAGATAAATAATTCATGCAGGTAACACAAGCAGCACTTGAAGAAACAAATGTGTAAAGCAGAAAAAACATAAACCAAAGCAGAATTCAAATTTATGCTTTTTCTAATATAAAGTAGCACTTAAAGCCTCAAGTTACAGGTACAAAGATAGAAATGCATATATATTCTCTAAAATTGTATGTGTCAGTTTCATTTTTAGCCACAAACTGTTGTCAACATTCCACAATATTTGATCTTGTCATTTGGACATGAAAGCATTTCCTGCATCACATATATGAGACTCTGAAGTCAACATTTATTGTTTTATATTTTTATATTTAATTTCTGTGTGTCAAGCCTGAATTACTCTGAATACACATTTCTCACTGCTCAGTCCTCCATTAATCTAGTAATCTATTTCTTTGTTTGTCGAAGTTCTCATGGAATTGGCCGTTGTCATAAATTGCCTATGACAGATCTTCAAAATGAAGTTCCCACTTCCTTATCGTGGTGCCACAGATGTTCAAAAACAGAAAATTTGATTAATTGATCAAATTGATTTATCACCAGCAGAAACTTTCCCTGTTCTGCATGAAGGTCATTTTGCAGATCCTCTGTAGGAAAATAGACTAAACTCTGTACATACTGTAGTCGTTCTCAAAAAACGATTACTCACTGACTTTGGTAACACGTTCTTCAGTTCTTGTGTGATCAAAGTGGATCCATCTCATTTCAACACAAAATTTGTTCAGATTGCCATCTTACGCCAATGACAACAATCAAACCATGGCAAGAGGTGGCCTGTATCATTTCATGGCTATTTGCACACAGATTAATCACATTACTTCTGTGACTTCTGTTACAGATCACCAGGCGGGCTCTCCACTCTCACCGTCTCTGTTCTGTACTGATAACAGAGATCTGTTTAAAGACACAATGACAAAGTTGAAGTTTAAAGAAAAAAAGTTTCCATTTGTTCTGTCTTGTGAAGGCAAATCACTTGCTTCTAGAAGAAAAAGATCTATGGATGTGTAAATGCTTCGTTTCTTTAATGAAAACTCATTCCTTCTTTCAGGCCTTGCTGTAGTAATGAAAAGAGCTAATGAGAGTGCAAGGCAAACAAAAGCACACTTAATGAGCATCAGAGTGCCAACTCATTAGGACTCTCCTTTATCTAACTGCTGCCCCATTTTTAACAGTTGGGCCCTTCTGTCGACCGGTACTCTGATCAATCATCTGCCTGTGCTGTGACAAGGTGTTAAGGGAACAGCTTGATTCTTAGCAAGTGGAGTAATCAATATCTTACCTGTGGTACAGAGCGATTTCAGTTTGAAGAAGCTAATGAGAGATGATCAGGACTAAGTGAAGCTAACAGATGCTCCAAGCAGGGAGCATTCATGACTGTAATTGTTCCTTAAAAACAACAAATGACCTGTGGAGAACCACGCCTCCAACAGTCTGTAAACAAACCTATTACTACTGGAAAACAGACAGAGTCAAAATGCATGAATTTCAGGAACAACATAACCAACAAATACAAGGAAATGTGAGCAGGGTGAAAACAACCCAGACGGGCATGACCGCTATAAAACAGCCAAAAGTAATCGGCTGAACTCACCATAGATGTTCAGGTGCATCCAAATGCACTCTATCCATTTGGATGAATCTGTCAATACTCCATTTGTCTGCTTCCCCGTGTGTTCTTCTGACTGCTCCCTTAAAATCACCTGCTGTGTGTTTTTAAAAAAAAATTCTTTTTTCTTTTTTACTTAACAGTTAACACAGTCCAAAAGCTTTCCCAGCTCCCTGCAGCCTTCTCGGGCTACAGATTTTGTTCCGGTGGCAGAACCTGTGGTGTCTAACTGAGCCTGAATGTTGGCTACCAGGACTAATTAGCAAAATTGAAAACAGGGCCTTTGAACAGTGCAGAAATTTGTCTGTGATCATAAATGTGGATATGATTAATTGATCTATCAGAATTTATGCTTTTGTTTGTTTAAGGCTGAAGATATTCAGTTAAGTCCAAGAAGATAAACACCTACATAGTAATCAGAAATAGAAATTTCTAAGTAGTTAACATTTTTCCTATTACAATAGTAACTCTAACAGAAAACGTATTTTATCTATAAAAAGCATTTCTCTGACTATTTTTTATATATTTATAAAGAAAAACTAGCATAAAAAACCTTCAAAAATCTAAAGTGCTTTCCTCGCAGGTCAGAGATATATATTTCTAAAATCACAACTTGTTTGAATCTCAAGTTTCACTTTGACCTTAATATGTCTATCTTTTAAAATGAACAAACTCTGTTACCAAGAAAGAGATGTAAAACTATTTTCCTACCCAGAGTAAGCAAACACTGTATCCAGCAGAATGTTTATATTAATCTGAAAAGGTTTCTTACTTCATATCACAGATGAAAAATAAATTTACCTTCAACTCTGTAGGTCTCTGTTATTGTTCATCTTCATCTGAGCCTCTCTGTTCTTCATTGCTTTTGTAGTTTCTCCAAATAATGTTACTCTTGTAAACGCTATCGACTGCCTTTCACTGCGCAGAGGATATTCAATTGCACCGAGAAAGCAGTGGTTTTTATCTCCTTCCTCTCATTGCAGTTTCTGAACTTGCCATCTGAACAAATAAGCACAGGCACAAACACAGACATTGGATTTAGAGCCAGGAGAAGCAGCACATCTCAAGTGAGCTTATAGCAGCAATTTAGTTGGAGTTCTCCAAATGTAGCAGAACTGTTGTTCTGAAACAATCTTCTTCTTATCCAGTTAGGGTTTCTTTATTAAATTAAGACTTATTTTAAATTGAAAAGGTATGTTGAAAGTATGAAAATATATACATTTTAGTCATTTTGTTTTTCATCTCAATGCACCGAGGCTCTCTCAATTACTCAGCATTTTTTTTTCTTTTAGTTTGCTCTTCTGGGCCCACAGCATCAATGTTTTTTTTATTTTTTATTTAAAGGTTGTTGTACATTTCCTTTTTCTTCAGTTTTATCTTGCTCTTATTTCCCTTTTTAGCCTCTGGCAGTTGCTGCACTAAGTGTGCAGGAGTTTTAAATTCTTGTTTTCTTAGATTCAACTTGTATAATTTATAGATTTGTAAGTTGTTGTTTGTTTGTTTTTTCATATCCCGCATCTGTAGGGGAAAACAGTCTTTGCAAAGCCATCTCTTCTTTTTGGTGCAACTGTGGCCCGTTTGTAGTGAGCTTGTCTTTCGGGTCAAAGGATTAAGGATTGTATCTCCTGCCCCGCAACTCATCAACGTCTAATCCTAAAGTTACTTGAGCTTGTCAGCACAGAGTTGACACTTCTCTGCATTCCCTCAAGGTTTAGGAAAAGGAATGAAAAAAAAACCTCACCTCATATGGTCAAAATGATCATATTGCAAGTTACTGCAGCAAACATCAGAACCGCAGTGTTCTGTTCTTACTAGTCCATCTGTTGAGGCGATTTTCAGGATAGGTCTGTTCATAAGTATACTGTCAATGCTTTATTGCTTAACTTGATTTTCTGAATCTAAAATGGCTTCAGCACATGCACTGTTCTAAATTTAGTGTTTTGATGTCATTTAGAATTAGTGCTATAAAATAACTTAGCATCACAAAATAAAAAGTATCGCAAAAATTACTATTGTGAAATCAATAAATGGTGAAATAAAACTCCCCATTAAAAAACGTTTCAATATTTTGGGCACATTCATTTAGGAGATAGAGGATTTTTTAGTTAATAACTGTGTTTAATTTTGAATGAAATTGCTCTACAGACACCAGCTTGTTTAAGTGAGTAGGGAAACTAAAGCTGCTATAGACTGCTGATGCAGCACGTTTCATTGTTGGAGGTTGTGTCACTGAGAGACTTAAAGTCTGGCAACGCTCCTGTATTTATCTCTAAATATAACTGGGAAATTAGCTGACTTATTTCTTAATGTGTACAGTGAGCAACAGTCTTAAAATATTGATGTGCACGACTTGATAAACTGTCAGGACATGCTGCGGCATACTGAGGGCTGCCATCACAGCAACAATCCGACTTAAAAACAGTAAATTCAACCTTAGCCCTTATTATCTCAAGGATGACTATATAAAATATCCCTTATATAGAGTGTAAATAACATAGAAATCACTGTATGTGTGGTAGTAGAAAAAGATGCATAACCAAGTACTTTGCAGAGCCTAGCTGACATTTAAAGGTCCCCTGATGGAAATCATAGTTCAGACCAGAAAGTGATAACTACAGAACAGTATTATTTCTTGTTCCCTGAACAGAAATAACAGAATCTTATTCTCTTATCTTGATGATTGAATCTATGTCCTTACATGCTTATTTGACTGAAAGTTTTTCTCAAAGCACTGCTGTTAAAATTGCCTGTTTCACAAACCATAGTCGGACTGCAGCACATTCTATCATGGTTGCATCTGGCATGCTGCTCCGTAATTGTTTGCCAGAAATGTGGATTGTGAGTCAGAAGGTTTTAGAGGACATAAATCATCATGGGACATTTAGAAAAAGGTCTGATGCCCTCATGATTGGTGGGTTTGCTGGATAAAAACTTTTCTTCTTAAGCTGAAATATTTGCTAAATTTATCACCTTGGAACGGTTTGCTACCCTTCTGAGTTTATCTGCAATAATGCATCTTGTTCCTCTTGTTCCCACTCTGTGGTGCAAACCAAGCTTTAAAACTAAAAGTAACAACAAATGGAATATTTTTTTAAGAATAAATGTATCTACTACCCTGCTGTAGGGGACTGTAGGTCAAAAGAACAGACATGAAATAAGATTTTTTGGAAAAAAAGGAAAACACAGGACATGTTTTTATTGAGGATTAGCTTCATAATTGTTGTTTATTCCCTTTTATTTCATGCTTGACATTTTAATGAAGGCTTTACATTTTTAATTTTTCCCCATGAGGTTTTTTATTTAACGAATTATTAAAAAAACAATGTATTTGTCTTCTAGATATTTAGTTTGTGACCAGCTGAAGACAAAATACATTTTTACCTTTTTGTCACTGTACACACAATCCTAAGTTTTGTTGTTTTTTTAATGGATGGCATTTTAACACACAAATATAAAAACCAACACAACTTGAATTGAGCTAAAAATAATTTAAAAAATGCTGGTTATCAAAATTTACCTGACTGATTTAAAATTACTATCTGTCTCTTACTTATGTAACGATTATTGGGGCCTGCCATAGCAATGCATAGGAGAGCATTGAAATGCATGGAAGGCACCTATTATTCTACACCTCAAAATAACTGCCTGTTCCTTTCACTGTTAATTCGACTCGTATTGCTACATGCACCCTCACAATATATATTGCAAAATGTACGGCTTGATCCTGCGAGGGGTGCTATTACTTTTGTTGGCATTTCGAGTAACCATGGTGAAGTAGCGAAAAACGAGCCAAATTCACATCAAAACAAACTCTAGCTGATGCTGTTTTGTGTCAGTTAGACTCAAAACAGAGAGAGAATTTTGTCTCCCCCTCTGTGTCTCACTCACACATGACGGTTTTCAGAGAGGATTAATTACCATAGCAACAGAACACTGAGGAGAGCAAAGATGTAGAGAACTACAGAGATGGCGGAACACTGAGTACAGAAGAGGGCTGAGCAGAATTTTAGAACTGAAATGACACAGACCTTGACAGAACACTTGATACAGACAAGATGGCAGAAGAGCAAAGGAGGTGAGTTCAATATGACTCATGAAACATGAGGCTCCTAAACAGACAACAGCTGTGTCCGAATTCAGGGTCTGCTTCCTTCGAAGGACGGATTTGTAGACCGATTACGTCATAGCGTGGCGACAAGGCCTGTCCGAATTCAAAGACGCCTTCACATGCGGCCTCCCAATGCGTCCTCCTTTTCCCCAGATTTGAAGGATGGGTCCGGTGTATCCTTCACGGCCCTCCATATCCCATAATTCATTGCGGGTTCCAACCAGGCGTTCAGGCAGAGCGACAATAGCGGTGAAGAGCGGCAAATTATTTTGTAATATTATACTTTAAATGACACAATGTGATTTTGTACAACGTTTTTAGGCGAGAATGTAAGTGTACAAATCTCAAATATCTGCTCGGTTCACCAAAACATAACCTGATCTGACATTTTCGGACATGTCTGCTCCCTCTGCATTAACAGCCAGCTCCCCTCGCCAGATGCCGACTGGCCGGGCGCTTCAGGTTCCCCCAATGAGTAGAAGTTAAACACCAATATTATTCAGACAGGTAATATCTAGTTGTAAAATGTTTGGTTTACTAAAGTATTTAATTTATTCCTGAGCAAATCGGTTTGATTGATTAAAGTTAAGCCTTCAAACATACTAGTTTTATTTAACTGTAATGGCTTATCTGAGATTTGGAGAGTACATTATTTGAAAATGAATTATTTGCTTATGTTTATGCACGGTAGAAATGTGCAACACATGTTTGAACATTTTAGAATCAAACTAACAGATTTCTTCTTTGCTATGGAACAGCCTTTACTATAAAAGGTGAAGAATAACACAGAAATCAGGAGTAATGCATGACTAAAAAACAAACTTCAGATCCATTGTTTTTTTTCTTCGCCACTCTTTGCTTCATGCTGTCACGGTTGCTAGGCAACATGAGTTACGCTGAGGTGGGGGCGGGGACAGTTGGTGGAGGCTAGACCTGTCCGAATTCACAGCTTTTCTCTTCCGGTCTTCCTTTATTCACGGCCTTGGAAGGACCCGTTCTACGTAGACCGATCCTTCGAAGGATGCAGACCTTGAATGCGGACACAGTTAATAACTTTGGGCTGCCAAAATAAGAGCATCACATATTATATACAGAATATTATATACACATATTATGTTTTTTGAACAATAACAATATTTGTTGTTAATCTGTTGCTAAGAGATGAGCGCATTTTCTGGTAGCCAAGTGCCACGATGTAAACATCAGATTTCTACTTTTGCAAAATTTACCAACTGTAAATTTGTTATGGCTAAGCAGGTAAGCAATATTTCAAAAGAGCTTATGTTTTATAAACAATAATATTACATGTTATTAATTTAGTGTTAAGAAATGAGCGTTTTTTTTTCTGGTAACAAACTGCACGAAGTATAAATCAGATTTTTACTTTCGTGTTAAATGTCTTGACGTCTGATAACATATTTACCACCAATGACAAAAAAACACCATTTTCTCTTTTCTGCAAAATTTACCAACTGCAAAATTCTTAAGTAGTACAAGATAAGTAGTATTTCAAAAGAGCAGAGGAAATCTTATGTTTTTTGAACAATAACAATATTTGTTGTTAATCTGTTGCTAAGAGATGAGCATGTTTTCTGCTAACCAAATCCTACAAAGAAAACATCTGATTTTTACTTTTGCTAAATTTACCAAATGTAATTTTATTTGTGTCTAAGCAGATAAGCAATATTTCAAAAGAACTTATGTTTCATAAACAATAATAGTCCTTGTTAATTTGGTGTTAAGAAATGAGCGGGTTTTTTTTCTTGAACTGCCAAGAAGTAGAAATCAGATTTTTACTTTTGTGTTGAATGTTTGTTTTATAATATATTTACCATCAATGACAAACCCCCCTCCCCAAAAAAACATTTTCACTTTTCTGCAAAATTCACCGACTGCACAATTCTTAAGTAGTATTTCAAAAGAGCAGAGGAAATCTTATGTTTTTTGAACAATAATATTTGTTGTTCATCTGTTGCTAAGAGATGAGCGCATATTTTGGTAACCAAGTGCCACAAAGAAAACATCTGATTTTAACTTTTATAAAATTTGCCAACTGTAAATTTGCTATGTCTAAGCAGAAAGGCAGTATTTCAAAGGAGCTTATGTTTCATAAACAATAATATTACTTATTAATTTGATGTTAAAAGATTATTGTTTTTTTTTCTGGTAACGAACTGCCACGAAGTAAACATCTGATTTTTGCTTTTGCAAAATTTACCAACTGTAAATTTCTTCAGAAGGCATTGCATTAACATTAGTACAAACATTAGCAGGCAGTGCCTTTTCCCTAAAATAAGCTTTTTAGCTATTTATTTATTAGCCACGTTTAGCATACTGAATGGAGGAAGTCAATGTAAGACAACATGCTAGTTATGCTGGCAGCATTCAGGCTAACATTAGCATTTTGGCTAATTTTAGCTTGTACCCTAATTTTAACATACGAATGGAGTAAGTCCATATTACTTAACATGCTAATTATGGGCATCAGAACGCTGGGTTCCAACTGACGGGCACACTTTGGCAGGTCCTGTTTAAATTTCTTCAGAAATGTTTTAGTTGGTTATTAGAAGCCTTTCAGTTCAACAGCCCTGCAATATTCAGAGACAGCAAGTATCTTTGCTTTGCAGTTGATTTCTGTATATATTTTGACTTTTAAGCTTTGATCTTAAAGATTGGGTTGGATAGGTGAACAGCTATTTTCAGTAATTTGCCTGGTTTCATCTGTAGCTTCTTCTTTGAAACTCTGCTAAACTGGTTACCATCCATCTGCACCAAATGCAAGTGCTAGCATTTTCTCTCCTGGCCTTAAGATTCTGATCAGGAGTGCATTAAGAGGCTGCAGTGTTAAGTGGATTTCTCTTTTGTTTCTGGAGATAACTGATCCTGCTACAGACACTGCATTCTGAAATGGTCCATTCAAAGCAATGTCCAGTCTCACTAATGCAGCTCATTTTGCCATCAACCAGTGTTGTCCAAATGACTAAAAATGCAATATTCTGCATTTTTAGTCATTTCTTTGGTTTAACACACCTGATACAAATGACGGTTCATTCTCTGACGAAGTCTAGCATGCTGAAGAGACAAGCGGACCTTTTGAATCAGCTGTGTTGGAGCAGAGACTCATCTGAAACTGGCAGGACATCGGCCCTTGAGAACTGGAGTGTGACACACATGCCCAAAACTAAAAACTGATCCCTGATTTGATACAGAGCTTTGTATAGTCCAACATTTTAATTCTCCATTTTCTCTTTCACACTGCTCACAAATGACTAAGACTAATTTCAGCAACGCAGATATTTGAACAATGGCGTAATTTAAGAGACAGAATGTGTCTATAATGTTACAGAAACATCAGCAGATCTGCTGATTGCTCTGCTGAAAGCTGACTGTGACCTGTTTTTAAGTAAATGTGTGATTAAGTAAATTAAGTATGTGATTTTGTTCCTGAGGACAGATTGTAATACCAGAAATGATTAGTTGGGTTTATTGTGCATCTTTGTCTTAATTTGGTATTCTGCCATCTTTGCATCTGTATTAATGATACTTTAAACTTAAATAAAACAGTTTTTCTCACTCAGAAAATTTACATTGCAATTTAACCTTGTAGTTCTTTTATGATCTGCAGCCATGTAAGCATTTTTCTCTCCTCATTATAGTGACAGTTATGTGTTATATCAAGTTTTAAAAACAGATAATTTGTTTTCACTAGTATACTGGTAAATGGTTTGAAACAATGGAGTACATTAAAATAATACTTTTCTTTGAATTTTTAAAACCACCCCTTTGAATTTGCATTATTTTCAGCTGTTTTGTTGGTGTATAATTTCAAAGAATGGACTCCAAACAATGCAGCATTTACAGGTTACTGTACTAGAGGAACAAAAAAACCATGAGAGGAAAATTGAAGCCATAAAAGCAAGAAAGGTTTATTTTTTTAATGCTTGGCTTTTATCACAAACAGTATAGATTTTGGAGGCTGTTTTTGTGCTCATTGTGTTGATACGTTTGAAAAGGACCCCTTAGGGTTCAAACAATCACACCCACATGAAAGTTCTGCAAGTCTCTTAGCAGGAAGCTGGCAGAGCTCAGGAGACAAACTTACAGCTCTAGTTAAATTTCTCTGTCACACACAATAGCTCTGTGCGCGGGTTCATTCAGTTTTCCCATCATAATTAATGTCTTTTTGCTGTGGAACAGAATGAACATGAAAAATGAAGAGTTGGTTCAGCTGCATTTAAGTGAAACTTTTCACGCTTTCCTTACAACGTGCTCCAGTCCCATTAGACAGAAGTTAAATTGTTTGACTGGAGACAGCAGTTCCTTTGTCATTTCATTTCAAGTCGCCCCATTCGCTGTGCTTTTCCCATGTTTCTCATCTGCCTGTCATGACATGGAAGTGGACCCCCTACCTGCACCCATTTTGTTCAGCAGTAACAGCTTGTCTGCATGAAAAGTTCATTAAACAAACTCTTTCTTTTCTCCCCCTGCTACGTGTTCAGGATCATTAGTGTACAGTTTTTATACCGAGTCGGCCTCTAGGCTATTATTGATCATGTTGCATGTTTGATAAGTTAGCATCAGCTGTAGCCAAGTGTGTGCTGTAAACAAAAGTGTGGATTAAATGATTACATTGATCAATTCTGCTGACAGTTATCAAGTTTCAGCTGCAGTTTAGTCAGACTTTTTGTGGGAAAAATGTTGATCAGTGTTTTTGTTTTCTTCACTTTAATTTATTTAATCAGCTACAACTGTTTAACATTTGAGACAGATTTTCTTCGGCTTGTCATATTACTGAAATTATTTGCTTTCCAGTCACAGAATGAAATACGCAGAAAGATGGAACTGCAATACAACAAACAGTTTGAGGGTAAAGCTATGTGTGTCTCTCAGTTCAGAAAGCCCATTTATTGGAGAAACAAGTATCCATTTACATTTTCTACCTCAGACTCAAGGCTTCAGGGCCCCCTACAACTTCTGAGAATCATTGCACTGACTAGAGGTGTGTTGACCTCTGACTAATGTTGTATGTCTTTCTTTTTGTGCAAAAAATCAGACTTGGGAACAGCCTGTGTGTTAACCCAGCGTTGCCAACAGTAAAAAACAACCAGACAACATCCACCTTCTCCTGGTGTTTACAACTGCAGCAATAAAGGATTTTTTTTGGGAGCAAATGTAGTGAGCTGTGCACAAAATTCTACTTATTGTGTGAAATTTATTTTTTATGACTGTTGTAGGAATGATGCATTTAGGGACAATGGCTTTGCAGACATTGCCCAATTGTTTTTGTTTTTAACATCTAAGAAAAATGGCCTTGAAGTCAAAATAGATGCACAATTAGCATCATTGGCTAAAGAAATAAAGTGGCTAAAATGGATAGTACTAAATAGTACATTTCTTCTTGCTGTTTTTATCAGTGTAATCACTAAAACCTTCTGAGCAGAATCCCCTTGCAGTAAAATCTACAGTTTTCATTTATTCTTTAGAGACTGAAGGGCTGCAGAACCTTAAAGCTGTTGAAATTTCCAATTTTAGAATTTGTTGCTTTTAGTATTTTCACTCTAAATTACTACTGAAGAAAACATAACATTTTTGTGTTAGTTTTCTGAATTTAATAAAATTTAATTTAATAGACTCCAGTGTTGTCTATAAATTTGCTTAACATATATTCTACCAGCTAACGACCTCTTTGTAGTACTTGAACTTATATACTGTATATATATATATGTATATATATATATATATACTGTATATCCTATATGTACACACAACAGTAAAAACAGTTCAAGTATAACTGTTAAAGCATGATGGCTGAATCTTCTGAAACAGTTTCAGTTAAAATAGTAAGACGATGAGCTATAATTTAATCTTTCAATCAATATTCCCCTTGCAAAGACAGCATAATCAGAAATCAGACTAACAAGCTGATTATGATTGGTACCCTGCTGCTACAGTAAATGTGCTACATGTGGTTAAGACTGTGGTGGAATATTGTTGTCGACTAGGAGCTTTTTTTTAAAAACAGTCATAAATAATCATATCACTTGTATCTCTCCTCGGATAAATTGCAGGTCCAGGTCTTTCAATATTACTAAATAAATTTTTCCCCATATTAGAAATTTATCCGGTATTTATGAACTTTAGACCTCCTGCTACTGTTTTTTGTGGCTTTCTTCGGGTTTGTTTTTTTCCCAGTATGCATTTCACCACTGAATTTGTTAAGCCTTCTGCAGCCTGCGGGGCTCTCTGACAGCTTGAGCAACACATTTCACTGCAGCGCAGGAAATAAATTTCTGATGAGTGACAATTAGTCGAAATGTGTCTCCTACACTGACGTCTGAAGCACACAGTGGCCTGAATAATCTGTGAAGCAGGCTAAGAATAGTCCCAATCACCGATAATGAGTAGCCCAGACTGTCTGGAATGGACTGTCATTATGACCATGTTCAACAAGGCTGTGTATTGTTCTAAATAATGTCAGCTGCAAACATTAGTGGGAAACACCCAAATTGTGTTTCCATAATTCATGGGTGGGTTTGCATTGTCCTTTATTAGGAGTATGTGCTGATAATGTTTAAAGGTTTACTGGTAATTCCCGAAGTTCTTCTAAATGGTTTGGAAATGTTTTAATACATGAAATTAAAACAAAATGTAGGCAGGAAAGCATTTTATTTGCAACATTTATTATGTTTCATTATCCAGATGAAAAAGCTTTGTGACCATTTTATGTTATTTGTGAAAACAGGTTAATAGGAAAGAAGGCTAATCAATCCCCATGAACAGCTTTAGAATGTAAATATGCAGCTTTGCATGGCAGGGATTATGAAGACTGACATCCATTAGTGAAAAATTAATTTGTTGTGGGTGTGAAATAAGTGATGAACTAGGCAGATAGTCAAATATGCTGAAAACATTATCAAGATGTAATGTGCTTGTAGTACTTAAAGGTTGCCGTTTCATGCTTCAGTAGAGAAACAACAGGAACATCAAGACACGTGGATGTTTTATTGTTTTTTAAGTGTAAGATGGAGAGCAAAGGATAAATAAAAGCTATAGTTCAATAAGCAAATATTAATAAAATAGGCATACACTTCACACATTTGTTGAATAATTCACTGTTTTTCCTCTGTGGCTTACAGGCCTATAAACTGGTACTCTCGGGATGCAGCCTCTGATGTTGAAACTGAAGTGGCAGCACAGAGTGAAACACTATATGCTTTTAATCTAACGCGATTCCGCTGGCTTCTGCTTGCCACCTGAAATTTCATCAAAGCTCTGGGACATCATTTTTCCACATAAACTGAGCAGCACACAGGATCATATTTTTTTATATTGTATGTCTTTTTGATTGCACTGGAAAAATCCCCGGATAGGAAGTCAGAACAAAAAGGACTTCTGGCTTCAGTTTCACAGTTGTTAACATTCTTATTGTTAAATTTTCTCATGCATATATTTTCTGAATATTGCATGTTGAAACTAGAAATGTATACTCTTATTTTGGCTTTTCATTGTGCTACATCCCAACCTCAAGTATAAACGCAGGACGTAAAATGTTTACTAAATGTTAAGTTTTCTATTCAGCTTTGTTCCATATTCCAAAATGGTTCAGGTGCTGAATCAGGGCTGATACCAGAGCCAGTTTGTTGATTCAGTGAAAGAGTGATTTGGTTTTTGAAAACTTTGAAATGAGCTTGGAGCCACAGCATTGCATCACCAAAAGCTTCTCAACCAGTAAATGTTTAATCTTTCCTCAGTTTTATTCATAGTTTGAATGGAAAATGAAACAACTTAATTACACAAGATATATTATTCATAGTTGTAGCTCTGCAAACATTTGAGCTAATTTAAACATCTTAATAATGCTGTTTTAAATAACAGGGAATGAGGTGATCTGTTTGGATTAGCATAGCCCAAAAGCAGGAGTTTAACAGTAATATTTTAACACCATCTGCTGATATCAATAGATATTAAGAATTAGGTCAAAAATTTGGTTCAAGGTTTCAGAGCTACTTTATTTGACATACTATCTGACTTAAACTCTTCACCATGTCATCAAAATAAAGAGCAGGTATAAGGGTTGCAATTCTGAGATGACTTTTGACTAAAGTTGAAGCTCAGCTTTTTGTTTCGAATTTAGCAGATCAGTAAAGCTGAACTGTATATATGTGGGGAACATAGTGCACTCAGCTCATTTCTCTTCCCAGTAATGTTGTTGTCACTCATGTCTTTGCATTATCCAGGGTTTACCCTGAGCCACCTCTGTGAGACGTGTCTGAATTTTGATAAAGGACTGCAACGCCTTCAAAAATGTTCATCTTTATTTATACTAATGAGCCGCAGCTCACTGCAGCTTTTGTATCTTGTCATTCCCCTGTTTCCTTTAAAGACATATCTCCACTCACACTGTCTATTAATTTCCAACAGGGTCAGGATGTCTGTGTCAGAGCCATCTACCTTATCCGAGGTTTATGATTGAGTATGTCCCCAGGCTCTGTAACAAGTGTTGTATCAAGGAGGTTTTATGAGCTCTATGTGTTGATGTGGCCCAAATACAGACAACCTTTGTGATATAAAATTATTGTACTACTTTAACCTGCATTCCTTTGTCTGACCCTGCACAGAATTACCTCAGTCTATAAATTGTGTTCAAATTGCAACCACACATGTAGGGAAGAAAGTAAGAAGATGTCAGTCTTCAATCATTTTGTAGTTTGATTCGGGGTGATGTTGTCCGACCACTCGCTGATTTTCTTTTTAACCTCAGTTACTTTGTGTTTCTCTGTATTGACACAAGTATTTGATTAGTATTACCTAACTTCCACTCACACAAAAGCTTTTATCAGTATAAATCAAATGCAAGAGACATCCTATTCACTTCACCTTTTTGTACCTATATGTTGTCATTTCATCTCAACATAGTAATTTTTTCATTCATAAAAAATGCAAAATTATAACATAGAATAGGATTTAAAAACAAGGATCCTCCTAAAGTACATTCTTTAGTGTTCTACAGTATGTATTAATATTTATGTTTCTGCTTATATCTGTGTAATCTGGTTGGTTAAATGACTAATCAAAATGGTTTTCATTTTTATAAATGTGTAGATATTTGATTTTGGAGGTCATATGTCTAAACACCACAGAGCTTTCTGCACACTGGCACATGAAAAGAAGTCTGCTGTAATGTTTGGAAATTACACCATGACTTCGTATTCATAAGGCTGTGACAGCTTTCCTCACAACAATGCACTGAATATTTTAGATAGATTTCTGTTAAAATAAAGTTGCTGATGCTCTGGAATGGAAAAAGCTGCTTCTGTGACACGTACATGACGACCCGCAGCAGGTCCTATAGGTCATAACCGGCCCCCTACTCAACCTGAGCAGGAAGTGTTGTCACTATAATTTTCAAAATGGCATTTGCTAAGTTTAGGATCTCACATGTTTGCCAGGAACTTTTACTGTCAGTATACTGTAGCAGGGACTCTGACTCAGTGGTGTTAATGGAAAGCATAGTCACGAGTTTTCCTAGGAATTATTCTCTCATTCATTCCTTGGTAAATGAATTAAAGTGTCACGCAAGGATACTTGTTTGTCCACTTTGGCTTAAAAGACCAGCCATAGAGTGACACATCTCTCTGGGAAAGTTCTTTTGAGGTAAATGTGCTTTTTTTCAATGGAGGCCACCAAATCAAAACACATTCTCCGAAGTCTTTTCAGGTTGCTTTCCTGGAAGATATGATTTTTGGTAACATAATGCAATCTATCAGTTTCCCAAAGTCAGTTGAATATTCAGCTCTCTGTCTCCCCCCTAAATGCAGATTGAGCAATCTTGGCAACAAATGGATCAGCTGGACTCATGTTTTATGTATGTCATAGATTTTGTGTTCAGTTCTTTGACCTTTCCTCTGCATTCACTGAGTGGTTTGCACTTGTTTTTTAGTGAAATACCTCCACATCTATTAGACGTGAATTAACCATGGCAAGCAGAGGAGGAATGTTGTTGACTTTAGTGACCTCTACATCTCAGTGAATATAAAGAATGTGCTTGAACCGAAGGTTTTCTCCTTTTGAGTTGCTGCTGTTTTGTGTTTTTTGAGAAGTTGCATATTAGTTCGCTTCAATGGCATTCTGGCGGACAAGCCGTGTTAAAAGGCTTTTGGGTTTTTTTTGTGATATGGCCTGGTTGACAGGAAAGCAAACAAAATGTTCAAGTTAAGATTTCTGAACAAATATGTGGAACTTACAAAGCTGGGTTGCTCATCTGAAAAAGACTTAAGGCTGAAGGATACAATAGGTTTGTAAGTATTTAGCATTTGAAGTATTAACAAATTTAATGATTGTTATATAATAGCTATCAACTGAATTTTACACCAGATTTTAAACAAAGCATGATGTGATGAGGTCTGGCAACTTGCTGTTTCATTGCAAAAGCTGTTTGAAATATTTCAGTCTGACCTGAAGTAGCGTTCCAGTTGTCCTTGCTCTTTTTCTGTTGTAGATGACTAAAAATGTATCCTACTCTAGTGTTTTTTTTGTTAAATCTTTTAATTTTTTTCCTCATATGGTTACTTTAGCTAAGGTACCTGCATTGTTCTGTATCTGCTATTCAGGTAATTTTAAAAGTTAATGTGTTTTTCAAACAGCGGCGTTATGACTCATAGCCTAAATGCCATTTTTTTCCGTCGCTCCTTGTCCTTGATCCTACATTTCTAAGGGTTAAAGTTCCCTAAGTACCTTTATGGAATATGTATTAGGGAAACATCCTTTTAGCTCTTAAAAAGAGACTTTTCAGGTACATACTTGCAAATAAAATAGAAGGAAATTCATCATCTCTGGCAAATGTGAAGCATTTCCCATATTTTAAAGGAAATTTTTCTGCAACATGTAATTTTAAAAGGTCCAAAATGTAAAGAAATCATGGTTTTGGTGTAATGTGAAAAATCTTGACTTTTTGTCTAACTGGTTTCAACACCAATGAGTTGCCATACTTACAAAAAAAAACAACAAAAGACGACTGTTCGTTAGTAGATTCATTGATTAATTTGGAAAAGATTGCTTCATGAAAGAAACCAGGAGACTTGAAAGGGACTTATTATGCAAAATTTCCTTTTTGCACGTTTTTGCATGGCCAGCAGCTTATGGCCCTAAAAAGTCTCATTCTGACAGGAGCTCAAAATAGGCAGAACTAAGCAGGTGAAATGTCATTATCTAAAAATGACATTGTGTAATAAATGTCTTGAATATGTTTTGTATAGCCTATAGATATATCCTAACTTCCCCTTCCAATCCTCACGGACCTGGATCAGGGGTACATGCAGGATTTTATTCTCTTGAAAGGAGTCATTTGCCAACTGGATGTTGTGAACTGCAGCATTTGTCCTGCTGAAAGACTCAGTCATCAACGCACAGACCAGAAACCTCAGTCAAGAGGGATGCCTGCTGCAACATCTTCTCCCAAACAGCTGCAGTTCATCAGCCTGCACAACCTGACTCTGCTCTATTCTATTAAAGGAAAAACATAGCCAGGTCATAATGGAACTTGCTCTTACTGTTTCATAGATAAAACATCTCCACTGGGACATTCTTTCCATTCCACTAACAATGGAAGCCACCAGGACTGGTGGGACCCGTTTTCTTTTTCACTCCTTTCATCTTTTGGTGTCCTCTGTTAATGTTCCCCTTGCACAGTCCAAACAGACAAATTTGTGGCAACGTTGAAGACTTTTATTTGTTCTTTAACCCTTTTTCTCTCAGATGCCCAGCATCCATAAGGGCCTATATTTGGATCAAACATCTGCCTTTGTCTTCATGGGAGAGTCCATCAGATCACCTTGCTCCTGGAGATATATTTGTACTTTTTATGTCCCATAATCCTTAGGGTATTTAAAGTATTGTTCAAAAAACATCTTACTGTATCCAATCTAGGCAGCTATGGTCCATTTTAAGAAACTTTGCTCTTATGCCTCTCAACAGTCCAGGTGCCCCTTCCTCAGGGTCAAGACAATACTAGGTAAGTAAAAATAATAAAACAGACTCTGTGGAACTTCTGTTTGTCAAATGCAATGAGAACAAGGTGTAACATTTTTATTTTTTTGCTAGGGAAAGCATTTGTAAGAGTCAGTTTTTCAGCAAAAGTGTTGTTTGTTTTCAGATAAGGGGTTGCACAGGCAACACACGTTTCTGTGCCAGTGACGATAGAACACTAATGAACATGAACAACCCTTGAATGAATCATTCAATGCTACATCACACTTTACTTTAGAAATTAATGCTCATCCACAATGGTTGCCTGTGTTATAAGAATAGTATTTCCAGATGTAAATTTCAATCCAAGACCCTGATTATCAATTATTAAGGAAGTTCTGTGCTGTAAATAGTAATGATAAATCTATAACAAATGTTTATTTTCCTTGCCTATGTAGATATGTCTTGATATAAGACTGTAAATTTGACACATATGTAGCGCCTGTAAAAGAAAAGAAAATTCTATGAACCTCAAAATAAAATGCAAATTTGAAAATCTGTTCTTGTCATTTTGAGCCAGAGGAATAGCGTGGACTCATCTTTAATTCATGGGAGCACTTACACAGCTGTGCCAGGGCAATCTTCATCTTGCACCCTGCTAAAAGCAGAATCCCATGAGGGTCAACATTTCCTTGGGGTAACAGCTGGACATAAGCCTGCCATTGCATGAACTCCTCAGCATTCTCCAGAAGGTTTGGGGGAATAAAACGTTTATCAGCACATAAACCTTGAGATTATAAGGCTAAATCATTCCTCCTTAAGAATAATAAAAAGCTATTTTAACTTCTATACACCATACTTATTTTCAGTTTGCAAAAACAATCAATTTACCTCCTTAATTCTAGAGTTAAAATGTTGACCTGTTCTTTCTGTTTCTGTTGTCAGGCTAAGTTATTGTACTGTCGAATCGAAGACTGCAGATTTTTTTGAAGGCAGTTTAGGTAATGTCGTTGAAAGGGAAAAATCATCTCCACCTACAGCTGCACTTCTGCTGCTGCTCCTGCTGCGTGCTGTAATTCAGAAAGTTTGCTTTGCCGCTACTTTCTGCTGTTTCATAAGCCACAGCATGACTAGGAAAAGGAGGTTATTTCTTTGCTTAGATTTGGCACAAGTGTGGCAAATTCACACTGAAGAAGGGAAGAAATGTAAAGCAAAGGCATACATTTAAATTTCATTCATTTTTTAAAACAATTATACGAATTCTGACAATACATTCTAAATGAAATGTATTTTTTATTGCATGGCGATTACCTTTAGCTGTGACACTCATTCTGTCATTTGCTATATAAGGAGTTGATTTCCTTTACAGCATTTTTTACCAGCAGTTTCATAATTTAAAGATAGAGGCGTAATGCCTCTAGTTGGTGTTCTAAAGAAAGGAAAAAATGCTGATAAAACAAAAGAAGTCACAGCTGGGGATTCTTTTGCCTACTTCTTATTTTATCTTTTTCAACGGCTATTGTTTGAAAATCCCTTTCCCTCTGTTGGCACTTCAGAGTTTTAAATTCAACCATATTCTTTTGTTCACTTATGCTGATGTGGGAATAAGCTATTATACCAGTTTATCTAAGCTGTTCATATTTTTGATGACTGGCATTTGGTCTTTTAGGACCAGGAGTCTCAGTTTCGCAGACTGTGCAGAAACTAACAGAATCATTCAAGTTCTGGTGAACATCTTTCTCTATTATATAAGTACATGTTTATGGTTTTATAGTTAGAATTATTGTTTTCCATATTCACTGTTTTTGTCTTGTCTTTTACATGCTTAGCATCACCAGAAGATTCTGATTATAGGCTCTGTTTTCAGCAGTTATGAAGTTGTATGAGGAACAAAAGCACATATTTTACTTATCCCCAGTTCATTCATCAAAAAACCCCAAACAACAAATTCTGTTCTAAAGGTTCCCCATTTTGTCACTCCAGAAAACTTGCATCATTCAACATTTTTTCTATTTTTGTAAATGGTAAATGGACTGAACTTATATAGCGCTTTTCCAGTCATTTTGACCACTCAAAGCGCTTTACACTGGAGTTACACTGACTTACTGTAGGTTAAGACACTGCTTGACACAATAAAATCATCTGTTTCCTTACACAGACATTGCTATCCAACTCATTTATAGAAGCTGTGGTGTTTAGGTGCAGTGGCGTGTTTGGATTTGGTCATCTAATGTCGCACACTTGTCCTTTGTTTTTCTTGATTGCTGCTGGGATGTTTCTACACTTTGAATTCACCCCTGTGATAAATTAAATTGGGCGTAACGTAGAAAGGCACAGAAGATTGTTGCAAGGTCTACAAAACACAAAGAAAGTAGTTGTACAAGTTTTCCACCAGTCTGGGCTTTATTGTGGTTTCTAGAGAGAAGCTTCTCCCCAGTGAAAAACGCATTAAATCCTCCTCTGAAAACCAGCGATTGAAGCAAGTTAAAAAGTTCTCTTGTTTGATGAAACTAAGATTCAATTGAAGGAAACCAGGCATGGGTAATCTGTCCAGCACCATCCCAGCCAATGTGGGTTGTTATCATATATTGATAAATACTGGGGAAAGCAATAGAAAATATCACTCATTTGGGAAACTTTAACAATAATTTTTGGGTTTTTTCTAGGTTCATGTGAGAGATAAACATGGTTTTTACCTTTGGTGTCTATTTTTGTGATCAGAAATCTGGAGAAAACCAAAGGATTGACTCTATTCTGAACAGAAGTAACATAACATTTAATTCAGAGTTTCCCTGTATACTCTGCACATCTGGTTAGTGACTATAAAATTCACATCATTACCTGAAAAGAACAGAAATACTGTCAAGTGGATTACCATTGTTATGTTTTAACAGGATTCCCATAGCTAGTCTTGAGTATTCTCTCTTCTTTCACCCCAGCCTTGCTTACTGTGATCTCTGAATGTAGCTGTTCCACCATAAATCTCCTGCCTGAACTAGTTTATTCTTTCTTTTATCATGCTGAGAAAAGTGTAAACAATCAATATCCTAGAAGTAGCAGAGGAGAATAAAAGTTGAGAAAGTTTGTAGCACCTTTACTTTAGAATATATGTTATTTTTTATGACATATTGATGTTTTATTATTATTATTATTCCTTAGGAATTACATGAACACATAATGATGATGTTTTACACATCATTATAGTGACCATTTGTATATTTCCCATAGTAGGTCTGCGATACACTGCTCCTTGCCACGTAGAGTCCTGAAGGTTATACACAGCACATCTGACTAATGGTCCGGCTCTCTCTACATGCCCATGCTAATCACTTCTCTGATTGATTGTGCTGCTCCGTAGCACTAATGGCATCATTAGCTGGAACTGTTGTGGCAGGCTCGGCTCTGAGCTCTCTATTCCCTTGCCGAGATTTTCTTTATCCTTTCCTTTATAATTTGGAACATAGATTGGGACCGGCTCATTTTCATTCTAATCGAATTTGATTCTCAGCAAAATGAAACACGAACTATGGAACAGCAGAGGCTTTTCATTAGCCGCACCTTTTCTGTTGGCCAAGATGAAACTGGATTTTATGTCATTTTAATTTAAGAGGTAACACAATGATGGTAAGCAGGTTAATTGTTGAACCAAAGGTGCAATTATTTTCCAGAAAACTTTCCTGCCAAACAAAACCTCCTATTTGTCTATTATGTTCTCACCAGCCTTCATATACCGCAGAGCTGAACATTTAGTCTAAAGTATAGATCAGAGTGATCTCTCACATGAAGAGTCAGCGCTCTGAGCTAACAGGATCAACATGCTGAATTTTGCTGACGTGCTGAGTCACAGTCTAACACACACGGAGCTGTGAACACACTGACAGATCTACACAGTATGCTGGCTGCATGGAAGTAGAAAAGGTGTTTTTTCAACATAGTTGTTGATTAGTTTTTATTGGGAAAGTATATTTGGTTGTAAACAGAGAAACAGCAGATGTTAGAGCTGGAAAAACAATATTTTATTGCTGCAAAGTTTGACTGTATGAAATTCCCTCTGTCTTTCTTTTACTAAAAGAAAAACACAACAGCATCGATATAATGTGATCTATATTTCATTTGTGTGCACAATTTCATTTTTTACCAGCCAGAGGAGTAGACTTTTTCAGTAATAAAAACTGTGTTTATAATACTAAGTCTGGCTGTCAATATAAGAGATTTTTTAATATAAGCCTTACTGAAAACAAAGATTTTTTGAAGTAACTAATTTATGCCAAAATCAATATTAATTCAGCCATTTTCATCTTCCCAAATTGGCCAGCACTGCAGACATGAAATAATTTGGGGCTTAAACACTGAAATTTTTTTATTCTTTTTGGAGTTAATAAGATCGGAGTTTCACAATGGCAGTGTGTCAAAAAATTGTATCACTTTTTTCATTTGAGGAACAAAAGTCAATAAGGGTTAATAAATACATCCAATTATATTCTGTTGTGTCAGTTGAAAACAGCTCACATGACAAGGTTTAAGTTTATAAACTTTGAAACAATATGACTCTGAAAGATAAAAACAAATGTAAAAGACAAATTATACTTTAAAGGTCTTATTTTGTAAATTAGTATAAAATCTAAACGCTCATGGTGTGGCTGATTAGTTGAGTGAAATGCCAGATGTGCTTAAATGTTTTGAAAGTGGCCTCATGTTCAGTCGCTCATCTTACTTGAGTGTATTTGTTCCTTTTAAATTTAGTTCAATGTAGTGATGTATTCAAGGATGTGTGTTTTAGATGTTAAGTTAACTTTCCCTTTTGAACCAAATTTAGCCACATTTCGACCAAAATACCAAGTAAAACATTTTTAAATGGGTCAAACAATGTTGCTTTTAACTCTTTATCCAGACAAAATACAATAATGGACCAAAAATTATAATACACCAAGAACCTTCTTTAGTATTTTTTACTTTAGGCCCATTAGAATACTCAGTGTCTAACTATTTGTCTGTATGTGATTTTAGTTGCATCCACCTTTCTGTTTCTGTTAGCTTAGAAATTGTACAAATTATTTGCAGGCTAAAACAAATTACGTATTCTACAGAGTTAAATTCCTGCCAGAACATGGGTTGTTCAAACATAATGATCTTTACTTAAAATGGAAATTACTGAAAGAGAAAATCAGTTCAGAAAATGTGGAGCTCTGAGAGTATGAGCTAAAGCAGTGTTTCTCATTCCTGCCCTGCATATTTTAGACGTGCCTCTACTCCAGCACACCTGATTCAAATGATAGCATTATCTCCTGCATGCCATTAAGTGCTGCAGAAGCCTGTTAATCACAATCACCAGACAGGAAATGGGCAGACAGAGAAGCAGGGAAGACATGCAGGAAAGGTCTAAAGGTCAGGAATCAAACTTAGGATGGGGGCTCCCCGATCACTTTACCTCTACTCCACAGGGTACCCCATAAAGTGCTACATAATTGATGATTAAGATTTTATTTAACTGCGTGTGAAAGGTTCAATTAGACACAAATTGTAAGAAGTGCCAAATAAATTTTACTGCAGCCATCACCATGTTTTAAATGCAGGGCAGCCATATTAAATTTTAAGGTCAGGATCGGGTAGAAACCACCAAGTTTCCACTTTGGATTCATATTTCTAAAGACCTTTCTGTTAAGTTTTTCATAGACAAACTGGGGAATTCCAGCTTCTGAAGTAAAATGAAACACATGTTTTTACAAACAGTGCATATTTTTATTTTCATCTGACTGGAAGAAGTTGAGTAAAGTCATGGTGAGAGACAGTATGGTGGCACTTGGAGTACCAGGCTTTTACCGAGCTAGTACTAGTTATAAACAGTCTGAGAACCACTTTAAGAAAGCATTTTGTTCCTGATTATAAATATGAAGCAGGTATTTTGGCAGAGCATTTTAGGTCTGCTGACAGAAAGATTTAAAGAGCGAGTGGACACCCAGTGGGAGCTGTAAAGGGCAGGAATGTGTGTGCAGAGAGCAGCTGGACGACTGCCGAACTGTCAGACTGCATGTAGGTAGTGTCAGCTGGGGAGGACTATTAGTGTAACAAGAGCTGATGGTATCATCATAGAGATGGGAATGGAACTGCATAAACAATGCAGCACTTTTTTTTTTAGCTTATAATGTAATTGCATTGCTTTTTCCCCACACAAATTTAATTATTACCTTTGTCTGCAGAAGCATAAAAAAGCTCATTGGTGGTCGACAGCTATATTGTTTATCAACTAACAGATATTGTGAGTTTTAAAAGGCGTAATAGCTTAACTACTAATTTTGTTTTGTAAGTCACAAAGGACTGCTTTCCTCTACCATTTTTTTTCGCTGAAAATCTTGTTTTGTAGAATCACAGCTTATAAATTATTTTCAATGCCAGTTTTGTTGTTTGTTTTAACACAGAGCTTTTGATCTGTTGGTTTTCATTTCTAACTTTTTCAGCGAACAAGCCCCAAACTTGACCCAAAGCACAGATAGTACGATAGAGTTAAGTAGAGTAAGGTTTATTTAGCTCACATTTAATTCAGTTAATCTGTTTGGAAGCCATCCACTGAGTTATGAGAAATTAATAGTATTCAAAATTATAATTATTTTTTTCTTTTGCCATTTAGTTAGAAAAACACAAACACATTTCTAGGTATAAAAGCAGATAATAATCTTTCACTTTTTCTTAGTCTAGCAGTTCACTTGAATTTACCTTAACTAGGATTAAACAGTATATTGTCAGGAAATCTAAGTGTGGTTAATATACTGACAACAGACAGAATAAAATATTTGAAATCATTACAAAGTTATTTAATAACATTTAATCATTTTAGATGCTCTTTTTAAATTTATTTCTGATATACATGCTTTTCTAAATAAAACATCTTCTACAGTTTGTCTCTCATCTACTGACTTCAATGTCTTTGTCTCTGGTGCTGCTAAGTTGATCTGCATTTTCATTTCTAAAACGAGATTGTGACTATTTTTAAGTGTTTAAATCTTTTGCTCACCATCCATTTGCAAAGCTTTTGTCCCATCAGACTTTGGGAAACAAATGTTGCACCTCATGGCTTTTCATTTTTTGTTCAGTATTAACCTCCCTCCCAAAAAAGCAAGGTTATTTTTTACTGTCTGACTACTTTTTGCCACAGTACCTCCTCCTCACCTCTACGTTTTAGTCTTTGCAGGATCTGGAGGGAGATTATTTCCATTACTACCCTGAGGGCAGGAATTTTGATGAACCATGAATTTTTGGCTTCTCTTTTTTATGCTCTGTCCTTACTAGAACAGTCCATCAGAGAATAATCTGCATATGCTTTTGTTGAGCATCATCTGACTATTGTCTTTTAGTTGAATTATGTTTTATATTTGATTTTCTTTTGCTATGACAGCAAATATTGACATAATTTGTTTCAGATTGCTCAGGCTTGTATCGCTGCAGAGTAGCAGGTTTGGATTTGAAGTATGTTGATCATATTTTGTCATTTACCTATAATTTATCTGAAGTAAAGGATCCTCCTTAATGACAACACAAAAATCTGTAAGGGAAAACATCTTTCATTAAAGACTGCTATGCACTTTGGAGTTACTTTTATCATAATAGCATTAGGTTAATATATGTGTCTTTTTTAAGTTGTGCCATTGATTGTTAATTGTTTATGTGATTTGATGCTGTTTAGTCTGAAGTAAACTGGCACTCTGCCACTGTTGTGCATGCTATGAGAGTTGCTGAGATCATCTGCAGTGCAAACTGTAACTATCTCAATTCACCTGCTGTTATTAAAATAACTCATGGAATAAATACATGTATGACAGTTTCCAGTGGTTTCTTGTTAACTCTGTGAATGCGTTTCCCCTCTGTGCCTGACAGATAAAATTACAGCTCATCTGGGCATCTCCAACCAAGTAAAATGTTCATTTCTTACCTTCAGAAGCATTTTCTTGTAATATCTTTTTTTGCTCTTCACCTCCTGCCTTGACAGAACAGACAGCTAGACGAGTAAACTTGCCATGTATGGTTTTTGTTATTCACTGTTTGAATATTCAGAACTTCACCATGAAAGCAAGTGTTTTTTGGCAGCAGTGCCAAGGTTTACTGCCTAAGGCAATATGCAAAAATGAGTGTTTTCCACATGAACTTGAACTGATGCCACTTCACTTTGCTATGAAGATGGGATTTGATAATCCTGTGAAAACACTTCTTTTTTTTATCAGTGTAATCACTCCTTATGTTCTTTTGGTACTGAGCGTAAGGCAACAGGATTAGAGTTAAAGGGTGGGTATTTTGAATTTTCCAGCCACTTGGTGTCATTTTATAGCACAATCAAATATCTATGTTAACTTCAGTTGTTATGAAATGCTATATATATCAAACACAACTTAAATGATATTTGACATTGCAATTTGGTGCCTCTGTCTCCTTAAGAAGCTCCTATTCTTTCTGACACTCCGCTGTTACGGCCCTGGGCCTTAAGGGCTGGGCTGCAGGTGTTGCTTTTGTCTGTCTTTGGGCTCCTCCCCCTTTGCAGGTATTTCTGATCAATGGATCAGAAACACCTGCAGAGAGTATTTGAACCTGGCTGTCTCCATCTTCTGGGTCGCCTTCGGCGTCCACTCTGCTGCTTGACGCTTGTGGTGTTCTGTTGCCAGGCCTCAGCTCCCCTCCTTTTGCGCATTTGAGTTTGTCTTTGTTTTTGCACTTCAACACTTCCATATGCACTCATACACCACATCCAAGCATTTGCGTTACACCACTGATACTGACATCCACAATCCATTGTTGTTTTTGTTATTAAATATTCCTTTTTTATGCACTTTAACCACTGCATGGTCTCCTGTTTTGTTATGACTTTGAGCCTGTCGTAACAATTGGGGGATCGTCCGGGATTTCAGTCGTAACTCCACCTTTAACCCATCATCACTGTATTGTGTTGCATTGTCAAGTATATTGTTTATGTTAAATGAAAACATATTGGTGAGTCATGGTTTAGTGGATCATTGGTTTACTATGTTGGCTACACTTGGAGAAACCCAATCTTAGTACAGAGAAGACGTTTGCAGTCAAATATGTCACATTTCATTTGCTGTTCTTTAACAGTACATACAGAGTCTGATAACCCAGTTAGACTTTCTAAGTTGGTGTTTACTTGTTTTGGGTTTTTTTTGAGTAAATTATCCAGTTGTCTAACATTATTAAATCCAGAAGCACATCAATAGTAAGGTAGAGAACGTATTGAAGAATGTTAAACTGAATGCAAACACAATTTTTCATTTAGAAAAGAAATCCCAGAAGGAAGACTTGCAATGTACAAGTGTCTTGTAGAGATTTAATAGAGATACAGTTCAACATGACACTTATGGATTACAGCAGACGCTGCAACAATAAACCAAGGACACCATCATCTAGTGGAGAAAAAATGCAGCAGGACAGTTATGCTTACATCAGCTACATCAAAGACATTCTTTATGTTAATGCACAGCCCGCAAATCAATTTAAGGTTAAATAGAGAGGACTCACCAACACTGATCAGCACTGACACTGTTTTTTCCAGTGTTAAAAATAATAAAATACTTTGATGAATCCACCCATACATAATTTGTTAATGACAGCAATGTTCTGGTGACAAAAGCTCACCAGGCTCAACATGTCATTATCTGCAGCAGTGACTCGAATAAAATGGGACAAGCTTGAACAAAACCCCCATTGTCATTTTACAATGAAGGTTTCTTATGGTGGCTCTGAGTCACATTAGTTGCATGTTACAGGTACATGAACAGCTGTTATTAATCCTTTTCACTTGATCATTTTGGAGCATAGATTTTTATTTTATACCAACCTCCAGAAATAGACTTTGAAGATACCAATAATTGTGAGCTTTCTATCTGACAGTGCTGACATTTAGTTTCTAAAGTTCAGGAAGCAGAAAAACCAGTTGATGTTTGTGATTTGCCTGACATAACTTACACTTATATCAAGCTTGATGGATGGAAGATTGCCAAAGGATCTACAATTTTATTCGCCTACCTCATTTTTCATGCGCTTGCCACTGACTCGGGCTCACCTGAGCGTTCACCGAGGCCAGCATGAAACTTGTATCCTTATTAATCATCCACAAATTCTGCCTTCCTCGTACACATACGTGGAACTTTGCACAACTACCATTGTTAAGCATTTTTAACCCAGCATTCTCCACCTCATTAGCATGACTCTGTTAATGTTTGATTGGGGTTTATATATCACTCACAACCATTTTACTCCAGTGTCTCAGTTGATCTGGGAGAAGGAGGGGAGGAAATGTATATGAATATAAATGTCATTGCTCTGCTGTTAGAGGGCGATGTGTAATTGTATCAGACGCTTGGGTTGACTATATCCCTAATTAATGTATGATTTCCCACATGCTTATGGATTGCAAATTGAATACGTTCAGCCTTTGAGGTGTTCTTTACTCTGGCTGCTTAGTTGGACTGAGAAACCGTCTTTATGGCTCTAAGCTAATTATTCAGCCTGTGAATCCAGGCTCTGGAAGGATGCCTCTGAATCTCGCTTTAGGCAGTATGAGTCTGTTTTTGTGTGTGTATTCCACATAGTAATTGCTTGAGGAATTAATAGTATGTGCATGCATTTCACATCCCAATTCTGCATTTCAGTTTTGTGTTTTGACCTGACATGAATTATGGATGAAAGTATTTTACTATTTTTCAAAGTTCTGGTTGAGCTCCTTGGTTACGACGCAATATCTGTGCATGTTTATGATAATTTATTTTTTTGAAGGAAGCTGTAAGGTTCGTGAAAGGTTTCTTTAAATGATGTGCAGGGTGGAGCTCAAATGATGTTTTATATATTTCTGTTCAACAATGTGATTAAAGGGAGTTATGCATTGCTGCAGTGATCCAGTCATCCTTAGACCTTTAGGAGCAATTTAAGTTTTTGTCAAAATAATGTCAGAACTGCACATCTGACTGTTCCTGCAGCAGGTTCGGCCTTTAACCTCCTGTTTTGAATATTGCTGGAAGGACAAACTTGGCACATGATGTGATGGAAAAAAAAATTATAAAGTTAAATAAATTGGGAACTTTAACAAACAGAAGTTGGGAAAAAATATGAAGATAGACAAGCCTGCGGGTGTTTAATTAAGAGATGTAAAAAATAATGAAAATATATTTTCAGTCGCACTGGGAGACAAAATGCTCTCAGTAATAGGCAGAAGACTGCGGAATGCTAATGAGTGATACCTCAAAATTTCCAAAGCAATGTATTGCCTTGCTGGATGATCAAGAGCTCAGAGAGTTGTCTCTGAAGCTTTTTGGTGATTTATATTGATGCCTATTTTCCTTCTCAGTATTGAATAGCTATTGCTTGTTGGCTGGTGTAGTATTTGGAGACCCCATTAAAGCTGAAGACAATTATACTGAAAGTCGGCTCTTGATGAGAACTGAAATCTAAAAGCAAAGCCAGAGTCCAACTACTCATGCTGTTTTAATTTAACGCTGAGCATTTTCAATATGTATTTCTCCTTAATTGAACCCTTTATTGGTCATACTTCATAATGTTTCCAACAGTAGCCCACTATAACTTTGACATTATGGAATATTTGCAATTCTAAATATCAGTGTTAGAATTATGTACATGTGAAAATTCAGAGTGCATAATTTTGACTCCACAGAAAGTAAATATAAAAGCTTTTGTGTGTGTGCTGCGTTGGAAACTATGTTGAATATCAAAAAACATTTTTACTGCTTTGACTTGACTGAACAAAATATAAAAATTATTTAAATTGCAATAATGATGTTTCTGATTTGGTGCTGTTAATTATAGTTTTCTCCTGAGAAACATGAAGAAAAAGCACAATCATATTCCAGTTGCTTATACACATTTAACTAAATTACACCAGGTATGGTTTGATGCAAATTCTAGCTCTATCTCTTTTTTTGCACCACTCCAAAACATTCATGCACATGATTTGGGCTTGGGGAGAATTTGGCTGTTTTGCCTGGAGGAATTTGAAGCCAATGAGTGTAGAATGTAGATTTTTAATTAACACCAAGTGATGACAAATAATTGAAATCCTATTCCATTTTTTGTGTATTTACAAAATAGAACAAAACACAAAAAAGAAATGGTTTGCTCACTTTAAAAAATATAGAAAAGAATACACAACCAGGCTAAATTGTATGCAGTTTACATCAATAAAAAATTGATGGGACCCAATTATCTTTTATGAAAACAGTAAAAAAGAGGAAAGGTGACACATTGTGCTGTGTCTATTTTGATCATTTAAATCCAAGTAACAATCAATGAGAGATTCTCTGATTCTATCCTTTACAAATGTAGTACACCAATTCAAATTTGGTAAATAAGTACTCGGGTCTTGATGTTCTGTATCAATCTTTTTTAATTTTAGGATGACCTGACAGTTCTTTGGGTAACTTCCTTCTCTTTATCACTGTACAGCCTGTTGGTTCAGTTCCAGTTTCACTGTGCCACGTGTAGCTGTGCCCCTGGGCACGGCTCTTATTGGCTACTGTAAGTGAATAGGTCTGTGGATGAGTGTGTGTTTGTGAGGGCAATTGACTGAATTTCTCTCTAGTGTGAAGTGCTTTAAGTGTATGACAAGAAAAACACTACATAAATTCAGTCTGTTTCTCATCCAGGATCGTTTTATTGTTGGTTTTTTTAGTTTTTGATATTCAACTCTTATGTGACCTAATTTGTTAACAATGTTATTTTAGTTTGATTGCCTTCATTTCTGATATTTAGTCACCTGTATCAATGACACTGTTTGGCTAATTCTAGAGGATACCAACACATTTAGAGGATACATAGAACCATCAATGAGTTCTGGGTCTGCATCCTTATGAGACGGTTGAAGCACCTTAACTGACCCCTAGTCGATGTAGGTGAGTAGTAGCTGCACATTCTGCGTCTTAAATTGCAGTTTCAGTTTTAAAACTGGTTTCAAAATCAATGTTCAATCTCCACATTCGGGGAAAAATAGATTTTGAATATAGTGAAAGCACAAAATTTTATTGATGTGCACTGCACGCAAACGCCTGCCGCTTATTGTTCTGTTGCTGCTTAGCAGCAGCAGCAGGCAAACAGAGGGGGGCGAAGGACGGCACAAGTTAGCACAGAGAGAGACAGGCGCTCTCATCAGTGACGGACTCACCGGCAGCGTGGACGGAGCTGTGGCGCAGGAAGAGGAGGAGAAGAGGTGACACAAGGAGGAAAAGCTGCCTGTAAACTGGAGGAAACCACAGGAGAGAGAGGGAGGCGGGATAAACAGAGTGATCACAGAGGAGAGAGAAGTCATTCAGAGCAGGGAGAAGGAGAACGCTGGTAAAATCAGACAAGGACCCAGACTGAGGAAAGCGCACGAAGAAGCCTTTCCTGACGGAGGGAGAAGCCGGAGTGTGTGTACAAAGTGGAAAAGAAGGAGTATAAAAAGAGGAGAGTGAACCTGACCAAAGGCTTGCCTGACACAACAGAAGAAGAGGAGGAGCATGAGGGCAAGTTGATAGATTTGATTTGAAGAGATTATTTTTAGAAAGAGGATCGAGGACATGACAGGAATATTAAAATGAGAGATGCACTGTCTAAGTCGCGGAGAAAAACTATGGAGGAAGAGACCAGGAGACGGAGAAAAGGCGGTGAGAGATGTTGAGATCAGTGTCACTGAGTGGATTAGCCTGGCTCAGATTTTCCATAGAAAACCTCTGTGCATGTCCGTGAATATGCATGAATGCCCTCTTTTAAATGTGAAAGCATGTTGTGGGTTTCCATCTGTGACGATGGGGTTGAGAAGCAGATCAAAAACTACTTGGAGGATCCCTGAAGAAGCTAATAAAACCGGCCAAAGCTGAGCACGAGGAGAGGAGTCGGAGCATCTAAAGTGAGAATGCACAGAGAGACTGAAAGCCAACAACCTTTGAATATCTTTTATGTATTAGAGTTTGTACTGATTTCAGGAAAAGATTGATATTAATCTCAATTGATAATCAACTCTGAGAGCCTGATGGGCTTTGGAGCACTAAGCTACAACTCCATCAAAAAGGGATGAGATGGAACAAGAAAATCTCTGCTAGGACAGACACAACCACACCAACCAATCAATCACCCCTGTCATCTCATTATTTTAATTATCTTCCCTTCCTACATTTGTTTTTGTCCTTACTGCTTAGCCTTTGGTATTTTTATTCTGCTCTCTTCTTTCTCTGTATCCTCTTCATCTTATTCTTCCCTTTGCTCTCTCTGTCTTATCATCTCTTGTTCACTGTCACACTAACTGCCATGGATTCTGGACTCGCTCATGTAGAAGACACCTTGCTTAGAGCACATTTCCCTCTGATTTGTCTCTTCTTTCCCTGCTGAGTTGAATGATTGGAGCAATTTTCAGACTGAGACTAGGAATGAGGACCAACAAGTAGCTGCTGCTGCTGCTGTGTGATGGACAACTTTAAACCACACAAGAATCTTTTTGATGTACACACAATATTCTTGTGATTGAGTGCATGGATAGATAAAGGTTATATAGTGGATTTCTCCTGGAGCTACATGTTGGCCCCTGTCCCTGAGGCCTGGCCAGGAAATGACGCCTCTCCTGCGGTTGTAGGAGTGTTGTGGGCAGCCATGGCCCTGCAGGGGCACTGTCTCCGGAGGGGTTCCCCAGCCATGATCAGAAAGGCTCGCAAGCGACGTCTCACGAAGCCAACTCTGGCTCAGGTCACTTCCACTCTGTTGTCAAGGACACGTCTACACGGCCTGCGGCATGTTTGTGTCCCTGGAGGTTCTGTTGGCCGCCGGGCGTTCTGGCTGCTGGCCCTCTGCACCTCCCTGGGGTTGCTGTTATCCTGGTCCTCTAACCGACTTCTTCTTTGGCTGTCCTTTCCCACGTACACACGAGTCCACACCGAATGGGCCAAAGAACTTGCCTTTCCTGCTGTGACTATTTGCAACAACAACCCAATTCGCCTCTACAAACTTACAAAGAGCGACCTGTACTTTGCTGGCCACTGGCTTGGCCTGCTGCTGGCTAACCGGACAGTAAGACCTATGGTTCTGGACTTGATGCAGGAGGACCGTCTGTCCTGGTTCAGGAAACTCTCAGACTTCAGGCTCTTTCTGCCACCCAGAAACTTTGAGGGAACCAACCTGGAGTTTATGGACAGACTGAGCCACCAGCTGGATGAAATGCTTCTGTCATGCAAATACAAGGGAGAGCCCTGTGGAGCACACAACTTCTCCTCCGTAAGTCCAACTTTGAGTTTTGCATTTTCTGGAAAATATCTGAAAACTTTAAAGTTTACACAAAAGTTTACACTCCCCCTTTTCCCTTCAGCTACTCGAAAAGTAAAACTCTACTTTCTTAACCTAAAACTCATTTGGATGTGAAAGTTACACTGATTAAAATGCAGAAAGGATGATGTCATTATTGTTTAAAAGGACATTGTTTTATTTAGCCATGAAAGCATCCTCTGGACAACAAGAAAGCTGAGAGGATTTGACAGTGACGTTATCTCCTTATTTGTTCAATGTAAACTATCAGAAACCAAAATTGCCATACTTATGTATTTGGCTGTAGGCTTTTGTGCCCACTCTTCCTCATTTAGCATGCTTCTTTACAGTTCTCTCATCTGCATGGTTGGTTTTATTTCATTTGTTTCTAAGCATCAATAGTCTTTAATTAAGACACATCTTGCTGTGGCTGAAGTCTTGCCATTTTTATCACAATCCCTTTGAAGAAGTGCTATGTTATTGTTAGCATGTTTACTGTTGATTTTTATTAGCCTTGTTGATAATTTGGCATGTATATTCTTTTGTGGGTTCCCAGTTAAGTATGGACTACATACAGTATATGTGTTGCTTTGTAAACTTATAACTTTGCTTTGATCATCACAAGATTTGATGACAATTGTTTCATTTGTGCTCTGTGCCGGTTTTTCTGCAATCATCTACAAACATCTACACCATATGAACCATGCAAAACACTAAGAGGTCACATGACATAGAGAAGAGCAGTGCCTTTTGTTCTATCAAATGACAAAATCAACTTTTGATAAACTCTCTTTTGTGAGACCTCTTATGGAGCCAACTGTCCATCATCCAAGGAGGTCAGTACTTACAAGTAAGAGTTTTGCTGCAGTATGCAAACTAGAGTGACTCGTATTCACTGTTGGTCATGTTTTCTTATTTTTCCTCTTCTTTTCAAAGGATAGTTTAGGACATGCTCAGCACAACATTGCAGAGTAAAATTAAATTATATTCTTCACATAAATGTCTAAATCTTTTCTTTCTTAATTCTGAAGTTATTACTCTGCCTTATTTTGCTTTGTGGAGTTTGTTACAATATAAATACTGGCAACGGATAAACTCTTCAGGGCATACAACCTAATGCAAAAGTTTAGTGTGCAGCTAAGACGCAAATGATTCAGAGCATCTACATAAATTAACACACTTAAACTATCTTTTTTAGTTGACAAAAGCAAACACTGTATTTCAGCAACTTCGAATAATGTAATCAAAACTTGTATGATTAAGTCTTGAACATCAACTGTCCTGTGTGCATCTTTGTGTTCAAAACACAAGGTCCTAATTCCCATTTGAAAGCAGCAT